>NW_004567118.1:17967621-17999478 GCF_000260355.1 Condylura cristata | reverse complement strand
CCCCTCCCCCCACCCCCACCCCGCAACTTCCCACTAACTTCCCACTGACTGTGATTCTGGCCTGCAGGGATTTTCCAAAGCCAAGTCACATCCGCTGTCTGCTTCTTCCTCTGATTATTTTTATTATAATGGCATATTAATTTGGGCACTAAGAAACAGGAACTACCAGTCATAGTTTTAAATATTGTTTCTTTATTCCTTGCAAATACATTGCAAACTGAAGCACAGATATGTGTTATGTGTTTTGGCTTAGCTCTAGCCAGAAATGTAGTTCTTTAGTTGTCCAGGGATGTGCCCCCCACCCTAGTCTGCTTCACTTCTTTGGGGATGGACAGGAGACCCTCTGCAAACAGGATCAGTCTCTGACCTTCTTCAGGACCCTGAGAGGTGCTAAGAATACATAGGGCAGATTAGAATAATTTCAGAATAAACCAGAGTCTCTAGCAAAGAAATCAAAGACAGCCCAGTTTCTATAGTCAGCTGCCCATACAGTACCCAGATTTTTGGGGTGCTGGTTAGTTATCGGCTACTGACTAATCCCAGTTGAGAAGATCAGGGAAGATTTTCAGACCTATAAGTAAAACTTCCGTAAGGATCTGTCAGAAGTGGGAAGTCTCAGACTTCAGGAATATTCTGATGATATCTTCATCACATTTTTCTTACCAATTCTCAGATTCTCATAAAGAATAAAATTAAAGCACTCTCCAAATTATCTACTTTTCTAAAATTGAAAATACAATCAGTGCTCTTTGCAATGCTTCTGTGTCTGGATGGACCGTCAGTTTAAAGGACTCAAGACGGGCGCTCCTGATAAGTGAGGGGAGGCCCAGGCTCCGGGCTTGGTGTGGGACAGGGGGGTGGCGCATCTGCTGAAGCCAAAGTCACGCTCCACTCTGAGGGTTCTTCGGTTGGGAGCAGATGCTGGTGACGCTGTGCCTGAGAAGAGCTGGCCAAGGAGACTCCCCACCTGCACAGTTCGCCGGGTGTGTGTGGAGGATCCCGCTAACCCTGAGTCTGGATTGACTGGTTTCAGGATGAAGCTGTGTCGTCGTCAATATTTTAATTCACCCACTTTTAAGATTAACAGTCTCCCGTGTTTTTGTTTTGATGTCATAAAGAACAATTTCCCAAAGGTTTGCTCCTGAGCTGGTCTGAGAAGTGGACTCAGCTAGGATTGCCTTTCACCACCTGCAGGGAGTTCTGCTTGCTTTACTTTGGTCGTCTCTGCAGGGCAGGCTACGCAAAAAAAAAAAAAAAAAATCAGAGTTTTATTGGTTTTCAGTATTTCAGTACATATGTCAGGGGAAATGATTCCCTTCTCGATGTTTCATAAACATGTTAAACCAAAGGGCTCCTGAGTCCACTGAATTTGGATACTTCCATTACACCATGCTAATCTATTTGAGATCAAACAACGTTCTAAGTAAAGTATCATGTTTGAACTTCACAGAATCTGGAATCTCTCAAATCTATCTGACTGTGACTCCCTTTTCATAAGTAACATCTATTGGCATCACTGGCAAGGAGGGACCTAGTTTGAGAACTGCTCGCGTGGACTCATTAGCCAGACGTCCTGAAGTTGCCTCACCACCCGGTCTCTGTCGGGGGAAGCAGCAGACCCTAGGAGCTGGAGCATCATCTCAGATAAAGGCTGCCCATATCTTCATCAAGTCCCAGGTGTGTGCAGCCCTGCCGAACCCGCACTCCACGATCTCTGCTATTTTGATCCAGCCTGAGGTTTGGCAAATCTTACAAATAAATGCCAGTACTTACATCCCGGCAGACACAAATAGTCAACGTCCTTCCTCAAACACTCTCCCCATAGAGTCTTTTGTCAACTTGTGCAAAAGAGACTTTATAGATACTAGCAGGACCAGCATCCTCGAGGACATGGCCATGTCGTAGTGGTTTGGACACGTGCGTGTGTGTTACAGAGAAAAAGAGCAGGCGCGAGGAGAGAGAGGCAAGGAGAGAGAAGCCTCTCGATACATATTTATTGTGTACCACTCACTGAAGCTGATGTCAAAATAGGTAGAGAAATGTTGTCAGATCAAAGAGAAAATTTAACACATCATGAAATCTGCATCATCCAAGATCGTGATTAGCATTTCAACCCATTCAGCGACACCTCTCTAAATCCAGTGAAAGTGTAGACAAGACAATGTACACTCTGTAAGATAGTGAGATCAGGGAACTAAGAATAAGAAGGCTGACATACGCTTTTTGAATAAAGATGTCAACTGAAGGAAGGATGATTCCGGCAGATTGTAAGCATCTCCAGTGGCGTAATGTGCATTTAGAGACTCTTCAGGGAGTGAGCCAGTGACAAATTGGAAATCACTAAGTGCTCATTTGGCTTCACGTGGCCTAGTTCAAAGGGAATAGCCAGGCCCGCAGACAGGCCAGGGGGGTAGTCAGGAAGCGTGGATGTGCTCTCTGTGGCATGCAGGCTCCAGGATTGTGAATTCTAAATGGTCCTTTACATCATTTAATGAACACAGAGAAAATAAATAGTAGAGATGGCTGCTACTCACTCAGCCTGGAGTGTGGAACGTGGGTTTACTGTCTCAGCTAAGCAGTCTTTGGATTATTAGCACATTTCCCCCAGGGATCACTTCAAGAATCTGATGCACTTTCTTTGCAGTCCTGCTAAGGCGATTGGGCAACTGGCCTCCTTCTGACTATGGACACCTTGAAGTCATGACTCATGCATGTGGCCTTCCTTGACTTACCAGTTTCACGGAACAAAAAAAAGGTAAGAAGGAGAGGCGCTGAAATGGTAAATGAGTGCGCTGTATTCAGTGTGCCAGTCATTCAAATCCCTGGTCTGAGATGCAACATGATGCAGGGTATTCCAGAAACAGGGTCCTCATAGCTCTGATATTTGGAGCTTGGTAAAATCTACCCCCTTATTCTTCCATAAACTGCTCATGTGTTAGTCCTGAGGTGCTGCACACTTCCTGACTCAGCCAGGCTAGTCCTGGGGCTTCCACTCCTTCCTGCCTGCCACCAATTCCTAGCAGGGACTGAGAGGAGGAGGTGACAGCTTGAGTGAACCCCTGGAGTTACAATGACTTGGGGCCAAGTTGATTCAGACCTCTGGAGATGCACTTTAAAGGTCAGAGAACAGAAAAACTCAGGGCTAGTCATACCTCCCAGAGGAAAGAAAGATTCTACATGACAAATGTCAAACTTTAGCCCCCGGACCTGGGCTCTGCCCATTCTGAGGAAGATGCATCAGAGAGAGAAAGTCAGACAAACGCATGACTCCTGTCACAAGCTCATCATTTTGCTCGTGCATTGCTGGCATTTCTGGGGACCTCAGGCCTCCTTTTGTCCCTGTAGCTGAGGACTCAGTCTCGGGCCATTGCCGCACCTCTTGTCCTTGCCTTCCCTTCCTGGGCTCCCCCTGCTTCTTATATTTATTCATGTCCCTGCTCTGGCCACACACTGGCCTAGGTCTCATGAGAAGTCCTGATTAGGACTGTGAACACCCCATGACCCCCTGTCACACTGGCCCCTCCTTTGGTTAGCAGAGACCTCACCAACACTCCAGATGCTTCCTTTGTGCCCACAGACACTGCGGTCCATGCCATGCTTCAGCCTCCCCTCTCATGGCCCTTTCATGCTGACTGAAAGCCATTTCTTCCTCAAGGATGTTGCTTTCCCTTTGGCTATCTCAAGTGGGGCCATTCTCCCCACGCTCCTTTACCCTGTCCCTACAAGTGGAAAATGTGTCTTGCCCTTATGTGACATCATGACCATTGCTCCTCTCTCCTCACTCACTGCTCACCCACTCTGGAGCCTGTGGTACCCTAAGAAATTATGCACACAGCATTCCCCATTGTTCCCCAGGGCTTACCCTTCATAGCAGGTCTGGCCTGCAGCCTGGTCACGGGCCCCAAGTGCCCATGAGCTCAGCTCTTCCTCAGAACAAGGTCTGTTTTTTCTACTGAAACCCAGTCACTGCAGCTGCAGCTTCCAATTTCAGTCCCCAAATTCCCCACTATTTCTGATTCATGAAGTTATGAGAGTCTGGTTTTGCTATATTTTGTTTTTAGTGATGTCTGCTCTTTCTGTGGTGTGTTTGAGCTGAAAGTGAGACCACACAGTCACCCTGAGGGGAAATAGCCCCTCACTCTGAACGAACGAGGACCTGGCCACTTGTTTGAGAAAGGGGCTCTTAGGGTTCTTTGCTTCATCAATACAAGGATTTGGACTTGATAAGTTGCATAATTCTGCCGGTGTCTGGGGTACAGAGCAGGGAAGGAAAGAGAGGCACTAAATGCAATGTGGCTTGTTCCCGCAAGTTGAAAGACTGCTTGAATGCTGTGTCCTCACAGCATTAAGGCGAGTTATGAAGGTCCTGTGGCCTTCACAGGAGGTGGGGACTGAAGGGTTGGGGGTGTCCTTCTCCTGGGGTGACCGCTGTTCACATTGCCCATGGAACTAGTGACCTGTGGGCTATAAAAATAATCTGTATAAAAAGAGACTGAATTGCTTGTTGCATCTAGAAGATTCCTGCTGATTAACGTGAAAGCTTTCTCTTTGTAGTTAGGTGCAGGGTTTCAAAAATAGAATTTAGTCGGTTTTACATTATTCAGACTTCTTTTAAAAATGCCCTTTACAAAATGTCTTCAGGTGTGCATTATGGAGCAAACAATGAGCAGCAAAGAAAAACAAAAATATTTCCTAGGAAATCAAAGTTGACATATTAGCTAGCCGTTGCTATTAGAAACAGGTTGGAAATCTGTTCCTCTTTACTCGTGATTACATAACTAGCCACAATCCAGTGTTCCCTTACTCCAGCCTGACTCCTGAGGTTGTCCTCAAGAGGAGGGCTGTGCTCCCGCTGGCCTTGAACCATTCAACCTTCGGCAGCCAAGGTCAAGTCGGGGCTTTGTTGATTCTGCAGCACTGAGGGTCTATCAATATTGAGGCCTTGTGAACCCACAACGTGAAATGGGGTAGAACAGGGCTGCCTTCTCTCTGTAGTCACAGCTATCTCCAATGGGAAGGTGCCCACACTGAGGTGATCTGCTCACAGACAGGAGGCTTCAGGGGCTGTGTGCCAAGGTGGGTCAGAAACAGAGACCAACCACCTGTCCTGGGGTTGGACATTTAAACTGAGCATGAAAGGTCAGGGAACTTCGATCTGTGCAATGGCTGCTGGTGGTGACGAGAGGCCGGTATTACCTTTGACGAACCCAGATGGGGAAGCCAGTGGAAAGAGCCTGGAAGCGCACATTTGGCAGGATTCCATGGAGGCTAGGGTGGGCTGAGGGGCCTCCTCAGAGGCAGGAGGAGGAGAGACCAGGGGAGGACGGAGGGATGAGACTCTCCCTGTCCACATGGCCTGGTCCCTGGCCCTCAGACGTCAGCAGGCTCACACGCCCGGCTGTGCGCCTCTCAGGGAGGCGCTCACTCCCCACCTCACCCCTCCCTGCCAGGCTGCTGTGCCTGAGGTGGCAGCTATCTGTTCTCACTCCGGCCTGGACTTCTGGCTTTTGTGTCCTGATCGCACACTGTCAGCTCTTAAGGCTTCTTTAGATTTTCATTCCTTGGACTAACCACTTTATTACGCGTACGCCCGGAGCAAGTATTCACTGCCTCAGGTGAGTCTAGGGGGTTCTAGGTCATTCCTGAACTGCCTTCCCCACTCTCCTCCTGGTTGGCCGCCTCTCCACTACTCCAGATGGGCATCGAGTCCCTGGATGAAAAAGAAAATTACTTTTAAGCTACTGATGTGCCTCTCAGCTGCGCTCCGCTGCAAGCCCAGTGCCTGCATTATGGCTCTTCCACCCAGCTCTGCTCCTCAGTCCTCCACACCGCCCTCAGCAGCTCCATGCTAGACCCATGACGTGTCCTAATGTGATGATCGTCCTCCAGCATGATTACACGCCCTCAGCTTGCAAATGCAAGCCCACCAGCTGCCTGCGCAGTCCCTCCGCCTTCTCACCTGTGTGCAGTGTGGCCACTGGGCCCCTCAGCTCTTCACAGGCTTCCGCACACTCTACCACTTCTCCTTCAGTTGCTCTTCCAGTTGCTCAAGTCCAGGTCGCTCCAGTTCCTCAACTTCATGTTTGAGACTTAGCTCAGATAATCATTTTCTCTTTGTCCTACATCAATCACTCTCTTCCTCTGGGTGCAATATCACCCACCTGAATGACAATTCCTTGCTGGAGCACCTTTTCTCTGAGTCTCCTGCCAACTGCCTATCTGATGATGCCTTTGCAAATAAACCTGTGTGCACCCGGGGGCCAACAGAACTCTGATTCTCACATCTTCTCACCCCTCCCCCTTCCTTCTCCAGCCTTTGTAATTCAGTCTCCGCACCCAAGTATCACTCATCGTCTTCACCAAACTGGAGTCTGACATCATCCTTGATTCCTACCTTTGCCCTCTTGCTTCAACTCATCAGCAAGCCTTCTTAACTACAACTGATGCCCCCATTCCTTCCAAATATTGCACAAAGACAACCTATGGCAAGGATGGAGTGACAGGGGGTGACCAGCTTTGCAGACCAGGTATACACAGCCCCAGTGAATGCCACTAAGTAAAGGTTTAACTTTGTTCCTATGACCTGCCTTCCAAATCTTTCTGTCATATGATTGTTGAGGATTAGTAGGGGGAGGGAAATCTCTGGAGGGTCACTCTAACTTCCTGGTGCATGCCCCTTGACTGAAATGTTCTGCCCCAACCTCTGCTCAGTCCTACCAGGAAAATGTTACCTCTAACTGTCCCCTTCCCGCCACTTCACTAATAGTTCTCTTTCTTGTGGTGAGCAGTATAATGTATCTGAGCTTTGAAACTGCAAAGTCTGGGATCTAGATTTCAGCTTCCATGTGAACCCTCCTATCCTGTTTCTTATCTAGAATTGCTTAATGATTATTCTACCTCTAAAGTTTTATTGGGTACAAAGGAAGAAGAAAGACTGTAAGGAAACAGAGATGAGTCAGAATTGAGCTATGCGCAGTCTGTGCACAGGTAGACAGAAAGACACAGATGGCCAGGTAGCCCAAGAGGCGGCGGAGGGGTGGGTGGACGCCTGGGGTGGTGGGGCCTCACCTAGGCGGGGTGATGCCATTTACTAGGTTGGTGGTGGTCACCTTCTCTGCCTCTTCCACAGCTCTGGGCAGAGATTTTTTTGGGGGGACCCATACAGCCTGCCCACAGAGTCACTTGATAAACCATTAGCTCTTGGGTATAGTCAAACTTCTCTCTTCTTTTGTTTTGTTTTAAATGTAACAAGTAAAGTCATTACCTCTTCCAGACATATATTAGAAAGAGAATTTCTTGGGACTTCAATTGTAAAGCTCAGGGCTGCTCTGATCTTTACCCTGATTTTAGGGGTTCTTATAGGGATGTTGAGGAGGAAATCTCAGTTTCTGCTTCCTTCTCCAAGAGAGAATTTCTGCTTTCCATATTGGGGCTCTGCTTTTTTTTTTTTTTTTTAAATAAAATCTGTGTTACTTTCAGAAGCTTGCAAACTATTATTTTAATGCCTAAATAGTAAGTTTTAGTTGTGAAGATTTCTGGATGAAATATTTTAGAAAAGAAGGGAGATGAATTTTAGAAAAGGAGGGAGATAGTTGCATAGATGATTCTTATTTCTCTAGTGTATAATGAATAACGTGATCTTGGTATCATCACTATTAGATAGTGCACCCTATTTTAAAATACTTGGTCAGGCCATCCGAGGAGTTGGTTACTCAGGTCACATTGATTTCTGGTTTGAATTTAGACAAGAATTCCAGTTAGAATGGTTTATGTGGAAGGCAATCCCTGTTGGGCCCAGCAGAGAGGGGGAGTGAGTTAGAAAGGGAGGGAGGCCGGAGCTTAGGCTAGTCAGCTAGTTGGAGATGTCAAGGGCAGACGTGAGGTACACGGAGGTGACCCACCCCAGGTGTAAGGAAAGGGGGTACTTGTCTCTCAACTCACTCACCTACATTTGAGGGCTACTCACAGACATCTGCTCCCTCTTTCTGCTGGTCAGCTCTTCCTGGAGGCTGAGACACAGCCCTGGGTGTGGGGGCCAGGGCGTGTGGCCGCACAGAGAGAGGACATAGTGGGGGACGGTAGATGGTCACAAGTAGTGTTAGGAAGGTGCTTCCGTCCACACCTGTAGCCACATTGAGCGAGTGCCATGTTTGGTCACGGACAGGTCTTGAAGTTGGGTAGATTTGCATTGCAGTGATGCCTTACTGCTTCAACCAATGTGGCCTTAAGCCAACAATTAAATTGTTCCATGATGAGAAAAATGAATTCTACATGGCTCCTGGGAAGTATAAATGAGTTAAGATTTAAATCTCCTGGCAGAGTTTATGACATATCCTGGCGATCCATCAACAGTAGGAGATATTACAAGTGACATGGTGTCTTGTCTTGTGTTATCCTTAAAATTTATTAGGTAATTTGAATTGTTTTCCAATGTGATTGAACTGATTCTACTACCACCAGAGGTCTCTAGGTCTCTTCCAGTTGGTCTACATCAGCATCAATTTCGAGTCTTCATCATTTTTATCTTTGCTGCAGGTATATCGTAACATCACATTGTAGTTTTACTTTTCCTTTTCTGGCAGACTAACGAGGCTTATTGGCCATTTTTTAACATGCCTGTACAAGTTCCTTACCTATTCATCTAGTTGTTTGTCTTTTAATGATGTAAAGGTCTTTATACATTCTAAATATTGTTTTGGTTTTATATGTTGCAAATTTCTTCTGTCATTCTGTGTCCTGCTTTTTCATTTTCTTCACTGAGGAAGAGAACGTTTTAATTTTTAATCAGTTCAGTGTATTAATCCCTTTCTTTAGTTTCTTGTTTTTCCTGTGATTTTTTTTTTTAAAGATTTATTTATTTATGCATCCAGAACTGGAGTACAAGGGCGGTGAGAGATTTCACCGGAGACTGAGTGGGGAGCAGAACAGGCTGACGAAGTACACTGCTGAGGGGAGCAGCGGGCGGGTCAGGAGAGGTCTGCTGTGCCATGTGGTCACCTCCAGGGCAGGTGGGAATCGAACTCATGCTGAAGTGGCTTTAGCTTCCTAGAGTTGTGCTTTAACCCACTGTGCCACTAGAGAGGGACCTTTCCTGTGATTTTTCAGAATCTCGCATGCCATTATTGTGAAGATAGTACCCTATGATAGTACCCTATACTCTGAAATTTAATTATTTCATATTGTACACCAACACATGAGTTTAAAACTAAAAAAGCTTTATATAAAATGTCAATGAAACTA
The DNA here is from genome assembly GCF_000260355.1 of Condylura cristata. Classification (NCBI taxonomy): domain Eukaryota; kingdom Metazoa; phylum Chordata; class Mammalia; order Eulipotyphla; family Talpidae; genus Condylura; species Condylura cristata. The sequence goes on along the minus strand of NW_004567118.1, from coordinate 17,990,238 downwards.
AAAATTGGTTCTTCATAAAGTTACAATTGAAAAAATATTAGCCTCATAAGGAAAGTAAGAGAACACTTTAGAAATAGAATAGGAAATGAAAACTGTCACAGAAATGCAAAGGACCACAAGAGACTTCTCTGATCACAAGAGTCTTCTATGGACAACTATACACAACTTTGCTCATCTTGAAGAAAAATGATTAAAATTTAGAACAATACAGTCTACCAAGACCAAACCAGGAAAAAATAGAATTTGAGTATATTGAACACAATTATAGAACTTGAAACAGCAATCAAAATTGTCCCCCAAAATGTCGCACCAAAATAGGGCAAGAGTTTACCGGTGAATTTTACCAAACCTCTCAGGAAGAACTTAGAGCTCTTTTACTAAAACTCGTTAAAAACTGAGGGAGGAACAGTTACTGACACATTCTATGAGGCCAAATGCCAATACCAGATGAGGGCATCAGATGGAAAGAAAAGTACAGATATTTCTTTTTCTGATCTGTTCTCTCCCACTCTGTGGTCTTTCCTTCCTGTTTTTGTTGGCAATTTTTTTTTTTTTTTTTAGGAATTTAGCTTCTAGATGTAATTTCTTCTAAATCCACTAGGTGGAAGCAAAGTACGTGATTTTATTTTTCCTTAATTGCAACAATTGTTTTCTATTAAAACCACTTGTGTTTAAGTAGGTAAATTACCTGATTACAAAGGTGAGGTATACTTACATACTTTTGTGAAACGTGATAAAAATCAAAAGAAAACACTAACATTAATTTCTCTAGTACGTCCACAACTTAAAGAAAATGTCTTTTTAAAATGTATATATAAATTATGCCCTAAATTGAGATTAAACTAAAATAGTTTCATTTCCAGGTTTATTTTGCTTACCATTGTTATCAGGAAATTTTCTCCAAATCATTCCTTACTTGTTTTAAAATTTAAGTTTTAATGAGTGCATAGTGTGTGTGTCTTTATCCCCTATCGCAGGTACAGGAGAGACTTTATTATAGGCCAGTGTAAATAGCCACACACTGAATGTTTGCTGCCTTTCGGGTTCTTACAAAAAATATAGTCATAGAACTTAAATCCTGTGGTTTAAAAGGACAGACTTTGCAAATGAATGAACAGACCGTTGTGGGGACCCTGCTCATTGCTTTGCTGCTAACAAAACAGCTCCATCAGATACATGCTTGTCACAGCTGTATCGAGTTGGGTCCTGTTGCTCCTTCTGATTTGACAAACGTGTTCTTTTTCATGTTAAAGTAGTTTCATTATCATAACTTTACCTCCAGGTGTGCAATGGCAAGTCAGTTGAACCAGACTCTCAAATGGAGGTTAATGAATGTAATCAAACTGACTTCTGTGGGTTTGAATTCTCCCAATGTTATTAGAGTGATAACTGCTAATAAACAGAATGATCGACAGATGGCGCCCTGCAATTAAAAAAAAAAGGCAAGTGAAAACACGATTCTTCTTTTTACCATAATTTCCAAGAAACTATTGATTTTGACATGTAAATATTTTATAAGGAAGAGTTGCTAATCGTGATGAAAAAATAAGTGCTCAAAGGTGAGAAAATACAACAATATCCAGGAACTTAGAGGTCCACGTGTTTCTAGAAAGTAAACAACGCTAAAAATCTAACCGTTGACTGCTGTGATTCCTCAGCCAGCTTACTAAGGAATCTCAGTACTTTCCTGGTGAAGACCCTGAGAACAGTAATGAGTCAAGGCCAGCCTTTCTTCAACTCTTCGTTCTTTTGAGGCATTTCTTCTCCTTTGACACCCTTGACTCCATTCTACATAGAATATCTGAGATGTACCCTTAGACACATCTCACTGCACAGGCGTTAAGATGACAGTTTTCCTTCCTGATGACCTGGCAGGATCTTGGAAAGTGAGTCAAAGCCTCAGGAATGCCTGTCAGTGCCGTGATGGAGTGGTGCTGGTTGTGTCATTTTGGAAATTTTTTGGACATGTTGGCATTGCTCTAAATGGATGGACCGGCTGCAGAAAGAAGTCACATTACCTGAGGCCTCACCCCACCCCAGTAAGCCTCCTGACAGGAGTATCGGGTGGCAGAGTCCTTGGGGGGCTTGGCGCCTACCTGCTGGTGCTCAGAGGCATAGCCATAAACACATAAGCTGCTGCCAGCTTGTTGCCTGGAGATGGCTGCGGTCTGGGGGCTACGGGCACAGCGGAGGAAGTCGAGGCCCAGCTGCTGTCTTCCATCAGCTCTGTGAAACCATCAGGAATGCAGAAGAGACTCTTGGAAGTTTAATTCTGCCCAACTCAACATACAAACGGGATCTGCAAACAAGAAAAGGGGCTGAGAGGTGCATGCCTCTGCTCAGGATAGAGACACAGCTCCGCAGTGGCGGCTGTCCCGCAGTGTGGAGGCAGCACCAAGCCCATCAGCTCCTGCACAGAGGCTTCAGCAGTCTATGGACCAGGAGGAACCAGAATGGGGCCAGGCGAGCTCACAGGTACCCCTGGCAGGGGAGCAGTGGTGGGGCTGTGCTGACTCCTTTCAGGTCCTCTGCCACCCATCCTCGAGGGGCAGGGAGGCCAACCTGAAAGATGTCAGGGTACCCTCCACCCTGGAGCCCTGCACCAGGCAGCTGTGTGGAGGGAATAGAACAGAGGTGCACTCATGCCTTGGAAATGAAGAGTCTTAAGTCATGCAAGAAGGCATACTTATTGATCGAGGAGACATTCAAAACATATTTCCAAGTGGGAAAAGTGAGGTGGCAAACTGTGCACTGTGTAACAAAACAACCAACTCAAGAAAGAAAGGATATTGTGACTGTTTCTGGTCCCCAAAGGTTCACATTTCCAGGGCTCACTTGCCTTCCCCACTTGACATAATGTCATCGGGTCATCAAGCAAAGAAGACCCTCTTCTTCCTTTGGAGGTAAGAGAAAGAACGGGGTTGCTACACTCATCATGACACAACCACGTGTTTAAAATAAAGTGAACCAAGGCTCCTGAGTGAGTCAACAGGGAGGTAAATTTTGCTAAATACCTGGAGGTCTTTTTCTAGTGTAGTTCAAAATAATATTAATGAATAAATAAATACATCTAAAAAAATAATATTAAGATAGTTTTCAAATATTATGATAGAGTTTTAAAAATATAATCATTGAATGAAACTAAAAGGAAAGAATAGTTGGAGAATAACTGCTTTGAGAAGTCAATAAAATAATTTACTCACATACTCAATCAACATCGATGTTGATTCAAACATGGGAGAAACAGCCTTGCCCTGGAAGAGTTTCTAGTCTATAGGGCTGGGTCAACGAGCCAGTACCTCAAACCTCCCAACCATGGGGAGGGCGATTCCAGTTTTAATCTATGATCTTCTGTTGCCTAGCAACAAGTGTGGAGGAAATGGGGCGTCAGAGACTCATTTAATGTGACCAGTCAGCCAACAAATAGACATTGAGTCCCATCTATGCCCAGTACTGGGCTCTGTGCCCAGATGAGACTGGTAACCAAACTCTATAGCATGGCTCTTAGCAGACCTTTGGGTTTTAGAAAAAGGCAAAATCATGTCATTTGTCTAATGACTTAGATATAGTTTAATCATGTTATTCTCAGATTATTGATATTTTCCTTTAAAAAAATCCTCTATTAACAAGGCAAAGTTTCCAGATGTCTTGGCGTAGCATGCATACTTTACAAGAGTCATCTGTGTATTCCAAGGAGCCCGACCTGACTGGGTATTGCAGCAACTTTGAACAGAAATCAGCCCCAGCATTTTTTTTTTTTTAAGATTTATTTATTTGTACATACAGAACTGGGGTACAGGCCAGAGGCTCAGGGGCGGTGAGAGGCTTCACCAGAGAACAGAGTGGGGAGCAGAACAGTCAGATTGACGAAGTACACTGCTGAGGGGAGCAGCGGGCGGGCTAGGAGAGGTCTGCCACGCCATGTGGTCACCTCCGGGGCAGGCGGGAATCGAACTCATGCGGAAGTGGCTTTAGCTTCTCAGTCAGTGCAGTGCTTTAACCCGCTGCGCCACCAGGGAGGGCCCAGCCCCAGCATTTTGTCTGGCAGCTGACTACACGATGCACTTAGTCAGTCCAGATGGCTGATAAATCATACAGGTTCCAACTTGGCAATTGCCTTATTTTCAAGGAGAAGGCAAACATCCCCTGATTACAAGAGGCAAATCTTACAAGGGAAGAGCGATCTAGGGCAGGTGCATTTTTCTAACATGACATATGGAATCCAGATGACAAAAGGCTGACCACTTTTGTAACATGAAAGTTCGTCTGCCACCTTGCTCGCCTTGTTATTAGTGGGTGTTAAAGTTCCTTCAGAAACTTGTCTGTACGGACCTTTACAGAACCATGTCTGCTTTGTTTAAAATATGGAATGAAGACAAGTCAATGAAGGCTCATCCACATTTAGAAAATTGACTACGGCTTGGGCTGGCCTCAGCAGTCCTTTTAGCCCTCCTTTAGTGAGAGGCTGGGTGAGGGATCTGATGTCTTTACCACACACAGATCTTTTAAGCATGAACTTTTTATCAAAGTTTGCAAAGATGGCAGTTTAATTCCTCAGAGGAATGAAATAGTGCTTATGCACAGCTTTTAAAAATATCTCTACCAACTAGATCTAGAACACTTATCTAGGGACAGTCTCTCTAATGTACATTGGTTTCCCTCTTCCTAAGCAAAACTGTATTCTAGTCTAAATTAAGTACTTTCATTTTGTAATTACCAGATGCATTTAAATTCTTGGGCAGGGCCCTCCCCAGTGGCACAATGGGTTAGGATGCAGGACTACAAGCTGGCTGCAGCCACTTCAGTGCAAGTTCAATCCCCACCCCGGAGGTGATCCACAATGGCAGGGCAGACCTCTCCTGACCGCCTGCTGCTCCCCTCAGCAGTGTACTTTGTCGATCTGCCTGTTCTGCTCTCCACTCTGTCTCTGGTGAATCCTCACCGCCCATGCACCTCTGGCCTATAACCCCAGTTCTAATGCATTAATAAATAAATCTTTAAAATATTAATAAATTCTTGGGTAGAGTGGACCCTGATCAGATCATTTCCAGTGGTCACACATTCTTATGTTTCTTCATGGAATGCTCGACGAAAGAGAAACTGAGCAGGGCTGCATTCAGAGCTGTCCGCCTAGAGACTCCCTTGAACACTAAGTCTCACCTCAATCAGCAAGCCTCAGAGTTTCTGTGTCTGCCTTTGATAGGTTAATTTCTCCAAACCCAAGTCTCATGTGTGATTAAGTCTAAATGCCTCATTTGGAAGGCCCAGCATCTAGTCCCCTTACATTTCTAAGGCCAGGTATCTAAGGGCAGCATGTAACTCTCTTTCTGTTACAAGAGCTCACATGCTTTTATATGTGGGTGTGACCAGGATTCCACCGGAGGCCATAACCCTTGACAGCCTCCTCCGGTATTTCCAGTGCCCAGACATAGCACTGTGCTCAATGCGTATTTTTATAAGTGCTTTTTCTGGTGTATTCCACCAGTTCTAATCATCTAAATTTCTGAAGTTGAAGGTTACTACTAAGAATACATGTGCTTTGGGAGGTATTTAATGGAATATTTGATTTCAGCCCAACTCTAATGAGAAGTATGTTTGAGTTCCCAGCTATAAATAATTATCATGTAAGTTGATGAGATTGTGTTCTTGGTAATTACAAAGAGGAAAGGACTTAATTTAGACTAGAATGCACTTTTGCTTAGGAAGAAGGAAAGCAATATACTTTAGAGACACTGTCCCTGGAGTGACCTAGATGGTTCCAGCTCAGTCCTTCCCTGCTGTGAGTTTATTTTGTCTCTATGGGTAGAGTTGGAGGTTGGCCCAAGTCAAAAGGCAAGTGACAAAGCTATAATTTCCATAACATAAAAACTATTTAAAACAGACATAAACCAATAGAACAATCAACTGGATGAACAGACTTTTTTTAAAAAATCGAACTGGTCAATAAGTGCATGAAAAGCTATTTGACCCATTCATAGTTAATGACAGTCTTCATAGATGTCTTAGTTAAATCACTAACAACAGATCATTTTTCATTTATAAATTTAACCCCAATGTAAATGTTCACCAGTTCCCAGGGTTGCAGATTCTTTGTCCGTCTTTGCCATCCATGGTGGGAGGAAAGTAATGTGAGTTTGCATAGCACAACTGGGCTCCTTGAGTAAGATTTGAACTGAAAGAGTTTGTCTCAGTGTTCCTATCTATACTCAAAAGGACCCACTCACGCAAGCACACTGCCCATCAAAATGACTGCTGGAAATATGCTAAGAATTTACCAAATAGGGGACTCACTTGACAAAGAGCAACAGCCCAGTGGAGACCCAAGCATGGGTATGTTCTTTAAATACCTTTTCACCCAAAAGAAATTGTAACCTTAGTTCTCTAGTTTTCTTGACTTTATTTTGATTTAGTAATCAACCTATTATTTAACTAAGACATCTATGAATTATAAAGGTATATGGCATGCTCATGTTTAGTGAAATATTAGTAAACAAAAAAAATCATTTTTTCATGCGTGGAAAAAATAACCTGTCTGCAGCCCCAACTTCCAGCCCTGTCCTCTGTCACTGCATTTTTTTTTATAAGCAGCCACCCTCTCCTTGATATGATGGACAATCTGGGGCTGCTGAATTATTAGCGCTCACTGTTGCACCTTTTCCCAGGAAGGTGCATACCATTTGCCCAGTGTCCTTTGTCTCCCCACCTTTGAACACCTAGAAGGGCCCACCCCATCCTTTCTGCCTGTGGAGCCTCCTGACTGCTTTTGCTAGTGGGAGTTTTCCATCTGTTGTCTTGTTCAAACCTGTTCTCTCCCGAACACGCCTGTCATGAGATATGGGATGTGCCTTCTCTGTGCTCTTAGGCAGGGATTCCTGGAGAAATGCATCTGGCGGAGCATATTTATTCACTGTGCCTTGCACATAAGAGTTAATAGTGTGTTGTGGTGATGGTGGATAAGGAGGAAATGAAACCAACACTCTAAAAAATATTTTTCAACATATAACTATACATATAAGAATACAGATGGAAGCTAGGGAAGAGCTGCGCTTGGCCTAGTGGAATCAATACTGATCTCCAGGAAGGCCTTTTGAGTATTAAAAGGGATTTCCCAGTCTTTTTTTTTTTTTTTTAAAGATTTATTTATTTGTGTATACAGAACTGGGGTACAGGCAGGAGCTTAGGGGCGGCGAGAGGCTTCACCAGAGACAGAGCGGGGAACAGAACAGGCAGATCGACGAAGTACACTGCTGAGGGGAGCAGCGGGCGGGTCAGGAGAGGTCTGCCATGCCATGCGGTCACCTCCGGGGCAGGCGGGGATCGAACTCATGTGGAAGCGGCTTTAGATTCTCAGTGCTGTGCTTTAACCCGCTGCGCCACCAGGGAGAGCCGATTTCCCAGTCTTTTAACCAATACCAGCATCGAAATGATCACCCTCTTATGACAGGTGAGGAAACTATAGCACAAGCTCAAATAGTGGAGAAATAGAAAACCAAGACATCATGCATGTGTAGCTCTGTGGGCTGCAGAATTAAGTGCAACTGAAACCCCTTAGAGTCTGCTGTTGTAAGGCTCAGATGAAATTCTAGGAAATTGCATTTCAGCAAGTTACTCAGTTGGCTTTGCTGTGGGCTGCAGCCGAGACACTTGGAGACACTGCCGTGGTGGCTCTGTGGGACAGGCGTGCCCCCAGAAGCACTGTCCAGGGCTTCACCAGAACCAGGTCACCTCCCGATGTTGAGGATGCACAGGTGGCCCCAACATGCACCCTCTCCTCCTGGTGGGAAGCCATGAGCTTCCCCTGGCCAAAAGGACACAGGCAAGCTATTAAACAAGAAGGTCACCTGGGAGACAGACCTCCCTGCAAGGTTGGATGCCCCTGGGCGAGCCTCTCCGGCTGCATATTCAATCCTCTAAAACTGCTGGAGGCCACTGTTCTTGTCAGGCCGCTGGACTGACTTGCCCCTGCTTACAAAACCCAGCCAGCCACCACTCTACTTCCCTGTGCCCTGTCCTGTAATGAACCCCCATGCAGGGATTTCCTCACTCAAGTTGGGAGCGAGACTCAGGGCAGTTCCGCCCGGCTCTGTAGTGTGATCCATGACAAACGTCCCTTGCATGAAACCAGTTGTTGGCTGTTTCAACGTCTGTATGGGATTAATTGGTAAAAGCCAGACAAAGACCTTTTAGCAACAACAAATGCAGCCCCTCTCCCCTGGTCCTATAATCTTGGTTGCCTCCTAACCCCTACTTAGTTTGCTGTTTTTGAAGCCACATGGTTTATCTATCTCGATGTATGGGATCTGCAGCCCCAAGCACTTCTGCAACACTCAGAACCTCAAAATTGGCACTCACAGACTGTCCTCATTCCAGCCTTATCCTGGCCTCTGTGCCAAGGCCCTCCCAACCCTCTGACATACCCACAGCACCTCCTCCACCCTCCCCCAGCACACAGACGGCTTTAGGTTTGAGTTGTCGTGACTATTCCCCTGGAACTGATGATAGCAAAATAGATATGCAAACAAATTGGGGAGGCAGCTGCTGAATCTCTGGGGAAACATTCCTTCCATAAAGGACCAAGATATTGGCTCAAAAAGAGGAAATGCTGATCATGGTCTCTTGAGCTTCCTCAGCACGGAGACATCAAGAGACTTGAAAGGAAATGATGCCCCAGGGGACATAGCCTAGCCTTAGGTACAAAGATGTTGTTCAGTGGTTGAATTCATCTAATGATGCAGCGGGGGAGGAACAGGATTCCCAGGGGAGGATCACATGGGAACAAGAAGTTTTGGGATTATTGATATGTGATTCCCCTAAAGAACAAGCTATGCTCCTTTTTAATCAGCATTTTATACATTTTCTCAAACATGCTAGCAAACAACACAATGCAATAGAATAAGACTACAATCGACATGAGGTTTTTGCTGATTTTGTTGGCTGGTAATGGTTAGCCTCCAATTACTATATTATTCTTCTCAATTATTCCAAAGGGTGATGGAAAGAACCCCTCCTAATACTCAGTGGAGTACATTATGTAACCACTGGGGAGCTGAGATCCTCGCACATCCACTGCCAACCAACGAAACGCCTCCAGAGGTCTCCCATAAGTTCCTAGGAAAAGCCAGTCTTTTATCAGGTACCTGCATGGGTGACAGATCACCTCCTGTTAAACCAGGGAAGGGAACAGAGCCAAAAAGGTGAAGGGGCAAAGAACTTGGTACCTGCATTACCAGGTAGTGGAGGATGGGTAATATAGGATGGTGAATGCCACCAGCTAATGGACACTCATCATGATCAGTAATATCTACTGTATTTAAACTGTCACATCAATAAAATGCTACCGTCTGAGAGTTGGTGCCAAGCCCGCAAATGCACCTAAAGACCAGTTCCCCTGAGCCCTGAGCGTGTACGCCTTCAGAAAACAGGAAATAGCTATGGGTTCCTGCTTGGCTCTGAGCCACTTTTCCTTTTAAAAAGTCAGAGCCAAACTTTCTTGTTTCCTCCACTTTCAGGGCATTGATCCTTTTATTAAGATGCTTTTGTGTCTAAACATTCTCCTTTATTGACTGTTCTTTATCTTCATTGCAGCTGGCATGCATATAGATTTAGTATTTATTGCCACTGGCCAAGCAATTTCAATCTACAATTCACAAATGGGTGCTTTATAAATCCAAAGGGTTAATTGGCAACGAGAACTTCTAGAAATCGTGAAGGAAAACAACGATTGATTTTTCTGTAATCACACTGGAATGGTGGGCAGGAGTTTTAAATCTTTAGAAATGAAAGAATTACCCTTTCTATGACACCTGAGAGATCCAAGCGCCTCTGCTTTACAGAGATTTAGATTCCAAGGGATAAATCCTATGGACTCGGGCCCTGGCTATCTCTTTATCAAAGCTTCTATAAATTATACAAATTATCCTAGAATGTTAATTTATCTTTTACTATTTTACAAATGGTCTAATATAGAAAAAATATGCTTATGTTCCTAGGAAACTCATTTAATTGCTAACTATTTCATTTTAACTTTCTAACAACTCTAGCAGAGGTTGTATGTTTATGCTATTGGTGAATAAAGCTGAAAGTAAATGGATAGAAAGCTTTTTATGGTAAATTATGCAGGGTAAGTAATTGTAAATGCTTGTGCACATAAGAAATGCTTATGTGGTAAGAAGAAGATAGTTTTTTTTTTTTTTTAAGATGTATTTATTTATACATACGGAACTGGGGTACAGGCCAGAGGTGCAGGGGCAGTGAGAGGATTCACCAGAGACAGAGTGGGGAGCAGAACAGGCTGACTGATGAAGTACACTGCTGAGGAGCAGCGGGCGGGTCAGGAGAGGTCTGTTGTGCCATGTGGGTCACTGGGGCAGGCGGGGATCGAACTCTTGTGGAAGTGGCTTTAGCTTCTTAGTGCAAAGCTTTAACCCGCTGCGCCACCAGGTTAAAGCACAGTTTTTCAGTTAGTATAAAATCTGCCATCCAGGTGAGTCTGGTACTACTCTCCTCCCGCATGCTAGAATCCACCTCTAATGAGTTTCAAATCATTTTTCTAGCCAAAATTCTTTTCCGATTTTATCTCTGGAGATAAAGCAAAAACTTAAGCTTGTACTTAGGTAGTGAAGGTCCTCCCATGACCCTTTTTTTTTTTAAGTCAAAATGACACCTCCATGTTTTCAGCAGGGAGGAGAGGCGATCAGAAAGCCCCACCAGTCACAGGGGAGAGGATACTGCTGACCAAGCGAGCCCCTCTCTGCTGTAAACCTGGCCAGGGAGGGCAGTGGCCACTCTTTGGAGGATTCCTCGCCCCATGTCTGCTTCCTAGAAAAATCACATCTCTCTGTATACTCCATGCAAATTATACCCCTGGCCCTGCACATCTTCAGTCCTAACTAATAAAACACAGAACTTTTTGAGCAGCTTCCTCCCAGCAGGGCAGCATCAGAAACTCCATGGCTAAGCTGATGCTGCCTTTGTGAGCCTCTTCCTCCAGGAAAACAATGAAAAAACATTTAAAGATCATAATTTTTGTTGGTATATTGTAGATCAAATGTATTGTCATATATCTGTTATCTTTATTTTTTTTTCCAACGAAATAAACATAATTTCATCATAGCTAGCTTTTTAAAAGATCATTTGGTCTTCGAAACCATTGAGTCCTTTCCTGCCTTGGGCAGGGCCTGCCATGCTACGTGTGATGGGCCCTCAGACCAGGCCTTCTTGGGCTCGTGGGTCAGAGTCTACTTTCCATTCTTCCTGCCTCCCTCTGCCACGCTTTGCCCCATCACCTTCTCTTTTGTTCAAACATCTTGTCCTGTAATATAAGACTTGTTGGCCTAGTCAGAAGGCACAAGTGCCTAGATTCAAGGTTTAAGTGTTCTAGGTCAAGGGATTAAGTCCTGAGGCCATGTGCTTGCGGTGTGTGTGTGTGGGGGGCACTCTCCTACACACACACACACACACACACACATCTGCAGTGTCAGGTGTTGCTGGCCAACACGATTGCATTCAGGGCCCCATTTCCCACAAGGTGCTAAGTCCTCCTGCCACCACCCCCTTTTACTATGACTTTCCAGTAATTCATTTTAGTCAAACCTCCTCTTTCAGCTGCAGCTATACTTACTGATTCTGACTTAACCACAAGAAATTCTCCCCCCCTCCCAGTTTTCAGGACCACCTCTTCCATTAGAGACTGACCTTCCTTGTGTCTGGCTCACAGTCATGTTCCCATGGCTGGAGTCACCTCCTGTCTCTGCCACTTACACTCTATGTGCCTCTCAGCCCTCCCACAGGGGCGCAGCCTAAGGGGACCAGCATCTCAGCAGCATACGTGGCCAGCAACTGGCCTTTCCCTTTATTTTGCATAGGTTGCTGGGTTGCTGTTCTCTGTAGCAGGAGTGAGTGCTTACACATTCATGGAGGTATGTTTTGTCCCTGAGAGGTTTATGAGTGTTCTGTAGGATGGAATAACCAGAAGAACCAGACTGTGAAGGTGTGCTGAAAACATCCTCTTATATTTTTAAAGAGACCTTTTTTTTTTTTTTTGGTTAGGAGACTAACTTCTACTTTTAAAAGCTTAAAACAAAAACATACCTTCTTTGAAAAATCAAATAGATAATTTCACATGCTTGTTCTAATTAGTATATTTCTCACACTTAAAAGTCACTGATTTCTCCTGATGTTAAGTTATCACTAAGATTAAGAAAAGCCTACTATGTAAACTATATTGGTGAACAGCCTTGTGTACAAGCCTAAAGGCAGTTTAGGAATCAGATGTGTGGCTTCTGGTGTGTTGGCCCTATTCTCTTATTTCAGAAGTAAAGGGCAGATTATCTCATCACACCCTGTGTTTGTGCACAGGAAGTTTCATTTCATCATCCCTGAGCATTGTGGCTGAGCAAAGGGATTTTCATTATTTGGGCAACACAAGTTGCATTTTCTGGTCTTTTCCTTTAATTGAAGAATTGACAGACAATAAAATATTCATATTTAAAGAATATAATTTGATGAGCTTTGACACATATGTCACATGTACTTCAGTGACAACATTGTCATAATTGGGATAGTGAAGATGTCATCACCCCAAGAGTCTCCTACTGTCTTTAGTCACCCTTTTGTCCTATGTCTCCCAACCAGGCCCAGGAAAGCATCCTTCTGCTTTATTATTGCACCTGGGTTTGGGTCTACTAGAATGTATTTAAATGGAGACATACCTGACTTCTTTTTCTCGTAGCTCTCTTGAGATTCACGTATACTGTTCAATGATCAGAACATCATCCCTTTTACCTACAGTGTATTATTCCATTGTTTATTCATTCACTTTTTGATTATTAAAAGTTCAGCTGCTGTGAAAATTCACGTGTAAATATTTGTATGGAGATGTGCTTTCTTTAATGTTGAATAAAGACTTAGAAGTGGAGTGTTTAGAATATATGGTTGGTGCAAGTTCACCCTTTAAAAATGCCTTATTTTCCAAAACAAATCCACCATTGTATATTCCTACCAGTAATGTGTGAAAGGTTAATTTCCACCTCATCCCCCTCAATAAGTAGTGGGTTTCACTTCAGTCAGCCTAATAGGGTGGAGTAGTTTCTCAATGAGAATTTAATTTGCATTTTCCTAATGACCAGTGATGTCGAACATTTGCCATCCCTGATCTTCTTTTAGGGCAGCATCTGTTCAAATAATTTTAAAATTGGTTTTTTTTTTTAAAGATTTATTTATTTATTCATACAGAACTGGGGTACAGGCCAGAGATGCGGAGGGTGAGAGGATTCACCACATACAGAGTGGGGAGCAGAACAGGCAGATCGACAAGTACACTGCTGAGGGGAGCAGCGGGCGGGTCAGGAGAGGTCTGCCACGCCATGTGGTCACCTCCGGGGCAGGCGGGAATCGAACTCATGAGGAAGTGGCTTTAGTTTCTCAGTGCAGTGCTTTAACCCGCTGCGCCACCAGGGAGGGCCCTAAAATTGTTTTTTTTTTAATTAATGGGAAATTTAAGAATTATTTCCTCATTCAGTCTACAAGTCCTTTAAGATGTATATGTTTTGCAAATATCTACAAGTCTGTGATTTGTCCTTTCATCATTTAAAAAAAAATATATTGAAGGGGCTTCCTCTCTGATGGCATAGGGGTTAAAGTCTCACTGCTATTGAGTTATTGCCAGCCACTGTGGCATGAGTTCTGTCCCCAGCCAGGAAGCTTCCCCATATGGCACAGAGACCTCTCCTATCTCGCTTGCCCGCCCCTCACCAGTGTATTTCCATAGATTTGCATTGTCTGCTCCCCTCTCTGTCTCTGGTGAATCCTCTCACCTCCTGCACCTGTGGTCTACACCCCATCAATAAATAAAAATAAATCTTGAAAAAATTGTTGAAGAACAGCAGCTTTTACTTTTGATGGGTCCAAATTTTCAGTTAGTGTTCTTTTATGGTTCACACTTTGTGAATGAGGGTTAAAAGCTGTAAGCCAATGTTAGATGATTTTATCCTGTATTTTCTCCTAGAAGTTTTATAAATTTTTAGGTTCAGAATTAGATATGGGATTCATTTTCTTATCTATATGGGATAAGATATATTTGGTATGTATGTATTTATTTGGTAAGTATGTATGTATGTATTTGGTATGTATGAATTTATTTATTTTCTTACAATGCTCAAATTTTCCAGCATAATTTTTGAAAATATTACCCTTTTCTCAAGCATTTGTTATAAAGCAAACAAGTAAATACAACAACAACAACAAAACAAAAAACAGAGAAACAACTGTGTGGGGTGTTTGCAGAACATTAAACTGGAGAAGAGATGGTCTTTCCTTGAGACTTTCCCTTTCTCTCCTTGCTGCCTCGGTCTGAAAGTTTTCTGGAACATTGCAGACATTTTGTGACCCCCCACGTGGAGATCACAAGATGCTGGCGAAAGACGTCATAAGAGCCTGCTGCTTTGCCTAAGGTGCACGCCACTTCCAGGAAGCTGACGCTTGTTTCTGCAGCCGCCGACGTAATACCTTACAGTTCACGTAGCCTTTGACTCCCCTTGGTGTAGACCATGAATTGGATTAGTGTGTTTTTCTGAGTCCCACATTGTTGGCCACCTCATCTATCCTGGCCTTTTCCCAGCGTATGGGTTATGGGTGCCAATCTTTATTATTTTTTTTTAGAAGCATTTACAACATTATGTAAGCTTCAGGTGTGCATCAATATAATCAACATAGCCTGCATTATGTTTTCTACTAAAAATCCGGTTCTAGACTTCAACATACAATGAAGACATCACCTTTTTTTTATATATACATATAATCCAATTGCTTTCTTGAGTCATGCTGTCTAAAATTGTCTTCCAATTTCTCTAGTTAATACTTTGCAGTGCTTTACACCATTGTCTACAAACACCTCACCTCCTGCTTTTATGTCAAAACAGGTCTGTCATTTTAGACAGGACTCCAGGCACTGGCACTTCTGTTCCCTTTGCTGCACACCTTGGGCCAGACATACCTCACAGCCCCCTTGCTAGTGTCAGCTGGATCTTATTTGCAGATGCTCTGCTGGAAATACCGGCTTTTGCTGCTGCCTGGACTGAGCAGTGCGCTGAGACTGCCTGTAGCACTGTGCTTGTTATTGTATGCTTATCAAGTCTTTCCAAGTCGCTCTTCTAGAGACTCTCCCGGTGAAAACTGCAGTCCCTAAGGCACAGCTCACCAAGACAGATTCTCCTTCTCTCTGTAGTTTCCAAGTACTAGAGAGAGCAGTTGGTCAGAACAAGGAGACAAGCAGGAGAGCGGTCAGCTGGATGAGAGCTGCCAGGCTTCCCAAAGGTGGAAAAGTCAGAACGGTGGCCCTCACCCTTCTTTACCACACTGCTGACTTTCTGGAAAGTGCACAGGAATTTGCCTCCTCTGCGCTGGTGATTTTCTCCTATTTGAATTTCCACATTGACCACTTCATTCAGCACCAACCAAGCTCGCTGGTGCTTTTCACCTGGCTGCAAATCAGAACGATCTCTTGAGGCCGCTGCATAAAATCTCCTCGCAAGACAGATTTATTGCCAAGTTGAGGGGTGCTGACATCTTAGTTAGTGGGAATGCCTGCCAGAATCTGGCAAAATAGTGCCTGCCTTGCTTAATTTTTAGTGTTAATTTTATTTTCTTCTGTGCCTTCATAAATATTATAGAGGAAAACTGGACATCCTGTTTGGGAGCTGCTAGCAGGCCTAGTTTATAGTGAAATTCATCTGCTTAGGTACTTTCCTAGCATAGTTGACTGAAAGTCTTTCTGCGCTGAATGCTAGACACTAGCATTGCTGAAGGAAGCAAAGAGGAGCCATGCTCTCTAGAAACTGACCTGGGGGCAAATGGGGAAGCAGGTGTGATGTTCTAGAATAAATATTAGAATGAAAATGGTGAGGAAGAATGAGCCCAGAGCGGTTTTTCTCTATATCCATCCCTTTAGCGTGTTTCCTTAACTTTTGATATTCCAGAAGGCCATGGACTATCAACTGATCATTCACTGTTGGGCACTCAGGCAAGGACTGCTCAGCTTTCTGAGCCACCATGTCGGTGGCATGTTACATGCAAAGTATTTAAAGGGGCCACTATGAGGAGTGCGACAAGCACACACAAGTCAGAGGAAAGGGAGGGATGCGCCCTCCTCCTCTCAGCTGGAGCCCTCTCGTTCATGGCCTGCAGGTATCTTGTTGCCCAGAAGTTATCCTCCTATGCTTGGGTAGAAAATAGGCTGGAGTTACATTTTCTGACTTAGGCAGTATTTACTGTGCCGATGAGTAATTGCTAATTTATATTCAAGGTCTCTGAGCTTTAAGAGAGGAAAAGCTCTCTGGCTCTTCTGTGGGCTTCCTGCCAGGTCTCAGGGCCCAGTGCGCTCCCTTTTCCCATTAACAGGGCTAGGATGTGCATGTGTCAGGCTAACCAAATAAATGGTTTCACTTCCTTCCACCCTGATTTGAAATATATGCAGGCTGGATCCCTCTTCTGCAGGAGTCTCCCCTGACACGTGGCAAAAGATAATCCTACAAATCTCTCTGTATCCAGGGCATTTGTACGCGCTTCCGACTGTTAATTGTGCAGGAGGAGGCCCCCTGCAGGCAGGAGATGTTTGGTCATTGGAGACAATAATGGAGAATAGATGAAATTTTGCAATGGGTCTAAGTAAATTTCCCAGTTAGTGCAGATTACATTCAACTAATAGCTCACGTTATGTCCTAGTTGAAAAAAATGCTTGGCCACTGTCTTATGTGATACAACAAACCTAAAACCACAAATTGTAATACACCAGATTCTCTGAAAACTTTGAACACTTTCCCAGACATAAGCCTTAATCATTTAAGCAGCATCTTTGTCCTAGATGTGTCATCGAGGATGTGACTGTACCCCTTTTCTGTCAGAGCTCTGAAATGTTTCCTCATCTCTCATGATACAGTCAATTCTTGAATGCTACAACTAGATGCTTTAATATGTTCCCCTGAAAATTATCTCCAAAAGGCCCAGCTTCTCACTGCTAAACAGAGGCAAAATCATCACTATACATTTCTGGGGATTTCTATGGGAATAAGCACAAGAATAAATATGTGAAATATATTTCTAGGGATTTAAAAAATCTCATCAGGAGTTGAGCAGTTGCCATTTTTATTTCTTTTAGAATTAGAAGTGTTTTCAATTATTGAAAGGAGGATATAGGAAGTGATTCCCCCACCCACCAAGATGGTATAAAGTAAGATTTTGTCTTCTGATTTACAACTGATCACACTAGAATGACAAGTTCTTGGCGGGAGTACAGTGCATCACAAAAATTGGGAAGAACATGTTGCTATGAGTTTGACGCTCACATTTGGGGACCTTTAGAGGGATATTTGGGAAAAGATAATAGAGAAAGAAACTCCATTGCTCAAAGTCATCAACTCTTATTTTATTTTCTCATTTGGTTTGCCACTAACCATCAATAGAAATCCATACAAATGTGGATCAAACACATTCATTTCATCTTTAGATCTCTATGTAGCAGTGCAGAATACATAGAAATTAAATCAACACAGTAACCCAAAGAAGTAAATATCTGAGGAGAGCTTAATAAAATTAGATTCATATTGAATATTCCCATAGGAGTGTAGATAACAGAAAAGTTATTTCTACTAGAAAGCAAGTAGAAATAGTACTACTTATTCATAGTAGTAATCTTTTTATTTAAACCCATTTTTGATGACAAAAAGAGAAGTTACAAGGACATGGAAACTAGTGTATTGGCCTGTTTACACCTTTGCCAATTATAATTCTGGCCCCAAACCAGGACTTGGTAATAGGTGAGGGGAACTTCAAAGAAGAATAATAGTGGAATATTTGGCAGAAAAAAAAAATGTGTTAAGCTGCTTACTCTGTAGTGATGATAATTTGTGGTTGAAATTGAGGTGGTTGAAAATGAGGAAAAAATTCTATCTTGTACTCAGTTTTCACGTTTAAGAAAAGTTACATAACATTAGAGAATATCTATGCTAAAGCAATTTTGCACTTTGATTTTTTTTTATATTCAAAAGGGCAAGTTTATTAGAAAAAATGGAAAGGAGAACAAGACACAAGTCGGCAGAAAGAGCTGCATTTGAAAGAGGTGGGTTTGTTGCAAGAGACACCTGCACAGATGCAGGCAGATAGTTTCAGAGGAGAGATGTCATGCTTTGAATCTTATCATACATCAGGGACATTTTGTACATTCTCACGTATTATCAGCTTGAAGGACACAGATTTTCAAATAGTTCACATAAATGATTTGCATGATCCCACGAGTGGAATAACTGACTACTTCTCAGGACAAATAAGTCACTTGAAATTTGAGTTTCTCTGAGTCATTTTGGAACTGTGCATAAGCCCTGGCCATCACATCTGTGCTTGTGGAGGGATGTAGGCAAATGCACATGAGAAGATGGTGCTGAGTTATAACCATTATCACATTATCTAAGTAGATAAATCAGCCCAGCATGGAACATATCCAATATAGCAACAAAGTAGGATGATGGCACTGAGTGAAATATAAAGAAACAAAACAAAGGAACAGATAAAACTCAACCAAAACTAATCCTAGAAATCTGACCATAGAATTGACGTAAGAGTGGGGTTGTTAATTAATGTTTCCTTAATAATAAAAATGTTGTAACATCAAACTATGGGAAATACTATTTACCAGCAGACTTTAATCTGTGTTTCTCATTTCTCCTCCCTGCATGAGAAATGTTTGTTAGATTCAACCTAAAGTTCCTATCTGTAATGCTTGTTGCCATAAGCCCCGAATTGAAACACACAATCAGGGCTGTGGGCTGTTGTGGAATGGGGCTTCCATGCCACAAGGTTGCCATGTATTAGTGGAGACAATGATGGCACTGACTCAAATATGTCAATAAAGATACAACCAGGAGATCCTTCTGTGCATGTTGGTTCTGTCACGATTCCAGGTATAACCCACCTGGCACATCCTCCACTATAAACAGGGCTCGGGGTATCAAGGAGCGCTCGTCAATCCCACTTCTTTTGGAGATTTCCCATGCTCACCATTCTGCCAACATTCTTGTCTAACTGCACTTGTTGCCTTTGTCTTTTTTGTCTTTTTTAACGATTTATTTATTTGTGCATACAGAACTAGGGTACAGGCCAGAGGCTCAGGGGTGGCGAGAGGCTTCACCAGAGACAGAGTCGGGAACAGAACAGGCAGATCGACGAAGTACACTGCTGAGGGGAGCAGCGGGCGGGTCGGGAGAGGTCTGCAGCGCCATGTGGTCACCTCCAGGGCAGGTGGGAATCGAACTCATGTGGAAGGGGCTTTAGATTCTCAGTGCTGTGCTTTAACCCACTGCGCCACCAGGGAGGGCCTGTCTTCATAACTTTTAAGGGTATAAACATACCACTACCTGTCATTTCTCTTCATTCTGATTCAGACATGCTGAACACCCAAAGATCATTTCCTGTGGAACAATCAGAGCCAATTATGCAAATAGACCCCATGTGTAAACACACAACATTCAAAGCAAGAAATTTCCAGCATTGCCTCTCACATCTGGTTGCTTAAGCATGCAAATACATATATGCATGTACATGTTTACTCATATACTATGTCTTTCAAGGGTCCTCTGAAGAGCCAATACCTCTTTCTTGGCTTTCTTGTGTTTTGTTTCATTTCTGGCTGTGGTCTACATTCTATCCACTTCTTTCATCTTTCAAAGGGTTGTTCAGTCTTTTGATGAAACAATTTTTTCCTAACTGCCTTACTTTGATTTATGTGCATGACTTTTCTTTCTCTGCAGTTTGTAACTTCCATTAAGAAGATGTTCTTAGCATAAAAAGTAATTCCTACTGGCAGCAGACTTGAAAGTATTTTAGAAGTCCCCATGGAGTCTGATGAAATGTGAATAAAAATTAAAGGTTCATTTACCTCCACTTAGAAATCTTGCTCTTCTGTAAATATAAGGCAATCAACAGCAATCAGGTGGCTTGACAGTTAACCTCCATATTTATTAAAAGTTTCAGAGATGTTAAAGTCAATCTTGAAAAATATGCTAGAAAAGTTCATTTAAGGAGATGTTTTGGTTTGGCTAATTTTCTAATTTTCAAGCAATTCTTTCATTCTTAATTCCCTGTTTGCAACTCCCTGTTTCTGTAGGAAACTTCATGTGAGTTTTACTTCATTTTAGAAAGGTAGTCTGTATCATTTCCCCTTAATGGTTCAATGCAAAGTAGTGAGGTCAGAAACTGGACTCTCAAAGTAAATATACCAAAAAGGATTAAGGATGGTTAGAACAGGGACCATAATGCGTACAAGACACACACATTTTTTGGGATCACACAATTCTTTGATTTCTAGATGTTGTCTAATCAGTTTTCCTCCTTCCCCACTCTGTCCCCCAACTCCCACTGGTCTTTCTATGGCATCTGGCCTGACTGTACATAGGATACTCTTCAGTGTAACATCTAGATGGCTTCTAGCCAGAGATTCAAACTTTAGGGGTTAGGAGAGCAGACTGCATTCACACTTACAAATTGTTTATAAAAACATAAAAGCAATTTTATGTTTTTGAGAAATTAATGGTCTCATCATTCCTGTTTGGTCTGTTGTTTGGTACTGTCCCCTGCCGGGTCAATCTAGGTTGGTTCTCAAATAGTCCTTATTATATTTTCCATCATCAAGATCACCCTAACTAGACTATGTTTTGTTTTTTATTCAACTTATAATAAATAAAATGAGTTTTCTAAACATTAAGGTAATTATTAATAATTTAGCACTGCATATATTCTCATGGTCTTCTAAGTCTATATTTTGGAATATTTGAGAAATTCTGTCTCTCAGTATCATACATATTATGTTAGGGACTTACTAGCTACCCTCTTCAGAGACTTTTCCTGTGCTAATGAACTCATACACTTTTACTAGTTTTAATTTTCATATCTTTCAAAAACAGGTCTGAGGCTATTTTGGCTGTGCTAATAGTTCTAAGCTTGTGGGGAGGTGGTCCTGGACAGTCTAGAACTGCTCCATTTCTGCTGTCCAACCCTTGATCCTTTGAGTAGTTGTTTCTTTGATAGACATTAAGCCTTTCAGTTATTTTGTAACTAGATTTAAAACTATATAAGAGTTCCATAAACTACTTCCTAATTACTTCATGGCTGCATTTCTTAATTAAGATAGTTTGGTCTGTTCTTTGATATTCTAGGTAAAAGCTATTGTATTGTTCTTTGGTTCAAAGAACATGTAAACCCTAGTCTCAATCACAATGTATCTTTTCTTTGTGGTTCAATTATAGTGCAAACAGTTATAATGCCCTATTTTGTTCAGTATGTGTCCCTGTTTTTTTCTGTTACTAAATATCCTTTGGTTAGTGAACACAGATTACATGGTTTCTATAAATATTTATTTCCCTTGACTACACAATTGATAAGTCTATTCCAAATGGCTACTTTTTTTTTCATGGACCTATCTTTCTAGTTATTGGTTCACATACCAACTGGTGAATGTGTAATGATAAAACTCTAATGGATATATTTTTATTCTCATTTTAATTTGATATTTGAGTTTTCTTTTCTGGGATGTTGGGGTATGACTAAGTAAATTTGTTCTAATATTTGACATATTTCCTCTCTAGTTATCTTTTCTCACCCTGGTTGTTCATCAGCTTATTATTTATTTCCACTTTGAGGACCAAATTAAAAGGCTATTGAATGTGGTTCATGAAGACTATTTTGGATATTTCTTAGTAGCTTTTCCTGCAGTCCATATCTCTTTGTCAATTGTGTTGCTGTTACTTAGTTGATCTGGATTTGTCCTTTAGTCCATTATAGATATTTGTTGTCTACATGACCCATGTAAAGTCCTGATATCTCTTAAGGATCAGATTAGCCCATGTTTAGCTTTCTTTGGTGAATGGAGTCTCTTCTTTTCCTCCTGGTATCTTTTTCAGAGGTATGTGGCCTGTTCTGTGCTGTCCATCACCATGTGGTCTGTTAGTCTTTCTCATGGAGGTCAATTGTCCATAGGACAGATGTTTTCATCATTCAAGTGCAGAAAAAACATTATTATGGGTCTCTCAGGTAGCACAGGGGTTAAAGTCTCAGCACTAGCAAGCCATTGCCAGCCACTGAGGCATGAGTTCTATCTCCCACCAGGGAGCTGACCCACATGGCACAGCAGACCTCTCCTGCCTCACCTGCTGCTCCCCTCAGCAGTGTATTTCAGTAGATCCACCTGTTCTGCTCCCCACTCTGTCTCCAGTGAGTCCTCTCACCCCTATCCCACCCCCACACTTGTTTTAACCCCAGGTCTTATATCCATAATAAATCTTTAGAAAAAAACATTATTCTATATTCCCAGCTAATAGCCTTCTAAGTTTGTTCACTGCATTTGGAGCTATCTTGGGTTTATGTTTTTAAGGGACTGAAAGTAGGGATTGATCCTGGCTCACATGAGCTGGATTATAATGGTTTTCCCTCTTATACTTTTTTTTTTTTTAAAGATTTATTTATTTATTCATACAGAACTGGGGTACAGGCCAGAGGCTCAGGGGCGGTGAGGGGCTTCACCAGAGACAGAGTGGGGAGCAGAACAGGCAGATCGACGAAGTACACTGCTGAGGG
>NW_004567118.1:17898264-17967521 GCF_000260355.1 Condylura cristata | reverse complement strand
GGCAGGCGGGAATCGAACTCATACGGAAGTGGCTTCAGATTCTCAGTGCTGTGCTTTAACCCGCTGCGCCACCAGGGAGGGCCTCCCACTTATACTTTTAATTTGTATTTTCTAAATCACTTATGTCCCTCAAGGATTTTTAGTGCTTTAAGTCGTTTATATAATAGTAGTCTCAAGGACTCTAATCAACATAGATTTTTCCTGGAGTGATGATGCCTTTGTGTGAGTTTTAATGAGAGTATCATCCACTTGTGAGCCAGATACACATTTGTATTCTATGTGTGAGTCAGCCTGTGGCCATGTCCTCATTTTCAACTTTATAGGTTATTATATTTTATTTTGCTTCTCTATAGACTTCTCATTGTTTATCTGTAGCTTGTATCTGGACTTTGCTGCTATTCCACCCTATAAATATCACTGTAAATATTGCAATATTTGTAACCCACCTAAGCTCTGCCTTATATCTGAACTTAAGCCATCATCTGATATTAACCCTCTGACTACATTCAATTCTTTTATATCAGTAGGGCAAAAAAATTTGTCATCTCATTCACTGCTGACTGTCCAGTTCTTGACAGATGACTTGGTTTATGGTAGTCATTCAACAAATTCTAGGTGTTTGTAGTCTGTTTCTTGTAGACAATAAAGATATTTTAAAATATTTAATTCTAGGATATCTATATCTTTTAAAGAAAACATCTCTAAGAGATGTTTTGATTTAGACAATATATTGATTTGGACAATACATATTGATTTAGACAATAGCTAAAGATGAATTTACTCCTATATCATTTTATCTTATATTTTCTATTTATCATGCTTTCTTGTTAATTATTTTTCTTTCCTGGATTTTATTGAATTATTTAAGTTTATAATTTCTAATTTCCAATTATTTAGGTGTATTTTTTTTTAAGTCTTGGACATTTATATGTTATTTTATAATTATGATGACCAGATTTTAATATATATTTAATTTTCTTTTTTCTCTGAAAGTCTATAGCTCTTCAGAACTTATAATCTCTCACTGTAATAGACAAAACCCGTAGAGTCATTTATTTATTTCAGGAGCCACTTCTCATAAAGCTATCTTAAGCATTTTAGTTTCTGCTGTCATTAATTTGTGTATCTATTTATCATCATTTTAGACCCCATTTACTCAAATTGTAGGTTTTGCTTCTTTTTTCCTTCACTGTTGCAATAATTCACATCTAACTTAAATTTCAGTTTTGCTGGCATGACATTTACAAATTGGTTCATAAGATTCTTGATTTTGTGTGTGTGTGTGTGTGTGTGTGTGCAGAAATGTACTTTGACTACCCAGAATTCTACTGTCTAAAATACTCTCAGAATGTTGAGAGTTTCCACTTAGACATTTTTAAAATAAAATCATTTTTGTAACTTAAACACTACATGGAAATATAATCATGACATAAAATTCAGCCTGAGAGATCTGGCTCCTATCCTTATTGACATTCTCCAATTCCCAACTTAACCATTGTAAGTGTAATTCCCTTTGTCAGATATAACTTCTCTTATCCTGGCTATCTTTCCAGATCATTTTTCTGGGCATTTATGAATTCACTCATTTCTTCACCAGTTCACTTATGTATCCATGAGTGGTTCTATTTGCCAGAAATGACTTAAACCTTGGAAACAAAACGGTATGAGCAGACTTAGCCTCATGGAACATGTACTATTGGTTGTGGGCTGATAGTAAACCCACATGCACATAAAATGAATTACACACACTGCCTTATCTGACAGTGATAAGGGCAATAATGACCAAATCCAAGAGAAAAGAGTTGTGCAGGTTATCAATTATATAGAACCTTTCCATAAGGCATCTCAGAGGGAGAAATCAGGGCTAGAGATACCATTTGCATGTGCAATCAGAACCAAAGGCTGGGCTTCAGGACACACCTCCTCTAGGTTGTGAAGAACAGGTTCTAATCCCTATTTATTCTACTTTCCATG
The DNA here is from genome assembly GCF_000260355.1 of Condylura cristata. Taxonomy (NCBI): domain Eukaryota; kingdom Metazoa; phylum Chordata; class Mammalia; order Eulipotyphla; family Talpidae; genus Condylura; species Condylura cristata. Next base: position 17,965,547 of record NW_004567118.1, on the reverse strand, counting down.
GGCTCCACCAAGTCCTTTAGTTTCCAGAATCCAAATAGAATCACACACATCATCAGAACCTATGTTGTTACAGCAATAAGCATAGAAGAATGCCTTAGGATGCATTTGATAATCTATGGAGTACTTTAGAAATCTGTTTGCAAGAATCTTGATATGTCAAATAATTTGAGGTTAAAGAATATTTACTGAACTGTGTCAATGTAGAAAATTTGGCATAGCTTGAAAAGACAGCATTGGGACAGAGCCCAGTTGCTCTGTATTCAGGAAGAGGGTGTGAGAAGAAAAAGTAGACAAGCTAACACAGGTGATTCATGCATTCTAAGAAAGAGATCAGTAGTTGGTAGTAGATGTAGACACAAGATTGGTTATTAATAGATATGACTTATTACCATCTGTTTGTTGTTCATGGAATGATCCAATAGGGAGAGAAAAATAGTGATGCAAGAGTGAGGGTGGTGGTAATTGGAACAAATGTTATGAGAAATTAAAAGTAGGTAAATTCCCATAAATAGCCATAGGGTGACATGGAAGATTTATTCATCTTTCCGAGAAGGGAGGGTAGGGCACAAGGGAAATATACGTGGAGGGTTTGGTGGTGGTAGGATCTGAAGTAGGTTTCTGGTAGTTTATCTCTGACATAGGAGTATAACAGGGAGCAGAATGGGTGAATGATGTCAGCAAGGGAATATAATGATGAAAAAAGCATAGGAATAAGCAGGTGCTCTAAGTGGGAGAGCACTTAGGGCCCATTTGAGGCTAATAGTCACATGTTTTAAGTGGAGGTAAAAATGTAGCTCTCAAAGTGAGATTTTTGAAAGTTATTAACTGATTTAGGCAGAGTAAAAATGTGGTTAGATGATGGCAATGAGTTTTGGACATGTTGATGTGTTGGATAATATTTTGTGGTCATATGTTTTTGTTTTGCCTGGGTAATTATCCAAAAGTATAATTTCCTGACTCAAAGATTGGATGTTTAATTTTATGAGAAACTATCATGTGGTTTTCCAAAGTGGTATCACTGAGGTCCAGTTGGCTGCATGCAAGATTACCTTCCACATTAAGAGTTGGAATTGTAAGGGTCTCCCTGGTGGCCTACAGGTTAAGTCTTAACAATACCACCAATATGCCCTGAGCTCAATCCCAGGCAGAGTGTTGATCCATATATGGTGCAGCAGACCTCTCCTGTCTCACTTGCTGCTCCCCTCAGCAGTGGATATCAGTAGATCCACCTGTTCTGCTCCCCACTCCGTCTCTGGTGAATCCTCTCACCCCCTGCACCTTTGGCCCATACCCCAGCTCTTGCATGAATAAATAAATATTTTTAAAAATTTATTTATCCTAATCCATTGACCTATTTGCCTATCCTTTCATCACTATCACTCTGTCATGATCACTTGATCATTATAGTAACTCTGAAAACAGGAAATGTGTGGTTTCCTATTTTGTTCTTGTTTTTACATTTGTCCTGGCTATTCTAGGTCATTTGTGATACAAATGCTTAAATTGCTTTGTGAATTTCTACCAAAATCTATGTCTACAGTAATAGATCTTTAGGTTAATGTGACAGACTAAAATTCTCACAATGTAGTATCTTCCAAACTAGAAAAGGACATATATTTCCATTTATTTATCTTCCATTTTAATATAAAAATTGTTATAAAATGTTAACAATATTTTTTAGTTTCTATTTTATATGTATTATACATATTTGAGAAATGGTTACTAGCTGTTCTTTGTTATTGTAAAAGGAAAATCTTAAAGTTTTAAGATTTGTTGTTGATATTAGGCAAAAATATCATTATTTGTATATATTATTTGTATATAGACTTGGTACCCTCAAACATGATAAACTTATTTATTAGTTCTGGTACCTGTTGAAAAGCTTCTTTAGACTATTCTGTGTATTCAGTCACGTCATTTACAAATAGATACATTAAAATATAAATTGTATACCTTTTATTCAAGGAATAACACTCCACGAATTGAAGAACTACAGTGTCTCCCAAGCAGGGGAGGCCTACTTCCCAAGGGGTTTGGAGCAAGAACAAATTTTATAGACCACATGATTGGCTAGGAGGTCAGGGATTTCATTCTAAGATTAGAAGATCCTATTTTCTAGGGTAAAGTAAACTAGCTAAAGCTACGTTTGAGAATAATGACTTATCTATGCTAGGCTTCCTTGACAGGTGTTTTCTGTAAGTGATGGGTGAGCTTAAGTTTTTATTTGTGATGTGATCTGGCGCTGCAGGTGTTCAATCCATCTAGAAGAATAAAGGCTGCATGTCTGCCTGATATTTATATTGAATACTCTAAAGTCATGCTTATTTTAATGAACCAAACTTCAACTAAGTTTATATTGACAATTATCCTAGATTATGTGAATCTGAGTAGAGCTCTTTATGACTAATGCTGTCCAGAGGTGGAGAAGAACCACACTTGGTAACATAAGTACGTAGACATGCATAAACATACACACAAACATAAGATTGTTATGGCGGCGAGGTACCATGTTCCCCACTTCCACTTAATGCAGCCATCTTGGACTAGCTAAAAGGGATGAAAGCAGGGCTGAGTGACCAGGTGAAGAAGACCGGGAGGCGAGAGAAAAAAAGGGGAAAAACTCGCACCCTGGTTCTGCTGGGAAGATATGGAAGGAAACACTTGAAAGAGATGTGGATGGAGGCCAGTGAGGAGGATGTCAATAGCAGCTGTAATCTTTCTGGGACAACTTCTTTTGTCCCAAGTTTCTGGGGTCTCTTCAGAACACCTTCTGCCTTGTTCCCCTCCAGCAGTTATTTTAGATTTGTGGTTAGCTTCCAGGCCTCAGCAACCCTGCCTCAGGCTAACCATGTTTGACTGGGCCTTTACCAGGAAGGAGTGGGTAATTAGGGATATTTTATTTTTAAAAAATCCTTTCTTCTCCTCTCTCTTGATGCACACCAATTATATTAAAGAGCTCCGCTTCACATCATGCATCTGCTTTGCCTTTATGACCATGGATGGCTGGATCCCTTTAGAGCATAAAAACTTGGGGTATCTCAGGGTGCCCCTTGGTCACATGATAATATAACTCTCATTGAAAACTTTAGCCTGCGACAGGTCCCTGAACAGATGCGTGCCTGGAGGGGAGCTGGTTTTTGCCCACCTTCTGTGTACCTCTGGGGTACCCACATAGGCAGCATTACCAATAGGACATACTAATCAATGAATTTCTCTCGTTCTCTATATGAATGATAATAATGCAAAATTTAGTAGTTAGATAAAGTTAACAAATAAAAGATACAAATTATGTTCCTGGCATAATTTGTGGGATAAATTAAGTTTACCTGTTCAGATAACTTTACCTTTTTACTAATATTTATGAAGATTTTTAAGATTTATTAGACTGTTAGTTTCCAAATAGCCTTTCTTCATTTTTTTTTTCCATCTGAGAATTACCTAGGGAGTTTTGCTTTGCAACAATATGACCAGACAAGAGTTCCTAGAGAATGGCTAGGGTGTTAGAACATTTACCTCTCAAAGTCACTATAAGACCAGAATTTTCACAATACCTACAAGTCTTGAGCTTAACTGGGGAGTTTAGGAAATCAGTAGACAAGACAAACGCGGCCCCCACACCTGCTTGTATTGTTGGAGTTCAGATGATGGGGTGTTATAGAGGGTTCTTGGCTCTCTTTCTGAGAAAGTGCTCAGTGAGCATGCCCACTCATCAGCACATGGCAAGTTTATTAAGGAAAAAAGAAAAAGGAGAGACATGGCCTGTGCTTCACCAGGGCAAGGGGCACTCTTTCATAGTGTGCTTGGGTGAAAGGATGGTGGAATTCATCACGTGGGAATCAGACTGAGTTGGTCTTCTACGACTGGTAATCTTCTCTGCCACCACCTCTGGCTAAAATCTTTTCTGACCGTTTCATGGCAACTCCTCAAAGGGTAAATGGGGTGTCCTGGCTGTGAGCCCTCACTCACATTTTAAAAATTCAGCACAAGACCCCAGGGCAGCACACACAGAAAGGCCAATGAATGGTTTATTTACAAGGGGAGCCAAGAGGGGGAGCACAGAGAGAGGGAGAGAGATTCATTGATAAATATATCCGACGGGCAGCGCTACCTGTGCTGGGACCCCAGGGGTACACCGAAAGCAAGTAAAACCCAGTTCCCCTCCAGGCCCACACCTGTTTAGTTTTATACCAAGTGTGGCTGCTTCACTCTACCTTAGTTCCCTTAATTCCAAGCACCCCTGCAGGAAGTCAAAAGTCATGGCAGATTCCTGCACTATGGGAGTGGAGGGTTGTAGTCCTAGACACCTGGGATCATTGACTTGGAGGTGGAGGAGTCCTGAAACAGCAGTGGGTGGGGTGCATTCAGGTCATACCATTCCCCTACCAGCCCTACCTCAGACACCTGGGAACTTCCCCAGCTGGTTTAGTTTAAGTTTCATTAGTCATCCCTGCCCCCACCTGGGGGGGGGGGGCTTGTCTGATTTCATTTTGGAGAGGTGCTCATTCAAAGAACAGGATCCTTGGGTTCCATCCGGGAAAGTTTCAGCAGAGATCCCCTTTCAGTGGCACTCAGCAAATTTCCCCAGGAGATAAGGACCTTGGCACAGACACAGACACAGGTAGGTGAAAGTTACATTTTTAAAAGAATAAAGGTTTATTTGGAAAATGAAAAATTAAAAAAAGAGGCACCTGCATAGTCACAGGTGGCCAGGAGAGCAGCATCTTGCCAGGCAGAACTGTGCTGATACGGTCTGTTTGGGGGGCTCATTCCTTGTGGAAGTGTTAGCTATTGTTGAATTAACTACTTGGATAGTGTTACTAGTTGGTTGTGAGGCCTCCACCTCCACATCCCCACCTCTGGTCTAATCTTGGGGACTCTTCTATGGCAGCCTGATGCTCACTGTAGTAGTTGACATCTAAGTGTTTTTCGTTTCTATAACTGATTTATTTAACAAGTTCGTTAATCATTTCTACACTTTCCTCCAGTTTCTGGTGCTGTGTTGCCTCCATCTTAAATTTTCTACTCTTACCCCCATCTCTCTATTCCCTTGGAAGGTATGAAAATAAAGTGTAAGCTTAGAGGGTAAATGAAAGAAATAAGAGAGCTTACCTGGACTTAGACATATACTTCGTTGCTGCAGCAACTTGATTTGTAAGGTTTATATTGTAGTTTTGTCAGAGCAATTTATCCCTTGATTTTTTTTTAAAAGACTTATTTGTTCATTCATTCATACAGAACTGGGGTACAGGCCAGAGGTGCAGGGGCAGTGAGAGGATCCACCAGAGACAGAGCGGGGAGCAGAACAGGCAGGTAGACGAAGTACACTGCTGAGGGGAGCAGTGGGTGGGTCAGGAGAGGTCTGCCGCGCCATGTGGTCACCTCCAGGGCGGGGATCGAACTCATGCTGAAGTAGCTTTAACTTCTTGGTGCTGTGCCACCAGGGATAGCCCTAATCCCCACTCCCACCCCTTGATATTTTTATAGACTCAGCCTCATCTCCCAGGCACCAAAAATTACAACTCTTAGCATCCCATGGACCTGAATTCATGAGTGGGTGCTGCTGGAACTAGCCGTGGGGATACTTAAGTACCCATGCTTGGCTTATACCTGAACACACGCACACTCTTGCTCTCTTGCTTTTTTGGCTTTGAATTGCACCCTACTGCTGCTGGAAGAAACACCTGGCAGGAGACACGGGAGACACTTGACCAAGATCATTGGAAAAGACGTGTAAATGAGAGAAACATGGGAGGCTGGTTTTGATTTTTGGCAGAGACCATGGCAGCCATTATCTTGACTTCATGTTGGATTACAGGGTACATTTGGAATCCAGAGCTGGTCCCAGCTCTCTGGCATCAGCCTGTCCTGTTCCTTGTGGTCCCCTGCCGGAAGGTACCTTAGCTATGTGGCAAGCTTTTGGGCTCCAGCAGCTCTACTTCCACACCTGTTTGGGCATTTGCCCACAAGGAAATGGGTACTTTTCAGAATTTGGTGTTATTTGCAATCCTTTCTCTCTTCCCCTCCAATGTTGTTAATATTTTCACTCAATTTCACAATTAAAATCTGCCTTTTAGAGATAGAAAGTCTGCTTTCCCAAGGTTAAGCATGAAATTGTATCCACGGCATTTCCACTGGCTTCATTTGTTTGACAGAATCACACTGACAAGCAGAACATGGTGAAATCATGAGGAGGCGGTTAGCGTTCAGGCATCTGTTTTTCTAGCAAATGCTTACAGTCTGACTTCCCACCATAAAGAGTATGAGGAGTTGAGGCTTATGTTTCTGTGAGATTCCCTCTGCTAGTTTATAAGTATCTCAAAATTCTTAACTTGATACTCTCCATAGATAAACCACTGCCTTATAATGAGCTTAAAATAACAATTTATCTTAGTTCATGTTTATGTGTATTATTTATGTAGACAATATTGGATATATATTATTGTATAGTTGCTATCAAAAGGCAGTAAAATATGCATTTGGATCCTATAATTATGTTAATACATTATATATACATCAATTAGCTTTTCTCTTTGATATAGTCATACAGCCAGTGCATTATTTAACTTATCAACTCAACTTTATTTCCCAAGTGGGAAGGAATAGAGTCCTAATTAGTTGTGATTCACATACTGTTTCATCTGGATACCTTTTTAAATACCTGGAACTTGACATACTTTGATGGTAAATGTGCATAGAGAGAAATGGTTGGTGATAGTCTCCAAATAATACTGGTGATTGTTTTCAATCCTCCCCCCTCACTTTTTTTTTTAAGATTTATTTATGTATACAGAACTGGGATATAGGCTGGAGATGCAATGTTGAGGGGAGCAGCAGTCAAGACAGAAGAAGCTGCTCCACCATGTGGGTCAGCTCCCTGGGTGGGGCTTGAACTTGTGCTGAAGTGACTGTGGCTAGCTTCTGTAGTGCTGCATTTTTTTTTTTTAAGATTTATTTATTTGTGCATACAGAATTGGGGTACAGGCCTGAGGCTCAGGGGCGGTGAGAGGCTTCACCAGAGACAGAGCGGGGAACAGAACAGGCAGATCAACGAAGTACACTGCTGAGGGGAGCAGCAGGCAGGTCAGGAGAGCTCTGCCTTGTCATATGGATCTCCCCCGGGGCAGGCGGGGATCGAACTCATGCAGAAGCGGCTTTAGAGTCTCAGTGCTATGCTTTAACCCGCTGCGCCACCAGGGAGGGCCTGTAGTGCTGCATTTTAATCCATTGAGCCACCGGGGAGGGCCCTTCAACCCCTTTTTTAATTAACCAAAGTCTACAATTATCCATTGTCTGCCAAGGATCAAGAACAGCTTTCCCAGGTTTCTCTCACCCATATTTATCTTCTAAGTGTCTCTTTGAAGTGTCTCTACATGTCTTTCTTTTTCACCTCCTCCAAGAACCAGGATGCAAATCAAAGTCAGAAAAACAAGAGCCTGAGAGCATCCACATGCTCAGTTATGTCTCAAGTAGACCCATATGACACAGCAGACCTGGCCTGTCTTGACTGCTGCTCCCCTCAGCAGTGTATTTCGTTGATGTGCCTACTCTGCTCTCCACTCTGTCTCTGGTGAATCCTCACAGCCCACACCACTGGCCTGTACCCCAGTTCTATATGCATAAATAAATAAATCTTTAAGAAAATAATGAAATTGTCAAACAATATTATGAAGTAGATCTTGTTAATTTCTCACACAGGAGGAAACAGTGGGCAAGGCCTAGGTCAGGCAGTCTGGAAGGGAATGAGGCAGGACTTAAGCCCAGATTGGGGTCTCATCTGTATAAATGTCCCTAACGTAGTTAAGAAATATATGTCATAAGGCTCATATTTATAAGTAAAGAGTTCTCGGTGTAGTGGCATCACAATACAATACAGAACAATGGAAATACCTGTTTTAAGAAGCGTGAAAGTATTTAGTTTTTTTTTTTTTTTTAATTGAGGTAACCTCACTTTATAAAACTGTGTAGGTTTGCAGGTTCACATCTTTTCGGATGTATGTTAACAGACCACAACCACCTTGTAAGCACTCATAATCCTTCACCATAGTCTCCCAGATCCCTTCTCTAACATGGTTAGATTTCAAGAGTTTGTTTTAGTTTAGTGTTATCTACTCCTTTGTCTTGTTTATGTATATCCCACATGTGAGTGAAATCATCAGGCATTTGCCTTTCTCCTTCTGTTTATTTTATTTAAATCCTCATTCATTATTAGTAATAATGATATGGCTTTACTTATTAATTAAATAAAGGGATTTGGGGGAATCAGACACCTTTTTATTGGTAGCATAATGAACATAAACAAAAATTCCAGCAGAGTGACTAAATCAGCTGTGACAAATGTTTCTGAGACTCAGATAAAATGAGAATGAAGGAAGGCCCATTGTTCTTGGCAACAAAACATTATTTGCATCTCAGATGAAAATAATTTCAGCTGAGTGATGAGAACAGAAGTTTATTTAGAGTATTCTGTGGAATGATTAAAAGAGAGACATAAAGACCCTTTTGGCACACATCTATTTTCAGAAGATGCTTTATAAGTGGGAGGAGAGAACTGGGCTATTGAGAAGTTGAGAAGTTCAGGAAAACATTTAAGCAGGAGAATTACTAAATTATGGCTTCAGCATCAAATTTAAATTAGGTATCTGTGTTCAAAGATTAAAAGCCAACCCTAGTGTTTGTACTATAAATCATCAATTTATCAATTCTATATTGCCCCCAATTATCCTTCAGAACTGAAGAAGAAATTAAGACTCTTAGACAAGCAAAGCCTGATCATTTCATTTCAGCACACCTTTCTTGCAAACATGGTAAAGATTGTGTTCAGAGAGAAGGACAGGGGTATAGCTCAAAAGCTCAGATCTACATAAAAAAGAGTGAATAAATGGAATAATGTCTGTTACCTTCCTTATTGTTTAATTTTTTTAAGGTGATTTGGTTGCAAATAGTGCCAATGTCTTAGATATTTTTACCAAAGGGATTAGTGAAGTGAGTGGCACAAGCAACAAGGGTCGAGAGAAAGGGAGGAGTTAGTAATACACTTGTTCAGGCACCATGCACATGTGAGCAGGGTATGTTTTTGGAGGGTGGACTTAAATTCTTTAAAATGATTACACAAGGAGCATTCATTAAGGCAGACCACATTATTGTCATAAAATCCTCCTTAATAGACTTCAAAGATTAAGAATCATATAAAGCCTGTATTTAGAGCTCAATATAATTAAACTGGAAATAAAGAATTGAAATCTATCTGGAAAACTTCCAAATACCTGGAGATTAAAAATATACTTCTAAGTAAAAGATGGGTCAAAAGGTCTTCACAGAATTTTTAAAATATTTGAGCAAAATAAAAGTAAAACTTGTCAAAATGTGTGGGATGCCATGAAAGCAGCACCCAGAAGGAATGGGCAGCTTCAAAGTCACACATTTGGTGAGAGCAGAAATCTAAAATCAGTTGTCTAAGATTTCATCTTAGGAAATCTTAGAAATTAAGAACAATTTAAACCTAAAGCAAGTAGAAGAAATAATTTTGAAAATAGATCTCAATGAAACTAGAAACAGGAAGATAATAGAACAAAACCAGTGAAACCAAATGCTGGTCTTTAGAATGATCATTCACATGGATGAGCCTATAACTAGGCTAAGCAAATGAAAAATAACCATCAAGCAAACAAAAATTGAGTAGTATCAGACAGAGATGAAGGAGGCTCATCAATACTGAACCCATGTGCATTGTAAAGACAATAAAAAATAGTTTTTAGTAGTGGACCTCCCTGGTGGCCTAGGGATTAAGTCTCTCTGCTATCACCACTAGGACCCCAGTTTGATCCCAGCCAGGGAGCTAACCTATGTGGTTCAGTGGACTTCTCCTGTCTCATCTGCTGCTCCCCTCAGCAGTGTATTTCAGTAAATCCACCTCTTCTGCTCCCCACTATGTTCCGATCAGTCCTCTTACTCCTTGAACCCCTGACCTATATCCCAATTCTTCTAAAATAAATAAATAAATATTTTTAAAAAGAAATATTACTTGATAGTATTTGATAACTCAAAGTTGGAAGACAAAAATTACCAAAATGCACACAAGGAGAAATGGATGACCTGAATAGTTCTATTAAATATGTTGACTCAATACGCAAATGCCTTAAATATATTAAGTGCCAGACGAAGAAGTTTTCTTTGACAAAGTCAACCAAATATTTTGAATAAATGATAGTAATCCTTCTGAACAACAACAAATAATCTACATTCTTGGAAAATGTAAGACTTCCTTATGTTCCCATTTGCCTTGCTTTTTGCATCCAGGCCCACTGAGAAAAAAATTAATTGGATCATCCCAAGTAAGTACAGAAGTAAAGTAGTTGTATGGAGTGAAAGAGACTGGAGTGGCACAATGTAGAGTGAGAAAGTGGGATTGCCAAGACCTTAAAAGATTGGATCTCAGCTTCCGAAGGAAGGCACTGGGTAGGACAGCGTGAGTAGAGCTGGGGAGGCTGAGCTCCGTAGACGCCACAGGTGAGGGACCAAGTCAATGTCCTACAGCTCCACTTGGGAAAGAGGGAGTAGAAGCCTTGCTTGATTCACCATTTTTGGAATACTCTGCTTGGGATTGGAAGGCGATGGTGATAATAGAAGAGAGTCCCTCAGATACAATGAAGTGTGGAGAATCTCTTCTGGCCTGTCACTAATGAAGTTGATGTTGGTCATCTTGGCTTTTTCTCAAGAGAAGACTCTAAGCTAGGTTTTACCTGACTAAGAGAGAATATAACAACCAAACTCTTTCTTGTTCTTGGTGTAGATGTTGGGGAAAGGATTCATAAATGTTAGACTTGAACTTCCTATGTGTTATTTATGTAAACACACATACCAAGTGATTCTTACAGAGTATCTCAGAGCACCAGAGGCAGGCTAGATGGGAGAGTTGAAAGTGGCTGATATGCAATCCCACTTTGGAATCTGAGCACAGGAGTCACAGGGGGCACTCCCTGGTGGTGCAAGGGATTACAGCGCAGCACTGTGAAGTCATCTGCAGCCACTGTGGCACGAGTTTGATCTCTGGCCAGGTCACTGACCCACATGGCGCAGCAGACCTTTCCTGTCTCGCCCACTGCTCCTTTCAGTAGTGTATTCCAGTAGATCTGCCTGTTCTGTGCCTCACTATGTCTCTGGTGAATCTGCTCACCCCCCTCATCTCTGGCCTATATGCCAGTTCTTGTATACATAAATAAATAAACCTTTAAAAAAAAATTTAAAGGCCCTCCCTGGTGGTACAGCGGGTTAAAGCACTGCATTAAGAAGCTAAAGCCACTTCCGCATGAGTTTGATCCCCGCCTGCCCTGGAGGCGACCACATGGCTCGGCAGACCTTTCCTGACCCACCTGCTGCTCCCCTCAGCATTGTACTTCGCCATCTGCCTGTTCTGCTCCACGCTCTGTCCCTGGTGAATCCTCTCACCCTCCACATCTCTGGCCTGTACCCCAGTTCTGTATGAATAAATAAATAAATCTTTAAAAAAATTTTAAAAAGAGTCACAGGGACAAAGTTTCAAATCTTCTGTCATTTATTTTCTTAGTGTAATAAATTTATGAGTTTTACTTTCCTTAGTGCTTAAAAGGGAATGACAATATATACAGTATTGATTTGGTTAAGAATAGTGTGCACTGAAGGGCATGTAATGAATGTTGAACAACTTTATTATTACTTGAAAAACTGTATAATAAATGGCATTTAAAAGAAATTACTATCTCGAATCTACAAAGAACAAAACATAGTTCTGAACATCTGGAAAGAGGCAAGGTGTGATTTGTGCTTTTGCTTTTGCTGGGATGAAATGTAGAATTCTCAGACCTATCAGTGTTGGTTACTAACAATCGGAGGCACTGTCTGAAGTGTAAGCTCCTATTGCTCTTGCTACATACAACATGGATTTTAAGTTGAAAAAAAAATGGCAGTAACTTTTCTGATATTTTTGGATTTCTCTGGAGGTGGATATGTGATGTGAGATGTAGGAAAAACTGTTAGAGGAGGCAATGGTTATCAAGTCACACTATACAGAGATTTCTTTTGGATCCAGAACTCAGCTCTGGATAAATCAGCATGATGAGGGGTTCCAGAGAGGGGGAATGTTCCTCTCTTAGAAAAGAGGATTTGGTATGCATAGAAAATCACCAACAGAAGGAGACTCTTTTATAAATTTATGCAACCAAAAGACATTGTCTTCTTTTTATGTGTGTGCTTTCATTGTACATCTATGTAACACAGTGAAACCTAGTAATTGGCCACAGAAGTGATTTTGGGAAGTCAGAATAAATTTCTTAATGGAGTAACTTCCTAAGGGCATTGCAGCAGATAATGAGGAGACAGAAAAAATAAAACTCTTGGGAAGTTTTAATATAAATAAAAATGGAGAAATATTGAGGTGACTGATGGGAGTAATGGAAGACAAGTGAAAAATCTTAAGGATGGAGAGTATATGGCATAGTTTACATTGAAATGCCTGGTGGAGACTAAAGTTTTTAACTGCAGGAGACTGTGGAGCCCCTTGCAAGCATGTCCTTGAAAAGGCAACAAGTGATGGAATTGACCACATGGGTGACAGAGTTGGTCTCAGGAGTAGAGATGATTATTTTTTGTCTCGGGGGGTAAGGGAGTAAGCACATGTATAAGTGGAAAAGAAATGGTTGGTAGTGAGAAAGAGAAGTTGTTCTTTACTACTATTAATTTCTCATTGAAATAGGGGGCAAAGAGCTCAGTGAAAGGGAACAGACATTGTGGTTCAAGCAAAGTGGAAAGGGCATGAAAGGGAAGAGACTGAAATGTATCAAGAAATTGTTATTGCTGGACAGCTTCAAGCTTCCTTCAGCTTTACTCATACAGTATAAATCTGATCATTGCCAAGTGCTGTTTTTTTCCTGTCACATTCACTTGTTTGAATGTAGACTAGAATGGATGGGAAATTGGTCTTAATTCCGGTTGAAGCTACACCAAAAAAATGCTAATAGGATATTGGGAAGATCATAATATTTGAGGTTGTATTAAAAAATACAAAATAGCAAAGTAGACACAACAGAACCTCTAGTCAAGGAATTGAAGATTGACAGCAAAGATCAACAGTCAAAAAGAAAGTTCAATAGATTGGAAGGTTGTGTGCTTAAGATTGGTGCTAGAGTGAAGCTATTTCACTGTTCCTACTGTGGTGGAGCTATTTCACTGTCCCTACTGTCAATGAAATCTAGAGGCTGATTGAGCCTGTGATGCCTTCTTATGGATCCAGTTCCCCTACTGCAAATATTCCTCCAAATATCTGCATGCATCTTTGTCCACAGCAAAAGGCCTCCTACTCTTGCCTTTCCTGTGATGGGAATCTCTCTCTTGCCACAGACTCCATTCGTCATTTGACAATTTTAGTTCTGGGTACGTGATACTATTGAGCATGAATAAAACCCTTGAATTCGGAGCTATCTTCCTTTCAAATCCATGTTATTATTTGTTAGTGTCCTCCTCCAAAAATAAATAAATAAATAAATAAATCAGAAAGCAGGAGGAGTAGGATTGACAGCAAAATTAAGAGGCAATCATGATCAGGGTTTTTAGTTTGTGACCCTTTCAAAGTGCACAACAAATCCAGTTAAGAGTTGACAGTTGTGGAGTTAGTTCCGTGTGTTAGAAAAAAAAATCAAGGACATTACCCCAAAGGAAACAAAGCACATATTGTGTTGATTTATAACTAGGACTTGTAAAGGGTTTCAATATTTATTGATTGATTTTTATCTGAAATGTTGATTGAGCACCTCAGTGATCAAGGTGCTGATGACATACACAGATGAACTAAACTTGCTCTATTTTGATGGTAATACAGTTTAAATAGTGATATACTAAGAGTAATGATAACATGGATAAATGTAAAAAAACGACAGAAACATAAGGAAGGTGTCGTGGTAATTAAGAAATGAGAGATGGGGGCGTCATTAAAGACGTGGTGGAAAAGCTGTCATTTGTATTTAATCTTGTAGTGAAGTTAGCTTAAGGTGTGAAAAGATAAAGAGGATACCAAAGTATGAATCTAATATCAAGGAAAGAAGAGATGAATATGTTTATAAAATAATTTGTTTATTAATTTAACAAATAAAATGCTATGATTGTCAGTTAAATTTGAATGTCAGTGAAAATAGCAGTCAATAATTTCTTGGGGGGTATATGTCCTAAACATTGCATGGGGCATACTTATACAAAAAATTGTTTTATATTTGAAATGCAAATTTAGTTGAGCATCCTATAATTTTATTTGCTAAATGTAGTGACCCTAATTTAATGAGCATGCCCTATATATTTTCTAAGCATTGTCAATAGGAATCTGAATCAAAATAAGCACTTGTCCTTGATTATCTCATTGTTAGAAGATATACATGTAACCTTGCAGAAGCTTAAAATAACAAGCAGGAAAGAGAATGAGATTAAGAAAGAGACAGTTTGTTAAGTATAAGCCATTAAAATGTAACACATTTTTGAAAGTGTAGTTGGTATTTAAAAAAATATATACCAGGAGTTAAAAATAATGAAAGCAATGAAATTAGCCCCATTCTGTCTAATTTTTAACAAATAGACATTGTTTGTCTCAGTGAGAAAAGGTATAGAGAAATTGCTCAAAGACAGATCCTAATTCCATGACTCTATACTGGCCTCCCTGGTTCAGACAGTCTCAAATACCAAGTCCCATCTGGGCCACGGTGTTTCGTCAATGAAGCCCTGGGCTAGTCTTCTATACCCTTTGCCCTTCTGAGCTCCCCAGAGCACCTGTGACTCCTTTGTTCTCATCCCCAGACCTGTCCTCTTTTGTGTGAGAGGCCATGGGGTATCTCTGTGGCTAGCATTGTCTGCTCATCTATAGACCAGGACAGTGGCCCTGGAATAGAGACGCCACTGAGCAAGATGTCCTCATCTTGTTTAGCCGTGAATGCAGTTGAGAAAGCCCAGTGTCTTCCGCAGTTGAGGTTCCCTGGTGAGATTGTAGACTAGAATACCATCCATAGTTCCAGCTGGGAGGAAAAGGGAGAATTCCTGGCTCCTTATCATGAAGGACCATCTCAGTGTGAGGCGCTAGCATAAAGCTCACCGCTTGTCTCCTGGGGAGAGGCAGCATCCTCATCATGTGGCTCAGACAGTCTGTGGGGACAAGGCTGGCTCAGGATCCAGTGGCATAGCCCTAAGCAGTAAGATATTTCCAACCCCCATTTTCAGAACACTCTGAATTAATCTACTAGTTATGGATTCAATAATGGCTCCTAAAAACTCAGATGGAGAAGCCTTAATCCTCAATGTGATGGTATTTGGAGAAGGAAACTTTGGGAGGGAATTAGGTTTAGATGAGGGCTTGAGGATAGGGCCCATGTCCAGAGGTTAGTGTCCTTATAAGGCGAGGAAGAGAGACGAGATTCCTCTTCCTTCTCTCTCTGATGTGGGACCACACATGAAGAAGTTGGCTGTCTTTAAGCGAGAAAGATATTGATTTTAAACTTCAGCCTCTAGAATGGTGAGCCTCTAGAATGTTTAGTCATCTTTGTCATCCCAAGCTGGCTAATACTGCCAGAAAGGAGTGAGCAAAAGTTCAACCACAGTATTGGGGAACAGGAAGGGTTAAGACCAAAACATGGCTGGGCATCAGTAAAGAGAAGCCTTTTATCTGTACTGTCTCTGAGTAGCAAGAAGCTGTCAAGAAAAGGATTTGCAATGAAACAGGAGTGTCACCGAAGTAAGCACACAGCAAAACTGACCTCAAACCCTTCCCCACCCAACCAGCTTACCTGTTTCTGTGGCGGTTGCCTCTCCTAGAATAACTGAGGGACTTTTGTGTTCA
Source organism: Condylura cristata (assembly GCF_000260355.1). Taxonomy (NCBI): domain Eukaryota; kingdom Metazoa; phylum Chordata; class Mammalia; order Eulipotyphla; family Talpidae; genus Condylura; species Condylura cristata. The sequence continues at coordinate 17,949,703 of NW_004567118.1, read as the reverse complement.
CTTGAATCCCCATGTTCTGAACTGCTGACATTTGTGTTTTCTGTGCTATATGGCCTCTGAAGATCTGAGCTTTGGACAACTGTAATCTTTGCCTAAAGGGAATTCGATCTTTCAGCTGTTTTATGAACGTAGGGCCCTGTACCTCAAAAAAAAATAATTGAGCAAAAATTTTAAAACTTTCTCCACCAGTTATTTTGTTAGCTACTTTTTTTCCCCCAGGACTCTTTATAAATTTGATCTTGTTTTTACTCCGTCTTCAAAATGTTCTATTATACGTGGGGTATTGAGTGGTAAATATCATCTTCCATTGTCCTAACCACACCTATCTGTCTTAAAGACATTTTGTTAAAAGACAATGAAGCAAATGCCATTTCTTCTCGCCAACACTATTTGTCATGCTACCATTCATCAAACAAGCTGACAGACAGGTTGATCATTTCATCAGAAATGGCAATATAAGTCAAGACATACAGTCAAGAAATTAAAGTATTCATCAAAAGGCAAATATATTCATTTTCTGCAGAATAATACTTCCACATTAACAACAGATCCGAATATGCAAATGTTAGAGCTGGAGTTGAATTTACAAAGCATCTAATTCATCTCTTTCATATCATGATTGAGGAAACAGATAAGTCATTGGAGGGGAGGAAGGAGAGTGTAGCAAGGAAAGGAGGCGAGTGAGAATAGTTACATTGGAGCCTGCATCTGAGTCTCTATAGTTCCATGTTTAAGACCCGGAATGAATGTACATGTGTCCTCTCAAGTTCAGGGTGGGAGGTGAAGGCTCTTGCCTCCTCTGGATCACTACTTGTTCTTTCCAAAGAGGAATATTTTATGGTATGACTTCCCACATGTTTAAATTAATAGCCATTTTACCACTCATGCATCCCTAACAATTGTTTTGCCTTCTTACACACTTCCTGAGAGTGCGTCTGCCTTTGGTCTGTCTTTGCTCACTGTTCCTATTCATCTGTAAATAATTTGGATCCACTGGTTTTGTTGCAGAATAGAATTTCATGGTATGAACATTCTGGAATTTATCATAGAAAACTCTCACCCCCCTGCACCTCTAGCCTGTTCCCCAGTTCTATATGCATAAATAAATAAATATTTTTAAAAATGACCTGCTAGGGGCCCTCCCTTGTGGTGCAGTGGGTTAAAGCATAGCACTTGAAGCTAGCAGCAGCCAGCCCCAGAGGTGACCACATGGCCGGCAGACCTCTCCTGACCTGCTGCTGCTCCCCTCAGCAGTTTACCTTGTCCGTCTGCCTGTTCTGCTCCCCACTCTGTCTCTGGTGAAGTCTCTCAACATCCCTGCACCTCTGGCCTGTACCCCAGTTCTGTATGCGTAAGTAAGTAAATAAATAAATATTAAAAAAAATTACCTGTTATTAAGTTGTTAGCTGTGCAGTTAGCTGCAGCATTTGAAGTGAAGACACACCTCCCAGGCAGGCCCCATTGGTGACTCTGACTGGCTTATGTCACTGGGTATGGTGATTTCAAAGGTTGTGGGAGTCTTTGCTTTCAAGCTTACTATTGAGTTGGCCAAGACTGTCATAGTTGAGCTGTGTTTTAAGGATCTTCAGTCCCTAAATATTTCTCATACTACAACAGGTGTCAGAACAACAGTCACCAGAAGGCTCCCTGCCCACTGCTCCCCTTCCCAGTATCTGTCACAGGTGACTTTCCTCTCTTGGGTCTGCTTTCTGGAGCCCATGTCCACCACAGCTTGTCAGAGCAGAAAACATACGGGAACACCCAAACGATCCACAGAGTCAGCCCCTTGCCCTGTTTGTGAGATTCAAGTAAGATTTTTCAATATAGAGATTGAGACCATTCAAACTGTGTTCTCCCTTTGGCAACAGCATAGTGTCAGGCTAAGGGATAAGAGGAAAGTTGTCACGGTTCTCTTGACATCTGCTGTGTGAAATAAAATGCTTCAGGCTGAGCTGTCACTAAATCTCCTCTTTGCAAAGGCCCATTGGCCAGGAATGCAGCCCATTCTCCTGGCCACTGCAGTATAATTCTGGGGGCAACTCACACTATCAACTAATTCTTTCCAGACTGTTGTGCTGAGGTTGGCGGCCAACTTGTAAACTGGGAACAGGTAGGGTTGGCTGGCATGCAGAAGACCATTAGCTATTGCAAAAACTATTTCAACAAAAATCTAGTGGATTAAAGCAATCTACTCTGGAATGATTCTCTATTTAAATCTGATTGTATTACAGTCTTCAACCCAAAAATGTGGGTCTTTTGACCTCTGAGAAAGATTTCACCAGAGAACTAGATATAGTTGAACCAGGTAAAATTTCTTTAGAGAGACTCATACGTGAGGGAGCCAGCTTGGGAAAAGAGAATATAACCTGGATCCCCGAAGGTAGTTAGGAGGAGCTATTTAAAGGGTAATCCAGGAGCCAGGGAGGAAAGTACCTTGTTCTCATTGGGTTACATTCTACCTGCATCTGTGGGCACTCAACTCCCTACCTCCCCCAGGAAATTGTGAGATGCTCATTAGTCACAATCTAATGCTTTTTGTCCCTCATTGTCCATGCAGTGGGTCACATTATTTCACCATGGCTCCCAGCCCATGAGTTAGTCCACCTGTTCAGCAGTACTTGTGCTACCATCCTACCGGTTCAGTTTCTTTTACTGAAGCTCTCAATGGAAATGCAGTTTTTTGCTGGCTTTTTTCTCTTTGTGTCACAGCATCAGCACATCAGCATTTCTCCTTAGATTCATAATGGACCCCACTCTTTCCACACCTCTTATAATTCATTAGTGATGAGATCTGCTTGTCCTCATCCCTGCACTCAATTTTCAGTCATGAACAGGTGTCTCCTTCACTCCTTCTAATAGACTAAAAGGCAAAACTGACACTTATGATGAGCGTCCACAGATTCCTTCACTCAGGATATACTGAGAACAGAGGTTGTGCTGGCAACTGTGCTGAGGTTACTGAAATAATCAAACCACCCCTGGGGTTTTAGGATGATTTTCCTGGAAAGGGATACATCTATCTAAATCATGCACATGGTGCATTTTATTTTTACTGCAGTAACAAATGTGTCTCCACCAAAGACACACTGAAGTATGCCTACACCAAAGATAAAGGGACTTTCTCCTGGTGCAATCTGAGTAGGCTCTCAGAGAATTCTGGGAGGAGACAGGCTGCCTGTCATTTTCACCAGTACAGCCTTTGCCACCTCAGAAAGCGCTCAGTGTTCCCTCCTCACAGCTTACAGTTGCCTGTGAGGTGGACAGCTGGTCGAGAGCCCCCCCCCCCACATTATACCACTTGAGCTGAAACTTAGCCTGTCAGAATGTTAGTCAGTAGCAAGAGTATCGCAAGGATTAAGAACTATATGTACTATGATAAAAAAGGGAACTTGTCAGTCATTGCATTTTTCATTAATATTTGTACAAGACAATGTTGAGAATTGATACCAGACATGTAGTCAAGTGACTGATGATGATGCTTTACATACTAGTGAAAGAATCCATCCTATGCCCTGTGTATACTATTTTGAAAAACTGATCTCACACATGCAAAAGTCCTTGGATCTGTTAAAAGGACAACAGTATTTAATTGGAAAAAGGCCATGGATGTTTGTTACGAAGGCCACTGATATAAATTAATGACAGTTTACTACTTATGAAATTGCCACTGTCAAAACATACTCTGAGCAGCGGCTGGAAGTACATATATTATCTTCACTGTCAAACACACAAAAATTTCTTTTGTAGACTTGCTAAGGTATAAAATTATATTAAGTAGAGTCAGTCCTTTAGAATTTCTTTCTTTTAGTGTTTCCTCAAAATCTTTAGCCGAGCTAACACTTAGTTCATTATTAGTTAAAAACTTAGTGGATGAATACCATGTCCCTGAAGAAAAGCATCTAAATCCTGCGAGTCAGAAAGCAACACTGAAAAGCAAATTAGAAACTCTAAGGCCATTCTGTAATTTGGTCAAACACAAGACTCAATGGCTTCCTCACACGATTAACTTCAAGTCACACCAAATGCAGTAAGCACTGTGGTATTAAATATAATGTAAGTCCCATCTCCAACAAAGAGTAAAATGAAAACATGCTCTGTCTGTAACACATTTAATCATTCATATCCAAAATCTGGAAGATTGCCAAATACAGAAACAACATGGATGAGTCTGAGTTTAGCTGCAGAAAACAGAATCTGCTCTAGTTTCAGCAAGAAAATATTTACTTGAGGAAAACAAATGGTTTAAAGATTTGTTGGGAAAGCTGGGGAACAGGCTTTAGCTGAGGTGTCCTCCACCTGCCTCTGCAAAGGGAACAAAGGGAGCTTCTTCAAATATCTATGTCCTGAGTTTATTCCCTGGGATGATACTCTAACAGTGTCCGAGGGCACAGGCAGTGGTGATTTTACAGCTCCTCTAAGTGACTCTGAGGCGTGGTCAGGTTGGGTATCGAGGATTCCAAGAACAAGGCTACCACATTAGGCTACCAAGGGCTCTCCCTGTCACTGCTCTGCTGTCAGGTGGCTGCTGGCTCAGTTTTCTCACTTCTCTCAGTATGGTGGTGCCAAGCAGTTCTAAACCTCTGGTACTACAGGTGTTCCGGAATGGTCTACAGAGTGAATGTGTTGTGCCTCAATGTCTGTAAAAGTGAATGGTAAATGATAGCTGGGCTCAACTGTTAACACACACACATGTACACACACACACAACCCAAATACAGCCACAAACCTAACTTACAGCACACACAGCAAAACCTGCAGAAATTTGATTTCACTTTCCAGAAAGGAATGTCTTAATGGCTGAAACTAAGTCCTCTGAGGCATCCTAGCAGAGGAAGCCTGGAAATGGCATTTCTGAGTTTCCACTTTCGGCAGTACTCGAAGGACAAGAGAAAGAAAGTGAAATAGAGGTCAAGGACAAAACTACTTTATTCTATACATATCCCACACAGCATATGCAAGAGGAGAAATATATCAGTTATTTTAAAAAATCTGTTATTTAAGATTTACTTACATGAATAATGAATATTGAAGTTTACAAATTTGTAAGGAAGCGCACAGAAAGTAGAATTGCTTAAAATCTCTATCCTCTTTGTATTCCCACATAAGCTTGAAATAACCTCACAATAACCAAAAACTCAAGATACACAGAACGGAAAAGCTACAATTCTTAGCTCAAATGAAGACTAGAAGGGAAACGGCCAGGCCGAGCAGTAGAGGCAGGTGAAATCAGCGAGCATTTCGAGCAGGTGCCCTGAGTAGGAGCCACGAGCGAAGTCAGAACAGGGTGGGAGCACTTCAATGGGAGCTGACAAGTCAGTAGGTGCTGAATGACAAGTAGGGGAAGGTTCAAAAGCCCCTGTGGGCTCAGTCTGGGAGGCGCTTTCATTCTCAAGAAGTGGAACCACGTCCTCATGGAAAAGATGGCAGAAAAAAAAAATCCCTTTGTCCTTCAGGAAGAGGAGCTCCTTTAAAGGCAGATTCTAGAGTCAAGTGGCTTCAGTTAGCCTAAAGTGAATCTGGTTCTTGGGTGAGTCTAATGCACATTCTGCTTTGGAAAACAGAGTTCAGGTCCTCTGAAGGGAAGTTTGAATACTAACATGTTGCAAATAACAAAAACACACTGTGAGATGTGAATCTCAATCAAGCATTGTCTTGATCATGAGAGTTAGATGCTGCTCCAAAGTGAGAAACATGGCCACAGAATTCATTTTTGCATCAGGAATCTATTTACGTGTCACTTAGGCATGGCTGGTATTGGAGAATGGCATAATTAAAGATGTTATTGACTTCTGAAGAACAGTGGGACCACTTTGTTCCATTAAAATTGTACCCATCCTTTACACTGGCATGAAGTAGACATCATAAACAGTTCTGAGATTGCTTGTGTAGGAGGCAGTGAGGATGATGTTTATTCTCTGTGTGGGCTAAAGAGCCTCTAGTTCCCCCACCAGAAAGAACATGATTGATTTGGAAAAACAGAGCAGCTGCAGTGACTTCTAGAATACTGAAGCAAACCTGAATATGTGATCCTCTCTGTCCTGGTTTTCTTCCATCCCCATTTTCTTCTGCAGGAATAAAAAGACAGAAAGACAATAATTTGGCTTTTCTGTGGGAAGATTTTCAAGTATTTCTTTTTAAAGAACAATTAAAAATGAATTGTGAGCAGTATTTGCGAAGAGTGCTTCATTTCTAAAACTACTGAGATAAAGGTTAAATTAAGCCTGCAAGAGTTCGTTCAAAGCAATTTTGAGTAAGAGGATGCTGTGCAAATTTTAACCACAAAGGACCTTGCATAAACTCAACACTGAACTGTGTCATTTGCAACCGTGTCAAACACATTTTGAAGCTATTCTTGGCATTTGATAATAACAAATTAGGAAACATTTGATGACAAAATGCCAATCAGGTCAGAAATCAGAAGAATTGTAAAAAAAAATGTGAAGTTTACATGGTCTTGGGCACATTGCAAATAAGTTACAAAATTGTGCCATGCAGCTCTTTATTTCCAAATCCAGACTGTTCTTATTCTGTTCTCTGCCACAGGAAGGAATCACAGTGGGTCCCAATGTCTGTGGGCTTCCCATTGGGTTATCTATGGGGGAGTGATGACAGGCGGTCCAGAAAGAGTTCAGCCCAAGATCAAGGTGCTCCTTCACTGGCATTCACAAGCTGAGGTAAACTTGGGAGGGATGAGTTCCTCCACTGAACATCCCTGATCTTCCAAGCACTTGGTTCCGTTTCTATTGACAGGGTCTTTCTCTGGTCTTGTTAGGTTCAAGGGTGTCAGTAATGCTTACACTGTGGTGTGCCTAGAGCAACCCTAAAGCTTCTTATATATCATCAAATTTTTGCTCCATAAATAAACTCTTCTCAATTAATCTTAGTTTGAGACCTGACTGACACGCCTTGGTATATCTTTTATCCATAAGTACAAGTAATTTAAAACAAATAAATTACAAGAGGAGAAATTAACTACCACAGGGTTAAGAGAGGTATTACAAGTAATGAAGGCAACAGGAAAGAAGAGAAACATAAGCTATAAAGAGAACGAAAAAAATAGTTAGGATCTCCTTTTCCTTTCTTACAATGAAAACTCTGCCCTCCTCAAAGCCATGTTTACAACTGAAATCCAGGTAAAGTAGTGTGGAAGCCAATTTTGCAGACTGCAGCTTATATTTAGTGACTAAGAGGCACTGAAAAAGTGAAAGATTTTGTAATTCCCTATTCCCATTTATTTAGTGCTTCTGTCAAACAATTTTTGTGATGAAAACCAGACTGAAGTTTTGTAAATTGGTAATATAACAGCCTAAATGAAAAAGAGAGGTATGGACATTCTAAAATCATCACTTCATTCAGGGTGCAATTATTGCCAATAAGCTTTTAAAGTTATTAAAATATATTATCCTATTGGGCTGAGTTGGAGATAATTATTGGAAAATAAAAATAGAACACATAATTTTGTGTCTGAAAATAAATATATCCCATGTGAAATGGGAAGGAAACAAATACAGTTAGAGTCATTAAAATAAGGTCACAAAAATATCCCAGTACAAGTAATGGTAATAAACATAAAATAAAAACAGATGTTGACTAAATAAAACAGTATAAGCTGACCTCCACAAGATGGGGAAACAAGAAAACCCAGGCTCTCATTCCCCATACTGACTCAAAGGTAGAAAGAATATATGCACAAAATGTCTACTATGAGATCTTCACATTCCAGTTAGGAGCTTGTAGCATCCCAAATCACAACAAAGGCAAGAAGAGTCATGTTGAAGGAGACAGGAAGTTTTTGCATTGGCCTAATTTAGTCTCTCCTCCCCCTAGAAAAATGTGGTCAGTTGGGAGGATCAACACAACTACTGACTTCTTCCTTGGGAGGGAAAGAGAAGATGTGTCATAATATATGGGATGAGAGAGAGGAGACTTCTGGGAGGAACTGGTGTCTGTCTTACCTGGAGTTCTGAAGGGAAAAAGTTTGATGCTGTGTTGGGGCCTCTAAGAACAAGGTTATACCAGTTAGAGGGAAGTTCCTGAAGTACTACAGACAGGCACCAGGTGGAGCAAGAGATTATGGGAAATTTATGTGCACTAACCAACAGAAAACTCATCCCCTGAAAAGACTAAAGAGGGACCTGGAATCTCTAGTCCTACTGATTAGTGAAGGTCTTCTGCTGTATGAAACTAGTTTGTAGGGGAGAGAGAGGTGAAGACTTTTTCAAATTTCCAAATGTCAACACAAGTTCACAAGGCATACCAAGAAATAAATAAGCATGGCGTCCTCAAAGAAAGAAAATACATCTGCTGAAACTGACCTTAATAACATGGACAACTATCAGTTACCTGACAAAAGAGTCAAAATAACTGTCTTAATGATGACCTTGATAGACAACTAAATTAATTCAAAGATACTGTGCAGCAACAAAGTGAGACTATCAAAGAATGGGTAAAGACTATAAGGACCAAACAAAACTTCAGAAACCAAAGAATATAACTAAATTGAGAAAGTCACTAGAGAGTTTCAATTGCAGACTTGATTAAGCAGAGGAAAGAATAAACAAACTTTAAAGTAGGTTATTTGAAATAATAAAATCTGAGAAAAAAAATCCCAAGAATGATGAAACTTGAAGAGAGTCTAAGGAACTTATGCAACACCATTAACAAGACTAATAAGCAGAGTATGTTCCTGAGGGAGAAGAGAGAGAAAAAAGAGAAGGAAACCTACTTAATAAGTAATCGCCATAACATTCTGAAATTTATGGAATACGATTTAAGATTAAGAAGCTCAATGAATTCCTATGAGGAGAACATAGACAGACCCATGCTGAGACACTTTATGATAATACTATGAAGAGACAAGAAGATTTTTTTTTTTACAGCAATTGAAAAGCAATTATCTGCATACAAAGGAACTCCTAAAAGACTGTCAGCAGTTTTCTCAGCAGAAACATTACAGGTAAGAAGAGAATAGGATGGTAAACTACAATGATGGGGGGAAAAAATCCCAAACAAAAATACTTGATTAGAAAAAAACTTATTTTAAAACTTGTTTGAGAAATAAACACTTTCCCAAACAAAATATGAGAAAGTTCATCATCATTAGACCCAATTAAAAAAAAAAAAACTAGGCTAAAGTGACTCCAAGTTGAAATGAAAATATTTAATTTCATAATATGCTAGTTAGCAATATAAAAACAAATATAAAGAGAATGAGAGGAAGCCACTAATTATTTTGAGGTATAACAAATTTATTATATGGCAATATAATAAATCAGACTAAAATAATTAGTTTAAAAACTATTTTGAAAAAAAAGTTTTCCTTAAGAACATATAAATGATTGCTAAAGTAAACTTAGAAATGAAAACATTTGCTAGTAATAACTATCCTAACATTGAAAATTATAGAACAGTAATTATTATTGGTAAGCATTCATATACTTCCTGTTCCTTAGCTGTAATTTTTTCAATGACATTGAAGTTTTGTGATTTTATTATTTTTAATTTTTAATTACAAAATTCCTGCAGTCTCCTTCACAATTACATTATAAGAGTAATAAATCTGACCATTTCAGCAAATATGAACTTTCTCTATAGACCACCATGACATTTTTTATTGTAAAAGTAATTCAAGGAAACTGAAATACCAGGAAAGTATAGTATTTGATAGAATCTACTTAATTCCAATAGTTATTTTTTGTACTGAAATGTGAATATTTTAACCAAAATATTCTTATAAGTGTTACCTTTGTAACTCCATTCAGAATGTTGTTGACAGGTATTTTACTAAGCCAAACTTGTCAAATGACCAGTCTCTATAGCCTTTGGAATGTATCATCAGGTTTAGATGCCACAAAATTACTAGCCCCTTTCTCATTCACCATTTTTCACCATTTTAAAAAATATTCTTGAATCTAATCCTAGATATAAGATACTCTTACTTAGAACAATTTGCAAATTAGATCTAGAAGACTCATAAAAATTCAACATCATTGTTAATCACATGGGTTACGTTCAAGTGGTTAATTCAAAGATTCAAACATTTAAAATATGATGGGTAAAGGAAAAAAAGAGTCCATTATATATTTTTTTAATTTAAAATAACTTCACAAAGTTTTTTCAATTATGCAACTATGTACATGTAAGTTATTCATAAAATTCATCAACACTATTTTTATTCCAATTGGCAGACTATGTAGACACTTGAGACAAACTTAAGAATTATGTGTTCTCCACAACTTCTACTATATTTCTGCTCCCAGGATTTTTAACTTTAGAAACACTGAAAAATAGGACCACCCAAATTTTCTTTATCATTATCACTAATCCAAATCTTTCATCCTCGTGGTTGAACTTTTAAACTGTAATTCTGCTATACAGTTACAAAACACCATGTTTTATCTTGATCATAATAAACTTCCAAAGGACTACTCTGATGATGTAGATTAAATAAAAAGATGAAATCCGTGTAGAAATTAAATAACTTTCTGTTTGAAACATCCAGTGCACCATCTTGGCATCATTAAAATGCTGACCATGTTCTTCTGCTAACTCAAGTGGAACATTTACATCCATGCTTCAGTTTTTATGCACACCAAAGAGCAAAATTCAAAGTGAAGACAGCTATTTGATCTAACTGAAAAGTCTTCCATAACAGCATGCTATCACAACACATTTTCTTAAGATGTCTCCTGTTTTCACTTTTGTAGATATTTTTATTTTTCTACTTATTTATTTATTTCTCTTTTTTTATTCACGAGATCACTGATATGTCATAAAAACTACTGAGACTCACAGGGTTCGGTATGGGGGAAAGATATGAGCACCCATCCCTTCTCCAGGAGTCCATTCCCCCACATCTTCACGTGTTTACTAGTCCAGAAGTTTTCAGGCATAGATTTAAAAAAAAAAATTATGCAGACAAGAAATTTTATGCGGAGGTGCAAGGGACCAGAGACAGAGTGGGGAGCAGAACAGGCAGATGGACTGAAATTCACTGCTAAGGGGAGCAGTGGGTGAGACAGGAGAGGTCTGCTGTTCCATGTGGGGTTAGCTCATTGGATGGGGATCAAATTCCTGCAGCTATGGCTGACAAGAGCTTGATAGCACTGAGACTTTAACCCCTGTGCCATGAGGGAGGCCATAATAGTTTTCTTATAATCATTCCTAACCTTCCGATTTTCCTATTTCCATGTAGCCACTGTGGCCCCTGATACAGAAAGAAAATTTCCTCTTCCCACTCTGGGATCTTCTCGAGCTGTCTGAGTAGTCAGATCAATAGATCAGTAGGAGGCAAAAATCAAATATAATCACATAGGTAAGGAGAATCCTGATGGCTATAAATTCTGGAGTAAATGGGAATAAAAAGTGGTTTTCATCCTTGAGTTCATGAAAAGGAAGGACACTATGGTGATAAGGAGGGAGGAGGGGACTCACATGGTGAGAAGAGAGGACTTTTATGATAAAATCAGCTCAATTGGATGAACTCAGTCTGGTCATCACAAGTACCTGGTGAACAAGCACAGTGGTGATTGTTTGGAAGGAAAGATGGTGAGAGGGAGGACAATTCTGTAACTAGATGTTGAATGTTCATGTAATGTAGACATACATACAAGGAATACAAGGAGTTTTTGCACATTGAAGAACATAAGCCCCCTGCACACCACACACATAATATACACAAACTAACAGGCCTGCTGTGAGTGTCAGCTCAAAACTATTAAAGAAGTAACAAAATGCAAATAGGTTCTAGAAAATATCAGAAGCTAGAAAAATTTCCAAAGTACTTAGTTGTCATAGTAACAGATAAAATCTTGGATCACCAATTGCCCATTTATACATCACTTTTTAAAATAGTTTTGCTCAGGATAAGAGGGAAACTTTTCTAAGTAGTTTTTCTTTTCCAGGGCCCTTTTGAATTTAGCACATGGTTTTTGCAAATGGCATTAACCAAAGTTGTAGGATATGGTTCGATCAACACCTCAATATCCCGGGAAAGGAAAGCAGAGGCTAGTGTCTGGTTCTGTGGAATAGGGTGATAGGGCCACCCCGCCTGGCTCTGTGCCCCATAAGAATTGCAGAAACAGAACGCAGCAGATGAGTTGCTCTATGATTCCTGTAACTCCTCAAAACTTGCTGACAGGTGACATGGGGTTGCTCCCTCCCACAAAGCACGGGGGAGCTTTGCTAATTTCCAGTAAGTAACTTTTTCCTACCTCCTTCCTGTCTCTCTCTTCTCTGGAGACTTGTGAGTCTGGGTGGCTGCCATTGATCAGCTCCAGAGAGCCTTACTTCTTAAGGGTGCAAAGACATAGGATGAAGTCTGAAGCCCTAATAAAGATACCAGTTTTCTTCAAAGACCATTAAAACCAAGATAGAGAAAGGGTAAAACCTCTGCCCTGCTGGGAATCAGCATCTTGATTATGCCTGGTACCCTCACATCCAGCAGTTCCCAGATTCTTCCAGGTGAATACTTTGCACCAGCATCCCAGGGGATGCAGGATGTAGTCTCCAGGGGAAGAAAGGACAGCAGTTCATATGCTACCATGGAAATGTATCTTCACTTTCAGGTTAGATTTCAACGTTCTTAAACATGGTAGGAGTTGGGGGAGAGGGGTGAAGAAGTTTGCTCAAACCTGGCAAGTGCCAAAAGACTGACTATTTGGTGTCTTCTTATGCTCTGGCATTTTCATTCGACCTTCCCGACCCTCACTGAACAGCCCTACACAATGTCTCCATGTGGCTGCAGCACACACAATTGCTTTCAACATTGTTGTTAAGTTACATAACCATGTTTAGCGTAACAGTTCCTGAAAAGATCATATCTCTTTCTAGATGACTGTTGACTGTTGAGGGGAACATAATGTTTTCTGGACAAATCACACGAAATGATAATTCAACATTAGAGTTTCAGGCCAGGATGTGCTTACCAATGTAGTAGAGGCAACACTTTCCAGTCTGAAGTCCTGCGGTGGGACCACAGCCACTGTGCACCATGTTTGCTTGAGCACAGGTGTTCTACTCTACTTACCTAAGCCAGAGAATGATGAAAAGGTAGAATCTTCTAAGATTTAGTCTGTGTGTAAAACGTGTTACTTACATGTTCTGTGCTTTGTCTGTTAGCTATCCTCATTCTCACTTGACTCCCCAACCCTACTCGTCTCCCTGCATGAGTTACTTCAGCTCCTGTGTTGTATGGCAGTCCTAAAATCAGTACAGCTCCTTGTCTCACCTGTGGGGATGTTCATCCCTTGCTGATTCCTCACTTCCGGAGGCTCTTCACCAGCTCTTGCGTAATCATGTCTTCAGAAAGGGCAGTCACTGATGCCACCAGCCCAGTTAGTTTCTGTTACACAGCTCCTTTTACAGTTGGTGATCAGTTTACCTTTTTACTTAACAATCAGCTTCCCCACACAATGGTATATACTACGAATGAAGGAAATACAGCGGCCGCGTCACTGATTTCGCACTGCTGTGTGCGTCTGATGGTTAGTATGGTTAGTATGCATCTGATGGCAAGTAATAGCTCATGAATGAGTGAACAGACACAGAACACTTGGAAACAGTCCTATTTCTGGTGCACCATGTCTCCAGGTGAAGCGCTGCCTGGGTCTCCCTCACTTCCAATGTAAACCACTAGGGCGCATCTGTGCCAAGAAGGATTGGAGAAAAAGGGCTTTGAAATTTTCAGTCCACCCTCCTGAATTTGACCCACTCATCTTGGTATTTGTCTTCCCAGCAAAATCCCTCTCTCCCACTATCTTCTCATTACCCCACATAGCAGCTGGCAAATAGTTGGCCGTGGTATGCTCTGCAGCACAGACTTATGGGAGGGAGAAGTCCCTTAGCAATGCCTTAGGTACATGTCGAGGTGATCGTCTGGATAGACATTTTCCACCAAGCTTTTTTCCTGTAGTTACATGCACAAGGTCAGGACCATCATATTAATTGCAACACAAGGAAGAAAACAGGAGTCCAACTCTCAGAATGGGTGTTTTGTTGCCAGATCAGAAATCCCTCCTGCCATCACCAGAGTCGGGGATGGGGGGGACACCCCCAACCCAGGATGAGTTTCTTGGGAGTGCTGACCAGATTACATGGAACATTTGTTCATCCTGGCCTCCAGGAGAAGCTAAAGAAGTGACCAGCTAAAACCTCCACATAAGGAATGATCAGTCTCCCACGCCTCCTATTAATAGCCTCTGGGAAAGACTGACCTGACCCCAGATTCTTCATTAAAGAGCTACTCAGGTCCTCCTGGTGGCACAACAGTTGAGGACACTGCACTGCTAGCTAGTGGCAGCTGCTTCAGTGCGACTTAGATCCCCAGCACTGGAGGTAACCCAAATGGTGGGGCAGACCTCTCCTGACCCACCTGCTGCTCCCCTCAGCAGTGTACCTAGTTAATCTGCCTGTTCTGCTCCCCACTCTGTCTCTCTAGGGAATCTTTTTGCCAATGCTGCACCTCTGGCCTGTACCCCAGTTCTATATGCATAAATAAATAATCTTTTTAAAAAACATTATTTTGTTTTAATTTATTCATTTTTGTATTTACTTATGCATACAGAACTGGGGTACAGGCCAGAGGTGCAAGGGTGGTAAGAGGCTTCATCAGAGATAGAGTGGGGAGCAGAAAAGGCCGACTGACAAAGTACACTGCTGAGGGAAGCAGTGGGCAAGCCAGGAGAGGTCTGCCATGCCATGTGGGTCACCTCCCTGGCTGGGGATTGAACTCACACTGAAGCATCTGTGGCTAGCTTGCAGTGTTGTGTCCTAACCTGTTGAACCAACAGGGAGGGCCCCTAAATAAATAATTCTTAAAGAAAATAAAAAGTTACAGAATCACTGCTGTATCTTCCACCAAAATCCCATCTGGGATGTCATTTTCTTTTCTTTCTTTCTTTTTTTTTTTTTTTTTTTTGAAAAATACACATTAGAGATTTAAAAAGTTAACCTGGTGGTTAATAGCAAATAAAAACATAGTAGTGCCTGACAGGTGCTGACAGCCTGCATTCCGAGTGGGCTGTGTGATTCATCATTCATTATAAGTTACACCTCAGAACAAAACGACTAGTGCAGAGAGAGATGAAAATCATCTCAGGCGGGGAACACAGAATTACATCTGTAAAGCATGTCTCCCGGCCTCACTAAGGTCCTCACGCCTCCACACACAATGCATATTGGAAACAAAAACATGTTCGGGTAGAAGAAATGTTTTACTGAAACAAAGCAATGGATGGAAGTGAGTGAAAAACAGTTTCTTTGATCCTATTCCTTTGCAGAGGTAGAAGATAGGAATTTAAACTTTGATATAAGAATCCAGATATGCACTCCCAGCCTCCCATAAATTCTAGACATCATCATTTTTTCTTTAAGAAAAGCTGTTAATTTTTCTTGTCAAACTGTGCTCTGAAAATATGAATCAGGTAACTGTTGTGTATAGATTTGGAAAGAAGTTGACCTGGAAGGGATCAGAGATCATGGACCAAGACCAGCTGGATCTTGGGGAGCATCTCCCCATTCAGCCCAAGCTTCATGGCACGGTTCTGTTCCTAGTGTGGCTGCTTCCAGATGGAGTGAACTCAGGCAAATTCCATGGTCTTCATGGACTGATAAAAAGATAACATTGGCTGATGCATGAACAATGGGAAACACCATTCTAGACTCATGGTGTGATGGCTCTTTGATACGTCACCTTGACTTGTCTGAGGAACAGTCCCCAGCTCCTATTTTTCTGGCCAGGCAAGTTCAGGGTGTATTTCCTTATAAGAAATGGAGGGCAGATGAAGCTGTGCTGTCTTGCTGCCTGCATGCATCTTCTAGTCTGAAGCATGGTTGCAAAAGGCCTTTGCAAATGTGATTAAGTGTTTTCACTATAAATGAATTCAAAGCGAGAGTAACCTAGGTGAGCCTAACTTGATTAGCTAGAAAATCGTTGGTGGAGAATTTTGCCTTCCCTAAAATTCAGAAGCACAGCTGGTTCCTCCTGACCACTGCCTATGGACAAGGTCACCTTCTGTCAGTGAGGTGTGTAGAATGCCAGTGATCTTCCCCTTTTCCTGTGTGCCCATAGTCTTGAGAATGCACAGGCCAGTCTCTCAGAGTAAGCCCCTCCTGCACACCGTGTCTGTATGTATTGGCCTATACCTGTACATATTTCCATCTGGTCTGAGTCTCTGATTGAACCCTGCTTGATGCACAGTCAGAAACACCACAGAGAAGTATGCCTTCTTTATGTTGAGCTACAGTTATCCCTTGTGCTTTGCCTCTAGCATTCCTCATGTCCAGATCTCCTAGTGCAGGCATAGGTCTCCCATGTGGATATGAATGAATGGTTAGTTCTGTGATTTGCGTTCTCTTGACACAAGCTTTCCAGAGCTCCAAGAGCATCATGTTCAAGTCATGCAGACCCAAGATTTTATACAGCCTCAGATAAAAATCCAGGATATCCCCCTCTTTTATGATGTAGCTTTGATAAGCCCCTAATTTCTCCTTGATGGTGATAATAAAACCAACATGGCAGTGTTATGAGCACTAAATGGAACAATGTGTGTAAGATACCAGCAAAATATGTGGCCCAAATGTCTTTGAACCATATTTGCTGGTGTTCCAGCTATTGATTCTGTCAATTCCCACATAGTGGTAGAATCTGCCCTATAGTTAATAATGTTGATATTTTATTTTGATTGCCCATTGATTAGGGAAACAGGTAAAAATATTACTGTTAGCATCTTGGTGTCTGCATAACATGTCCCAGAAATTTAGGCCATATTCACTGTTTTAAAATGTAGGCTTTGGGCCTATCTGGTGATGTAGGGGTTAAGTCTCAGTGCTATCACACTCTTGCTGCTAGGGCCTGAGTTCAATTCCTGGCCAGGGAGTTGACCCTCATGGCCCAATAGACCCCTCCTGTCTTGCCTATTGCTCCCCTCCACAGTATATGTTAGTCCACCTGCCTGTTCTGCTCCCCACTCTGTCTCTGGTGAATCCTCTCAAAAGCCCTCACCTCGAACATATACTCCAGTTCTTGTATGCATAAATAGATAAAAATTAAAAATGTAAGCTTTTGTTATTATTTAGGTTTAGTAAAGCTAATGGATCAGAAGACAGATAGCATAGAAAAGAGAGTTGCTTATTTACAATTCCCCATGAAGTCAGGCCACCATGGTCAGGGGCCACAGGGGAAGCAGTGGGCAAGGCAGGAAGCAGAGAGAGTAGGGAAACTTAGACCGGAAACTCTACTGCGGTTTTTGAGGGAGGCAACCAGCCAAGTAGGACAGGGAAGCTTTGAAAGGGTTCTTTGGAGTCATTTCAGCTGATTCTGAGAGCTAGAGCTTAGAATTCTCTTGGGTGATGAGGGCAAGTGATAGTAACTTGGAGTGTGAGAGCCCATGAGAGGAAGTGGTTGGAGGTATGGACTCTAGATGGTTGGTTTGCATAAGGAGTGTGTGTTCCTGGGCAAGTCATTTGTTTAGTCTAGAGAATATAGAACCCTGCAAAGGTAGTCTTTCCAGAGGACTTCTAGAGGATTGCTGGAAGAAGAGCATCCAAAGTCCACAAGGTGCTAGATGTCAAAGCATCAAAAGTACAGAAACTTAAGGAATGATCGAAATGTTTATTTATCTATGAGAAAGAATCACACAAAGGGAAACTCAAAGTTCAAGGGCCCATAAGCGTAACCCCGTCTAAGCCAAAACGGGAGCCCTCTCTGTCCACAACAGCAGCCTTGACCAAGACTCTTATGTTCATTGCTGTAGGTGTCGAGGGTCTGGGCCATGTCTTCTGGGCCATGTCAGAGACAAGGATCTTGGTGACAGTGGATTCAACATCTAAGGTGGCTCAGACTCTGTGGCCCACATCTTGGGGGTACCTGTCCAGGACAGAGAGAATGATGATGAATTTGATACATAAACTATATCAGGGGGACAGATTTAGCATTAGATTTCTCTCCCTGGAATAACTATTTTTCACGAGTTCTTTTTCAAGTGGAGAACACATTGATTGGGTTATTTTCTGAAAACAGTTCTCCATTAAAATTCATGGCATCTCTTTGTCCCCTTTTAATTTTTTTTTTCAGCATTGTGGAGATTGAATTGAGATGATTTATTTCAGAATTATCAGCATTACCCAAAAACCACATTTGTGCTTTTGAGCAAATCCTCTTTTTCTGGTTCTAAGACTGAAGACATAGAAGGTTAGGAAATAAAAATACTCTTTCTGGGAGATGTTAAAATCATTTTCTAGGAAAAACTCACTTGCCAGGCACTGAAAGGTTGAGGCAAAATGTTCTGTGACTTTGATTCATCTTTTAAAAAACAAAGCAATACATGAAATGGTGGATGGCTTAGGTAATGTTGATGGTATTCTGATAATGAGTTTTTCTTTTTTCTATTATCACATTGCAATAGTAAACTTTTGTTTCTCTATTTAGTTTTGCTCACAAATTATAAAAGAAATGCATCGCTTTCTGATGTTTTCTCCACTCCTCTCCTCCCGCACAACTGATTGTGTTGAGTGCAATGATCATCTATTGCATCATGTAGATTTAGCCAGGGCGATGTTTAGATGGATGCCATGTGCCTATAAGGTGCTGCAGTTTCTTTATCCCCTACCCCCAAACAAACTGATTTCCCTAAAACACAGTGTCTTAGTTCTTCCTGGTGTCACCATTTCTTACCTCTCAGCTATAGGCATTATCTGTTGGCTTCCTGATAGTAAAGCAAAAAAAAAAAAAAAAAAATTTCCTCTTATGTCATTCACCCGCTTATGCTCCAAAACACAAACTCTTCCCACAAGCTCTTCCTTTTCCACCACCCTAAAAGATGTGATCCCTGTAGTGGCTGAGTGGGCCTTCACCAAGGACAGCAGGGATTATTCATGTCCCCATGGTGCCATCCGCTCACAGGGAGGTTTGCTTCTACCTACGCACAGCGCCATCTCAGATAACCACATGCTAGTCCATGTCATCTGTCGCTAAAGAAAATAATTCTGGTTGCTCCTTTTCACTAACAAAAATTGCAATGAAAATGTCTACTTCTGTGCGGTAGTGGGGACTTTAAACCCATCAAAGATGTCAGCCTCTCCCAGGCAGCTAGCCTGCAGTAAAAGGGAAGCTGGCTTATTTTCTCCTTCTGTCTGCCCCCCACCCCCAGTAGGATGAAATTAGGCTCCCTGGAGGATTAGATTATTTAATCAGTGGGGAGGTGTGGAATGATGTGTGAGGGAAGGAAAGAAGTACTGCTGAAACGACACTGATTACAAGTGCCAGAGCGCTGTGGCTGCCAGGGGCTGTTTCTCTATGTCTGTCTGTCTGCTCTCTCTCCTCCATCTCCCTCATTTCTCTCTCTGTTTCAGCTATCAATCTCCATCCATCCATCCATTTCATCAGTCAGCTATGTTCCTCTCAATCTCTCTCCTTCTCTCCCTCAATGAATTTCAGATGGGTCTCCTCACTGGAAATGACTAGTTAGCCTCTTCCTTCTAGACTATGCCTTTTCTCTTGATTCCTTCCACTCCTTTTCTGCTGAAATAATCCTCCTCTTTGGTGGGACCCACTGGAAATCCCCACAGCACTGACTTCTCCTTTATAACTCACATGTTGTCCATGAGAAACAGTCACAAAGGTCAAGAAACCTTTCAAACTTGGAAATCAGTTTTCTTTTAAATGTGGACAGCATCTTCTTCCAAAGTAATATGGGAACATAGCCACACTTGGGGAGAATTCATTTAGAGTCTTGACTGACTGACTGACTTCTTATTGTTCCCTAAAGGGGCCAAATTTAGGGAGTGTACCTGGCACCGCATGGATTTTTGTGCAGTAGAGATGTGAATGATTTTTCTACAGTAGTCAAGGCAAACCCAAAGACCGGAGTCGATAACTCATTGCTCATAGTTGTTCATTGAGCTGCATTGAAGCTTGCACATCTATAGGCACGTCACAGCCCCTGGCTCCACCCAGACCTTCAGTGTTCCTTGAATAAGCACCACCATTTCCTGGCTCCCTCGGCATGTCTGCAGGAGCATGTAGTATCTATCTACATGTCCTGCTTTTGAAGATTGTTCTGTGTGACCTGTGACTTGGACTCACAGATAGACACACTCTCAGAACTCACTTCTTTACTTTCTGTCCCTAAATTAATGCGGCCACAGTCCCTTCCTGAAAATGTTTGGGTATGGTTCAGCACTGGCTGAGTCTTCTGGCAGGTCCAAGGAGCTAGGCCAAGCTCTCTGACCTGTATCTTCAAAGTTCTTCAGAACCAACCACATGAAGGAAACATCCTGCCTTGTACCTCAAAGGGAGCAGCTGGTCCTCCCCAACAATCTCCAAACAGCTATTTCTCCAAGAAACTTTCTACTGCACCCTTAAGACTAATCAGCCCCACATTGTACATACTTTTTGTTGTTCTATAAATATTCAGGGCTCATAGCACAAAGGCCTCATCCATGTAATTCACAGCTGAGCGGAGTAATGAGCTATATATAGTTAAGCTGAACTATTATCTTTCGGAGCTTCTGTTGAAAAATCCTATGTCCTAGCGTTTCAAAAATTTCCATGTGATCATTTTCCCTTTTTCTCTGGAAACATTACTATTATTATTGTTAGTGCTAATACTGTGAAATTTTACACTGTTGCTTTGTAGGAACTATTTTTAAAACTATTTTATATTTTCAGTGGTTCTTTTCAATCTGGAAAAAATGGGGTTACGCATATACTTCTGTTATAAAAAATATTTCTTTAACTTATTATTTCTCCTTTTACTTTTATGAGACATTGATTGTATACTTGGACTTGTTTGAAGGGTTAACCAATATTATTCTCACATTTCTTCTCTGTCTTTCTGATCCTTGACTTCTGATAAGCTTCCTCAAATTACCTTGCTATCAATTGTTCAACTCTATACTTTTCAACTTCCAAGTTGTTTACAATTAATTTTCACTCTTGGAATGTTTCTTTTTATATCCAAGTGTTCTTGATTCATGAGTTCAATCTGCTCTTATTACTTTGAGGGTATTTAGTATAGATTATAAAAATCATTTTGTCTGTTTTATACAGCTTGCTCCTCCAGGCCTCTCTGCTCTGTTCTGTGTTCTGTCTGCCGCCATGTTGAGACATTTCTCTGAATGTCTGGTGGCCTTTCATCCCTTCATCTTCCCTGGTGTAGGGGTACAACTTTGAAACCCTGATGTCTCCACTACCATCTTAGTCCCAGAATTGCAGTTAGCTTTCTCCCCACTTCCTCTCAGCTAGTGTAGCCTCAAGTTTCTACCAGTTAAAATTGTAAGTACTTGGGCCCTCCCTTGTGGCACAGCAGGTTCAAGAGCAGCGCTGTGAGGCTGTACAGAGCCACCAGCGTAGTTCGATTCCCCACAGTATGGGTGATCCACCAGGCATGGCCTGCTATTCCCTCAGCAGAGTATTTCAATGCCTGTCTGCTCTCCACTCTGTCTCTAGTGAATCCTCTCACCCACCACACTTCTGGCCTATATCCCAATTCTTCATGCAAAAATATATAAACCTTTAAAAAAAAATTGCAAGCACTCTTCCTTTTTATTTCTAATTTCCACATAATTTCTAGGTGTAGCTGGTTGCCTCTCCTACTTGTCTTTCTCTGTGCGGTGCTCCTCTCCCCAACCTTCACTTACGTAAACAGATTAAGAGATGATGAATGAGGTCTGAGTATCAAATGTCATCAATTCATCCTTCTGGCTCCACGTTACTTTTGTAAAATTTAGATTCTTTGTATTTTGAATGAAAAAAATCTAAAAAATTTGCAACTGAGATGGAAAAATGCACAAGAATATGTAAAAATAAACTATTATAAAAATTTTTTAAAAATCAAAAAAATCAGAAACAAAAATTAGTCTCAGAATGTAGTAGTAGATGTTTTAAACACACTAAATAATTAACACCCAAGGCCCTTGACCTTCCCAGGTCAGTTTTTTTTCTTTTTAAAGATTTATGTATTTATGCATACAGAACTTGGGTCAGGCCAGAGGCTCAGGGGTGGTGAGAGGATTCACCAGAGACAGAGTGGGGAGCAGAACAGACCGATTGTCAAAGTACACTGCTGAGGCTCGGAGCAGCGGGTGGGTCAGGAGAGGTCTGCCATGCCACGTGGGATCCCTCCGGGGCAGGCAGGATCAAACTCATGCGGAAGTGGCTTTAGCTTCTTAGTGCAGTGCTTTAACCCACTGTGCCACCAGGGAGGGCCCAGTTTTTTAATTAAATGACTAAAAATGGATATTTTTGCTCTGGGATATTATCATTGTTTTCCCAGACAACTGTTGATTTCTGAGCCTCTTTTATCAGCAGACTGTCAGTCATCTTGTTGAAGCACAATTCTTTGCTAAGAACTGGTGATAGAGCCCTCTAAAAAGGAATCAATCTTTCTGTTTTGCCTAACGCAGGTAACAGCTCTGAAAGGTCACAGCCCCCCACCCCACGTGCATTGAGCCACATGCTAAAGTATGGTGCCATGAGATTCCTGTTATTGTCCAACGTGGTGTCTTTCTTTAGTTTCTCATTCATCAAAAGATCAACTATCAGTGCTTTGTTTTTATACCTGCAGGCAGGATCCAGGAGTTCCCCTAAGTCTCCCTTCCATCTGCCATATAGTGATGACTCCTGCAGCTTCTGCCTTTGGGCCCTGTGCTCTGCCCCACCAACTCCTCCTGCAAGCTGCCTTGGTCCCTGACAAACATGCCCCCTCTCGCTGCAGCACTGCTCCAGTTCTTTCTACAGGTGCCTTGAGCCACATGCAGGAGCAGTGATCGTGACCATTTCTCAGTTTGCATATGCTCTCTTGCCTCACTAACTGCCCTGCCTCAAGGATTCCTGAGAAACCCTCTAAAAGCTTCTATGGATTATTTCAAACAAATTAATCCAGTTATTTCAGATGTTAATTCCAAATCGGAAGTGGTTCTGACAAGATTCCCAACATATGTTTACTCTCTTCAGCATCGGAAACATCTTAAGAATCTCAGCAGATGGTTCACAGCAGTCCGCCCCCCAGCACTCGTGAGCTGATTGAGGCCAGAAAGCGAACACATCCACCTATGGGCTCTCAGCCTGGGGCGGGCATGGGCATAGGTGCCACCTGCACACTGCACCTGCTGAAATAAGATGGGCTAAAATATGCACAAGGGATATATGTCACAGTAGAACACGGTGCAGTAAGAGACCAAACAAGGCCTCTCAAAATATTGTGTGTTTTTGTTTTTTTTAGGAAATATATCCTTGTTGAAATTAACATTGATAAAGCAGGGGCGAAAATTAGTGATGTAGGAAAAAGCTTTGCTTCTGTTCAAGCCTCCCCATGAGGTCTAATCACTAAGCAAACCAATACCAGCCCATAGCCTGTTCTACTACTTTAAGTATTTAGCGTATATATTTGGCAATTTAGCATAGATCAGTATGTTTCACAAATGTTAACAGCATTATGTATTTCATTAACATTTCCTTTTTTGCTACTTTGAAGGTAAGGAAAGTTCATGATCCTTTAAATATGTGAGCTACTCTGCTTCTAATGGAGTGATCTATCCTAAGTTAATGCTAGTATTAAAAATGAGTAGCCCAAAATTAAGGAAACCCAATTAGTTTTATCAGCTTTAATTTTAAGGCACACTTTGAGGAACTGCATTACTGATTTAAGTGTTAATTAATTTTCTAATTATTTGTCTTTGGGGAAGAACATCATGTCTTCATTCTGAGCAGATACGATCAGAAAGCTGTGATCAGGACATAGTACAGAATTCTGCCTGTCTGTCAGTCTTCCTTGACTCTGGTCCTCACTGGCTGTTGGGGATAAGCTGTGCACCTCAGCTACCAGCAGTGAGGAGCATCCGACAGCCTCTGGCTAAAGAAGCCGAAGTGGTCAGATGCTCACAAGGTCTGCTGGAACTGAGAAAGTAGAGGGCATGGCACAGAGCTGAGTCAGCAGACCTAATGTGCTCCAGGTTGAAGGCGAAAAAACCACATTCTAGAAACAGCAGAGATACTCTGGTCAGTTGGCTTGCCCAGAAGCCAGCCAGCAGTGCACAGCAACCCTTGATAGTTTCCCCCAGGAAGCTCCTGGGACTGCATGTGTTGTATTGGCCTCTCACACCTAAGCACGAGCTTACTTCTCTTTAGACTCTAAATTTCTGGGGCCCCGGCCAATGATGAGCTTCCTGAATTTAACAGGTACTCAGAAAGTCTCTCTGAAAAGGAAGAGATGCCCTATTTGGCTCTCACACTGGGCCCCATTATAATAATGACTTTCTAAAAGTACACTCAGTGTTAAGGTCCTCTGTGTCTGTGGCCAGGAGGTGGTGGCCAGCCGGAAAAGCAGCCCACCCTCTGGACCCAACCAAGCCTCACTGACAGCAGGATGCTGGCTGTGTGCCCTGCCGTGTCGACACAGGTCCCTGCTATTTTTATGACACTGCCATGAAAAATCAGGGTCATCTCAAAAGATCAAGTCATAAAATGCATAACACAGGCTGCTCTATGGAGAGGCCCTAATCCTCACATGGTTTCCACAGATGGTGCTGGAATGTGCAATGCTAAAGACCTGAAGGGAGATACAAAAATCGGATATTACTTTGTTTAATCCGTAGCCATATTGAAAGCTGAACAAGAAACACATTCAACTTTGAGTCAATTTCAGCAAGAGAAAGAATAGAAAATCCTGAAATCCCTGCTTAATCTTTTGTTCAGCTTCCATGAACAAATGATTGTTGCCATCAGCAAATGAAAGTTTTCATTGTCCTATAAAGTAGCAAGTGAAATTTGTTACTGACCCACCATTCACATGTATTGCAAACATAAGCTTGTATGGAAAGACCCAGGAAAATGCAAACCTATAAATAAATTTAGGAATTGAGAGTTCATAGCAGTTATGGACTGATTAAAATATGCTTCTACACTGCTTCTGTAAGCTGATTTCCTTTATACTTTATAATTCATACATTTCCTTTATAATTAAAAAAAATTCCTACTAGTTTTAGAAAAACTCAGAGATGAAAAAATTCTAATATCTAGAGAGTGAAAGTGCTTGGCCCAGCTTATCCAATCAAAATAACACCAAAAGCTCCTACCTTCATTCTAAAACCTAAAGTAAGACAATTGCTTGACATCATTGAAATGCTAGCAGGATGGAATCACTTACCTTTTAAATTATAATCTTGTCCTTTCTACTTTCTGTCAGCAAGACTTTTTCTCACTGATGTTTTAATTTTTAAACATTTCTTTTATGTCAATATATTTACTATTAAGCAAATAATTATTTTTAAAAAGTTACAGTTTTGAAATGAGGTATTGTCCCTGTCTCTGCTCCTTTCTAGTCTACACAGGCTTGGTGCAGCACAGATTCAGGGGGCTGATGCACCGTCAGGGTGTCCAGGTCTCTTGGCAGATAAAGGAGGCAGGTGCTGGGGCCTCCCTGGGAACTCATCTCTGGCTCAGTCAGGGCTCTCTGATCTTTATAGAGGCTGCGTGGGCCTCCACAAATCAGGATCTTTGTGGTCCAAAGGGACACGTTTCAGGAGACAAAGAGCTGAATCTCTCTATCACTTAAACCCTCAGCCTGGAAATTGTCTGAAATTCATTCCTACTCTATTATACTGGTGAAAGCAATCACAACGTCTACCCTATTTAAGGGATGAGAATTAGATGCTGATTCTCAAAGTGAAAAGCAGCAAAGAATTTGCAGACATCTTTAATGAATTTATGAAGGTGCTACAGGCCTCTCTTTGCTTTTCAAAAGTTCTTACAATGCTGCTTTGATTTTACAAAAGACCTACAATATTACTTGCACTACTTTCACTAACCAGAAGAAATTCAAAAAGGAGTTCCTCTTAATATGAGAACAAGTAAAAATAACATCATCCTTGGTTTCGCTGCAGAGGCCAGTGACCCCCCTACACCCCCCCAACCCCCTGCCTCAAGACTGGCACCACCAAGCACTCTTCTTGGGAATTACTTTATAAGGGCTTACATCTATCAGCTCTTTCCTGCTTTTATTATGTGTTAGTGTTACTTTAAGGTTTATGTCCTCTTTGGGATGATTTGGTAGGCTATTTTTTGGGTCTGGGAATGCTCAGAAAGTTTTCCAGATGCAATACATGTAATTGCTTCTTCGCCTTAGTCCATTTCAATTTAGGAACTATGAGAGGCTTTGTAGGGTGCTCCACGTTCAGACAGCAGTGAAGCCTGCACTGACATACTTTCGTATCTTCATGCAAACAAAGCCCCAACGATGTAATACTTTTAGATGTAAATCCTTTCACACATACCCTTTCATTTAAATGCATTTGGGTCTCACATGAATCCAACGAAAGAAACAAGGACTTTTATTTCTAGTTTGCCAAGGACAAAATAGGCTTTAAGTGACCGAGTGATGGATTTCTCCTAAATTGTCTTCTGATTGGCAAGGACTGATTTTTCTCAGCTATTCAGCCTACTGAAAACATTTCTTAAGTTTTAAGAAACAAGCAATCAAGGATTTATCCCTCTAATAACCTTAGCAATTCTCAAAAGGGAAATTGAAAAAACTGGCTAAGGACCCAAGAATGCCTGGGCCTAATACATGTGTCTAGCGGTGGGTGGGTAGGGAGGGCTAGATGGGCGGATGTCAGGACACAGGAATATCTGTCCCTAGCGAGTCCTCGGTAGCTGTACCCCTCCATCCAGAGTTGGGACAGAGGAATGCGAGTATAGGAGCTGCTGAAATGGGCTTCAACCTGATCTGCTCCTCACCTCCCTAACCCCGACTCAGCCTGTCCTTGGTGTAGCGCTAATTTGTAAGTGGGGCTTCCTGTCAAATTTCTGTAGGGTGTTCTGTTAAGTTTATTCTTATGCATTTGATTTGCTGCCATCAAAAATATTTTGGTGGTGGCCTCCCTGTGGCTTAAAGCACAGCAATAAGAAGCTAAAAGCCACTTCAGCATGAGTTCGAACCCCACCCTGGAGGTGATCCACATGGTGCGGGAGACATCTCCTGGCCCGCCCGCTGCTCCCTTCAGCAGTGTGCTTCATCAGTTGTCAGTGTACTCTGTCTCTGGTGAATCCTCTCACCACTACTACACCTCTGGCCTGTACCCCAGTTCTGTATGCATAAATAAACAAACCCTTAAAAAATTGTTTTGGTGTGGTTTTCTCACATTCATTTTTCCCCTTCTACACTTAAACACACATCTAAGAACAGTGTTTTGCCATGGGAGTGTGATTTCTGGTAACAATGGCAGACTAGTGGGAGTGTACACAGTGCCATCTTTAACTGGCATCTATTTTGAGTGTTCAATTCGACATGGCTCTGTGTGGTTGAGAATTATACTGCTTCTAAATGTGAAATTCTGGAAGTACCCTGCGACTCCTTGTGCTAGAAGAAATAACGTTGGGCAGTTTACATCTAAACACGATCAGGTACCCCTCTCCTCACTACAGCAGAACACGAGGGGCTTATCGTCTGGAAACTTAATGGAGGTCCTAAGAGAGAAGTCCTGACCTGGTGGGGTTGGTGCCCCTGTCAGATGGGTTACCAAAGGGCTCATACTCTTGTTTCGCCCTTCCACATCAAAGGAAGGTCATGAGAAGCCCTGCACCACCCTGAGAAACCCCACCCCAAAGTGAGAGCCCCAGGAATTGGACCTTAAGGACACC
This sequence comes from Condylura cristata, assembly GCF_000260355.1. Classification (NCBI taxonomy): domain Eukaryota; kingdom Metazoa; phylum Chordata; class Mammalia; order Eulipotyphla; family Talpidae; genus Condylura; species Condylura cristata. Next base: position 17,922,066 of record NW_004567118.1, on the reverse strand, counting down.
TAGATTTTGGTCGTTAGGCACCCAGAACTACAAGAACATAAGTTTCCATTGTTTTAGATGCTCAGCTGAACGACTAATTCAGTCCTCACATGAAAGACCAGGATTACTTCGAGTTTAATATTTTCAAACCTAAACTCTTGATTTTCTCCTTTAAAACAATTTTCTCACATCTGAGCTTTAAGGTGGAAATCTGGGAGCCATTTTGAGCTTGAGTGGACTTATTACCTGCACCTGTGAGAAAACCCTGTGGCTACTGTTATCCTCGTTTAAGTGAGTCCTCTCTCTCCGTCCTCACCATTAACCCTCAATAAGTTAATGGTTGAACAGTTTGTTCAGCTGACATACTACTCAGCAATAAAGGGGAACTGTGGGTGACCCCAGCAACTGGACTGGATTTCCAGGATACTAGGCAGAGTGAAAAAGCCAGCTCAAAAGGTCACATACTTTATGATTTCATTTACATATCATTTGGTAAATGACAAAATTATGGACCTGGAGAACTGTTGAATGGTTGCTAGGAGTTAGGGATCGGCTGGGTGGGGGTGGAGGAGAAAATGAGTAATGAATGCGAAAATGTCAAGGGCTAGGGAGATGGTTGTGGTTATGAAAATTCCTTGTATGTTGGTTGTGGTGTTGGTTGCTACATGAATCTATACATGTGGTAAAGCACAGAGAACCATACACATGCCGGTGCCAAAGTCAAATCCCTTTTCCTGGGTCTGTACTACGATTATGTAAGAAGCGTCCCAAAGTTAAAGATACATACCTCTTTTGCTTGCAATTTCTGATGAATCTCTAATTTCAAGAATTCATTTGAAGACTTGAAGATGGTTAGTACTTTTAAGTGTCATGAACACAAGCACAGAGATTGGTTTTATTTTAAACAGGTGAGGCTGTGACAGTCTGAAACCTTCCTCCTCCTCCCCCAAACCCCCAGCCTAGTTCCTATAATCCCATGAGCTCCTGCCTCAGAACTGTCCATTGGAGGTCAGAAAATTTGCCATCCAGACAATGGCTTTTAGCTCCCATCTCTTATTAACCAACAGTAGGCCATTAACATAGAAAGGAGTAAGACTTTCATCAAATTGACTTTTTTCCCCTTGTGACACTCTTTATTATTTTCTTTTGCAAACATAGTTTAGGTAAATAATAGATTTCAGTATCTTCAGTCCCATATATATATATATATATATATATATATATATATATATATATCCTGCATTATTTACCCTTGGCTCTTCCAATTCTTAATTTAGTATCTAAGTATCTAAGTAATTAATTACGCTTCACTATGTTGATTATTCTATGAATTGTATTGACTTATTATTTAATGTCCAAGAACTTTTTTCTTCTTTTATTCATGACTCTTGTATCAGCTATTCATCTGGTTCCTGGTGCGGATGCTCTTGCTGACTCACAGATGTGGGAACTTTGCTGTGTCCCCACATGGCTGAGAGAGGTCTAGGGTCTCCAACTCTCCCTATGAGGGCCCATGACCTCTTGGGTCAGGGTTCCACCCTAGGACCTGGTCTAACTTTCGTCACCTCCTCACAAGCCCTGTCTCCAAATACAGTCACACTGGAGGTTACAGATCAACCTAATTTCTGGGGGACACAGATTCATCCTTCGCAACTCTTTAGCACTCTTATCTTTCTTTAACACCACATTTTTTTTTTTACAAAAACTTCCTGACAAAATAATTTCCCTTTCTTTTCTCTTTTCTCTTATTCTTGTTATTTTTTCTCAGTGCTTTTTTAGCCACTTCATTTCTTTATTCATCTGATGCCTCCTTTTTTTTTTTTTTTTAAGAATTTTATTGATCTCTAGGCATCTTGGTTATCTTAGAATAAGAGGGACAGAGTGGTACTTATTTTATGTCTTAAGTCATTCTTTCACTTAATGTCCTTAAATTTCTCCATGGTCTTTCTTCTTGGTCTGAATTTTTGAAAGCCACTTTATTGAGGTAATGTTTACATGTCCTAAAGTTTATTAATTTGAGATGCATAATTAAATGATTTAATAAATTTAGAATTATGGAAGCAATCATAATCTAGTGCTAGAAGATTTCCATCATTGCATATATAGATAGATTTTTATATATACCACATCTTCTTAATCTACTCATCTCTCCTTGGGTATTAGGTGATTTTCAGAACTTGAAAACTGTAAAGAGTGCTGCAATTAATACAGAACTGCACCCAGACCTTCAAATTTGTGTTTTTGCATTCTTCAGGTAGAAACCTAACAACAGAGTTTCTGGGCCTTATGGTAGAAACCTAACAACAGAGTTTCTGGGCCTTATGGTAGATGTATTTTTAATGTTTTGGAAAAGCTCTATATAGTTTTCCATAAGGGCTGGATGAGTCTACATTCTGCCACAGTGTAAGAAGCCTCCTTTCTCTCCACACCCTCACCAACACTGGTCTCTGCTCTTTTAGATGTGGGTCCTTCTCATCAGTGTGAAGTGGTATCTCATTGTGATTTTGAATGGCATTTCCCTGATGATTGATGATGAATGATAACTTTTTTTTTATGGGCCTCTTGGCCATAAACCTGTCTTTTTAAAAAAAGAGTCTGGGCCCTCCCTGCTGGTGCAGTGGGTTAAAGCACAGCACTATGAAGCTAGCTGCAGCTACTTCACAAGTTCGATCCCCAGCCAGAGAGGTGACCCACATGGCCCGGCAGACCTCTCTGTCTCCCCTGCTGCTCCCCTCAGCAGTGTACTTCGTGGACCTGCCGGTTCTGCCCCCCAGTCTGTCTCTGGCAAATTCTCTCACCGCCCCTGCACCTCTGGCCTATACCCCAGTTCTATATGCATAAATAAATAAATATAAAAAAAATTTAAAAGGGTCTGTTTACAGTGTTGTGCATTTTTAAATTGGATTATTTTTTACCTTGGGGCTGAGTTGTATGAGTTTCTTGCAGATACCAGATATTACCGTTGTGTCAGATCTATGCTGTGTATGCATTTTCTCCCACTCAGCAGTGTGTTCTTATTTTAGCAGCTCCTTTACTGTCTTTTAGTTTTGACATATTAGTTCTGGTGAAAACACTATTTTCAAAAAGTTCTTTTCATTCTGTCTTAGATTAGTTTGTACCATATATTTGGAATACAGTTAGATTCATTTTCCTCAGTCTGAGTTACATCTTAGTATCCTGTGGCATCCTGGTTGAGTTTTAAATTTACTTCATGAAAATTAAATATTTTTGAGTGAATGAATACCTTTGTAGTCAGCCATTTTTTTCTACCCCAACCAATGGCAACTTCTAATGTTTTTAGCCCACAGACTTCCCTTTTTCCCAAATATCATGAATGGTATTCTGTGAAATATTACCTCCTATGACTGACTTACTTCACTTTGTAAAATGCATTTAAGAATCAATTCACACTGTTGCACGAATCAATGTCTCAATGCTCTCTCTTTTTAAATCAATGAACCATATTTTATTTTTTTAAATAATGGTGTGATTTTATTTATATTTTTGCATAGAAGATTTTTTCCTCCATTTTTTGCAATTATAAGTACAAGCTTCTAGAACACTAAAGTACTAATTTTGTACTATTTTTTTTAAAGATTTATTTATTTGTACATATAGAACCGTGGTACAGGCTAGAGGCTCAGGGGCGGTGAGAGGCTTCACCAGAGACAGAGTTGGGAGCAGAACAGGCAGATCTATGAAGCACACTGCTGAGGGGAGCAGCGGGTGGGTCAGGAGAGGTCTGCCACACCATATGGTCACCTCCGGGGCAGGCGGGAATCGAACTCATGCGGAAGTGGCTTTAGCTTCTCAGTGTAGTGCTTTAACCCGCTGTGCCACCAGGGAGAGCCCAATTTTGTACTATTTTAAATTATTTAGTTTTGTACTAATTTAAATTTTCATTTACTTGAGTAAATATCTGGTAATCTAATGGCTGGATGATATGGTATATATATATGAAGAAAAAACCTCTGTTAAACAGTCTTTCTAAATGACTATATTATTTTGAATTCCAAGGCACAGTGGAGGAGGCTTCCCATCGCTCTGCCTTCCCGTCAGCACTGTGTATCATGCACTTGCCTTGGGGTCTTAGCTTTCCTAATGAATGTGCAGTGCTTTCTCATGGAGGCATTTATGAGCATTTCCCCTAATGGCAGATTGATCTTGAACAATTTTTTACATGTCTAGCTCTCTTCTGATTAAGTATATGTTCCATTATTTTGTTCAACTGAAAAATTGGGTTGTTTGTTTTGTCATATTTAAAGATACCATGCTACAATGTGGGTACAGATCTTTTATCAGACAGGGGATTTGCCAGCATTTGCTTCTAGTCAGTGGTTTGTATTTGATTTCAATTAACCATGATTTTAAAGGTAAATATTAGCAATTTCAATGAAATCAAATAATCCTATGTTTAGTTTATGAGTTATTTTAGGCCATGTCTAAGAACTCTTTGCCTAACAAAAGTATAAAGATTTCTATTAAGTTTTCTTCCAAAAATTTGAAAATTTTATCCATATTTGAGCCATGTTTATTCATTCTATGAAATCAAGTATAAAAGTCACATGAATATACAACACACAGCACATACATGTGTATACATATTATATACATGTAAGAGTGTCCCAACATCAATTGTTGGAAATAGTATTATTTCTCAATGACATTTTTAACTTATTTTGGAGTTTTTCCTGGACTTCACCAATAAAACTGATTAGTTGCAATATCCTTCATGTTTTTCATTAGTTTTTATTTTCTCTGATTTCCATTCCATCTCACATTTTGAAATTCCTCAAAATGTGAATTTTTTGAAAATATTTTCAAGTTGTTATGAGTCTTTTCCCTCTGGTAGATATTTCCTGCCTTTTCTATGAGATTCAGGGTAGAAAAGAAGATAAAATCATCTGCTCAGTCTGCCATCTTGTTGCTCTACAATGAATGTTTGCATTTTTTCATTGGCAAATCCTAGCTGTCAACTGTGATTTATTCTCAAACTTCAGCTTCTTACTTCCCTATTTTGCCTAAACAATATCTACTAAGTTTGAAAGGTTAGCATATATATTAACATATATATATAATCCATGCATTTATTTAATATAATAATAAAAAGCTGACATTTGGCAATATAATGTCTCTCTCCAGTGGGACTAGGTGCTGTATTTTTATAATGACAGCTAGAAAGATTGGTTGGGTTCCTAAGGGAACAAATGTAGTTCTTTGTGGTATTTATTCCTTGGTCCTTTTTTGTTTGTTTTTGCTAAAATTTGTGGAAATTATCCCCAGGTTGTGGCATATGATTCTTCATTTTCTTTCTTTAGGTATAATTGTGAATTTTGGAAAGTATGATCCTGATCCTTTTTAATAATTGAGGTAAAATTGAGCCATAACATGATATTAGTTTCTGGTGTACAGCACAGTGATTTGATGTTTGTATATATTACAACATTACCACCACAGTAAATCTATTTGACGGTGTCATCACACATAGCTACAAAAATTTTTCCTGGGATGAGAAATTTTGAGATCTCCTCTCTCAGGAATTTTCAAATATGCAATTCAGTGTTATTAAGTAGAATCACCATGCTGTGCATTACATCCCAGGAGTTTTATTTATTTTACAACTGCAAGTTTGTACTTTTTGTACCACAGTGCTTTTATTTTTTTTAAAGATTTATTTATTTATGCTTACAGAACTGGGGTACAAGCCAGAGGTGCAGGGACAGTGAGAGGATTCCCCAGAGACAGAGTGGGGAGCAGAACAGGCAGATCTACTGAAATATATTGTTGAGGGAGCAGAGGGCGGTACAGGAGAGGTCTGCTGCGCCCTGTGGGTCAGCTCTCTGGCATGCTGCAGTGGCTGCAGAGAGCTTCATCATGCTGGGTTTTAACCTATTGTGCCACCAGCGAGGGCCCCACTGAGCTTTTATTTAGAGACTTTGGGTTGACTTCTTTGACAGAATTAACATGCTAACATTTTAGTCCATATGTTCTCATGTTTAGAGGAAAAACACTCTAATTCAGCTAATTCAGCATAACTAACAAGGCAGCAATGCTTTCATCCCATGGTCTCTATTGGAACAGACAGTGTGTGTGGGCCTGGGGAAATTATGCTTTAACCAAACCCAGCACAGGACTCCAAGTGACAAATATGTCTCCTCCATGATGATAGGTAAAGCTTGAAAGGGTGGAAAAGTCCAAATTGATGTCAATGATAAGCCATCTTAAACGTCTATTAGTGAATGTTTTATGACAATAGTTAAGGTTCAAATTAATGTATTTGATTTTTATGCTCTACCACTCATCCCTTGACATAATTCCTTTACTAGACAACTGAAACACTGCACACAGAGAAATAAAACTTTTTTAAAAATCCCTAGTGTGAAGAAACCATGAAATGACTAAGAATTGCCTATATCCTTTAGAAATGCACAGCTTGACTTGAGAAATAAAATAAGCAAAAGAGAGATGAATTTTGAATGGTCTCATTTTTCTCCCTCTTTTTTTTTTTTTTTTCCTTTCTCAGAAAAACAAGGCTAAGCTCCTCACTCACGGATCTTTACTTCTCTGTACTTAGTATTGACTTGATGAAAAAGAGAAAGTCTTTATTTCTTTTAGCATGATACAATTCCCATAACATAGATTTCATTTAAATTGTATGTTTCAGTGGTTTTGAAGCCTCACTACATAGCTATCACAAGAATCCCAGAATATTCTGTAATTCTAGAACATTACCCCCAAAGGTACCATTCATCTAATCCTGTCACAATCATTATTTGATAATAATTGCCTGGCTTTGTTTGTTTCTATAGATATGACTACACTGGATATTTCATATAAATGTAATTAGACAATATGTGGTTGTTTTGATCTTGAGGTCTTGATTCTTTTAGCATATTGGTTGTCAAGATTCACTTATGATATCCTTAAGCTTCAATATGTAATAGTAATCCATTGGGTTTTATGAATGAATAATTGTTCACATGGACATAGGACAACTTTTCATGATCCATTCATCATTTGATGGACATTTGCATGCTTTCTACTGTGTAACTTTTATAATCACATTACTATGAACAATCAGGTACAAACTTTTGTGTTGGTCTGAAATCCAATTTGCGATATTGGTTGGGAGACAAAAGAAAAAATCAGAGGAACTCACCACCCTGCTCTGTTCTTCTAGCAAGTTTTCCATGTCCGTGTACCCATTTAGTTGACTTTACATATAATGCCCAGGATTTTAGTGGTTCGGAGTACGAAGAATAGGAAGAAATGTTCCTATCTTGTCTCTAATTGGGAATCTTGTCTCATGATATTTTAAAAATAAAGATGTGTTTGTTTATGCATACAGAACTGGGGTATAAGCCAGAGGTGGAGGTGCAGGGGCAGTGAGAGGATTCACCAGAGGCAGGGTGGGGAGCAGAACAGGCTGACTGACGAAGTACACTGCTGAGGGGAGCAGCAGACGGGTCAGGGGAGGTCTGCTGCGCCATGTGAGCCAAGCTCCCAGCCAAGGATTGAACTGGAGCTGTAATGGCTGTAGCCATAGCTTCATAGTGCTTAACTTTAACCCGTTACACCACCAGGGGGGCCCCTCCTGACATTCTTTATTGGAATTTGAATTTTAGAATAATTTTAAAACAGTTTTATGAATACTAGAAAATAGTACAAAGATATTCAATATATCTTGTACTCAGTTTCCACAGTTACTAGCAACTTATATTAGCACATATTTGTTATAATTTAGTTCCATTATTCACATTAATGAGTCAATACTGGTACATTTTAAACTTAAGCTCCCACTTTATTTAGATTTGGTGGTTTTTACCCAATATCCTTTTTCTCTTCCACATTATATTTAGTTCTTGTTAATTTCAGTTCCTCTTGAGGTCCACTTTCATAAACTTTCCATGTCTTTTATCAGCCTGACAGCTTTGAGGAGTACATGTCAGATATTCTGTATGTCATTTTTCAATTGGAATTTGTCTGATGTTCTTCTCATGCTTAGACTGAGGACATCGGTATTGAGGAAGAAGGTCATAGATACAAGGCACCATTTTCATCACATAATATCAAAATATATGTTATCAGCATGACAATTTCTGATCTTCACCACAGTCTCTTGAGTGAGGTAATGTTAATTAAGTTTCTTCACTGTAAAATTACTCCTTAGCTCTGCTCTCTTGCTCAGAACTTGTTCATATTTTACTTTTTGGAAAGAAGTTACTTGGTAGAGACTTATAGCTAAAGTCAGGCATTATGCGTAAGGTATTTGGAATGTTTCTGCACTTGAGATTTATCAGCACCCCATTTATGTCTTTATTCATTCATTTATTTACATAAGTATGAACTCATGCATATTATTTTTATATTTTTTATAATCCAAAACATCTTTATTTTTTTACCTGTGCAAAGGGGTCCAACCTTGCTCATTGACTGAGTTTCAAGAACCTTTCTTGCATCTTGATAGCTTATCTCCATGGAAGCATGCTGTGCTTTTTGAAGTACTTCCTCACTTTCTGGTTCAACAATATTTTGCAGACTTGTCTTACCGATTCGGTAGTTCAACCCTAGAATAAGTCATTTCCTCAAAGATCCCTGGTTTCTTTTCTTGGAGAATGTTATTGGAAACCAGCATCTGGATGCTAACTATTTTATTTACTGAGCTATTGCCTTTAGGCTTTTTCAGCTGACCGAGCAGGTCAAGTTTGTGTGAGTATTAATAAGACTTTCTCCCATAAATTAAGACTCAGTCATCTATGATGCCCTCAAAGTCATTGCCAAATACACCCATGCATTGTTGGTTTTTTTTTTTTCCTATCATACTGTGTATCTGTATTGTTTTCCTGCCTACGTTGTCTGCGCTCCTCCTACCAGCGAATGGGCTCCATGAGGAACATGGCCTTTACTCCTTTTTTGTGGCTCTGTCCTAGCACCTAGAAGATGACACAACCACAACAGGTATTTATTAGATGAATGAACACATGAATGACTGATGTCATGACACCTCACAGGTAGTTTTCCAGCAGCAGTTCTAAGGCTGTGCCCTGACCTGGCATTTGCTGTGATGTCCAGGAATGCTATGTTCCTTTCTCATGATCCTCAGGCCAGTAACATTTTCCCCCTTACAATTAATCACTATCTTTAAAAACTGACTGGAGAAACACCCTCTTCATTACTCCTGCTGGCTAACCATACCTTGATAAGATGAAACAAAACCAGCTTTGTTACATAATACCTATCTTCACTGTGAAATTTAAGAAGCCGCAAAATATGTTGAGAGAAAAATCTCACTCTGAAGTTTATGTATTTACTGTCAATATAAAAAATATTTAATTTCCAGGTAGATGAAGATCTTACAAAGTACCTGCTGAAATTACTAAAAGTGACTTTTTGGGGGCATTTATTCAACAGAATTACAACATGTAATTGAAACTCAGTCAAAAAAAAATGTAGGTATACACTGAAATGGAGATTCTGACCTTTCAGAAAAGACATGCTTTTAAATTTTCTTGTAGCTATGTGGAGTAAAGAAAAGTATGTATATATTACCCAAAAGTATTTTAGGGCCATGAAGAATATTAATAAAAAAAATACTAAGGATATATTTGTTTGAAAAATATCTGACCACAAATCACAGCAGTAAAATATAAATTGAGGTAGTTCATGAATTTTAAGTGCATTGCATATATGGCTTCTCAAAAACAGTGAATTTGGCTCAATGATAGAAAATGCCTCAAGTGAACAAGATGGATATGAATAATGCAGACCCCAGCCAGAAAAAGTCTTTACTATCAAGCCACTTGGAGGAAAGGCTGGCATACCAATAAAGCCCAATGCCAAGGAGATCAGGACTCAGAAAAGATAGATATTGCCCTAAATGCTGCGGCACAATATTACCAAGAGATTCGCAGAAGGAGAGAGGCACGTGGGCAGACTGACTCATTTTCTTGACAAAATGTCCCCAAGTGTGAACATTGCAAATAAAATCACAAACGTGTTTTTTGAGAACTGGAAGTCCTGAGAGAAGTCATCTTTGAGGATAAATTGATGCCTACTTCAAACAATTGCTCTGTGTTAGAGCCCCTCAGAATTCATCTGGAATTAGTGAGCGGGTGTGCTTGTGTCGCCCTGAATGGTGACCTTGACGAGGTCATGGTTGTATTATACTCTGCAGTTGAAGTCTGTTTTTGCTTTTAAATTAAAAAATTCTGAACTCATTCTGTTAAAATAATATAACTTGCCTTTGCTGGGCACCTCCTTCCAGCCTGGCAGCTCCCAAGTGCTCCTATCTTTCTGTTGGTCACTGGGCCATTGCAGACATGAATTCATACTTATGTAATAAATGACTGAATTAAGACATAAATGGGGTACAGAAAAAGCTCAAGTGCAGAAACATTCCAAATAACTTCTATATTGCTGTTGCCCTCAAAAAGAGAGGCATAATGCCTGACTCTAAATATGAGGCTCTACCAAGTAATTTCTTTCCAAAAAGTAAAGGATGAACAAGTTCTGAGCAAGAGAGCAGAGCTAAGGAGTAATTTTACAGTGAAGAAACTCAGTTAACATCACCTCACTCAAGAGATCGTGGTGAAGATCAGAAATGTTGTCATGTTGATAACATATATTTTGATATTATGTGATGAAAATGTGCCTTATATCTATGACCTTCTTCCTCAATACCGATGTCCTCAGTCTCGCCATTGTATAGATTTACAATGGAGGCTTAAAAGGACCAATTTACCCCACTGGCTGCGCCCTGAGAGGCACAGCTGACCAACATACAGCATACAATATCAGACTCAGGCCAGTGGAACCTCAGTGAGTTTGAACCCAAATATTCCACCTATTATTTTGATTCTCCTTTAGAGAGATGAAGATATACTGATGTTACAGGGTAGCCCATTGTGGACTGGGCTGTCTGTCTGTGGTGCCTCACCTGCACGCTCACAATTCGGTTATACTACAGGTACACACAAAGGGGCCAATAATAGGTTTATTTACAAAAGGGGAAAGGAATAGGAAACAACCCAGGGAAAGGGAGTGGGAATCAAAGTAACTGGAATACCTTACGGCTAGACTGACTGAACACACCGGAGTCACACGGGTCAGCAGCAAGAGAGCAAGAGATGCAATCGTGCCCTATTTATCCCCTAAATGTCCCAGAATTCCTGCTAGCTCCCTAGTACTGCTGGGAGTTGTAGTTTCCAATCACTGGAGTAGGGGGTAGGGTCCAGAAAGATGGAGTAGGGGGTGGAGTCCATAAGACTGCAGAGTTCCTTTAGGACATCCTTCCCCTTAACATTGAGACTGGATAAGGATTAAAACAGGTTAGCAAACTTTATGCATTTTTAACATTAAAAGTAAAAGTTTTGCCCCATTTAATCCCTCCCCCCCACCACACATACACACAACACACACACACACACACGTGCCTGATAGAACAAGTTTCAGGGTTTTTGAAGTTCAGACTATTTGTTAAATAATTATATCAAAATATTGTGCCTTGAAGTAAAGATGAAAGACACAAAAACAAAACAATTAACTCTTATATTAACTAATAAAATATAAGTATTTTCCTCCTGGTATTCTTGCATGAAGAAAAAGTACATAGAAATTATAGGTATATAGCAAGATGGGTGGAGATCCAGAAGGGACTGGCTGGATAATATGGGCTTTCAAGATCAATTGCTTTCCTTTTCCTTCATCTAGGGCTGTAAATTGTGCTTACTGTGCTTATAAATATTTTCAAGAATTGCATATGCAATAAGTGTTGGAGATAAAGGAAATGAGTGGTGATCATTGATGGTTACTGGGCTACCTTAGGAATAAGATGGAATAGGGAGTTATGGCATTCCTATGTCCATGTTAGGATGGAATGATCATAATTGTCAGTATAAAATATAATTATATGTTGAGTGTGTGTATGTGCACACACACACATAGACACAATATGAGTTACCAGATGAAAATGATAGTGAGTTATGAACATGGGCATATGAATTTTTCAGCTATGGTTTAAGTTCCTTATGACAAAAAGCTTGTCTCATTTCTCTCTGTATTCCTGGTTGGAAGTATAGTGTCTGACACTTGAGCAAATGCTCTATTTTTTAAATTTTATTTATTAATTTTTACATCATTCTTCATTGTGTGCATTTTTTCATCTCAGTTGTAATCCCTGTGGACTTCCCACCACCACTATGGCACCACTATGGTGCCATTACCATAGTCCTGTGTTCTTCCCACCCCAGTTTTGATCCTATTCCCCTCTCCACCCACGCAAAATGTCTCTGGTTTATAGTTGCTCATCATTTTTCATTTTTACTTGATTGCAATTGCTTCCCCCCCACACACCCCGATCCCTTATGCTCCTGTTATGAGTGAAACCATCTGTTATTTTTCTTTTTCTTTCTGGCTTATTTCACTAAACATGATCCCTTCCAGCTCCATCCATGTTGCTGCACAAGGCATGAGTTTATCTCTTTTAATTGCTGAGTAATATTCTATTGTCTATATGTATCACATCTTCTATTAAACCTTTCACTGTGACTATGACTTTTTTGAAGGTGTTTTTCTTCTGTAGTTTCCTTTTCTCTTGTATCTTCTTCAGCTATGAATTTGTTCCAGTACCAACCTCCTCAGAACCGCCTCTAGTTGCTTCCCACTGTCATCCTCATCCACACCCAGGTTAAAGCTGCTTGCCATCTCAACCGAGCCTTGTTGATTTTTGTAGCCTCCTCAGCCTTGCCATCCCCTTTGAAGTCATGGACAAACCTCTTGAGTGTCTTCCTCCATATGCTGCTCCTACACTCCTTGGTGCCATCACCCCAAGTTCAAGTAAGGATCTTGAGGCAGTTGTAGATGCCACAATCATCCTAGAATCATGGCACTATCTTCTGAGTGTTTTCCTCACTTGCATAAATAACTTGAAGTCTTTCTCAGGTATTAGGCCATAAAAGCTGCTCCTTGATCTGTTGGTTCACAAAGAAATTGTGTTTGAAGAGAGAAACACCACTTTGCTATTGAGATGAAGGTCACTAACCTAAAGAGGATGTCTGGGAACATTATTAACCTTAAGTAAAATCTTGAAAGACATGTAATTCTCCCAACAGGATTTCTCTAAAGTACTGGCATAGCTATTCAGGTGAATATTATGGAAAAGGGCCCGAGTCACCTGTGACTTCTTGTTGTACCTGTATAATACAGGCAATGTGCACTACTAACATGCTTGAATGTCTCAAGGTTCTCACTGGGCCACATCACAGTGTTTTTACTTGAGCCAGCAGCATCGCCCCAAGGAAGACCATTAACCTGTCACTAAAAGCCATGAAACCTGCATTGACTCACTCTCCTGTGTTCTCCCACACATCCATATCCAGAAGAACTTCTCATCTGTATTGCAGATGTCCGCAGGCAAGTAATTTTCTTTCACAATCAGCTTCTCTAGAGTTTACAAAGATTTTTCATTTGCTTTATATCAACAGTTGCAGATGTGCAATGACTAATGATGGGTGAATTTTCTAAACCACCCAGAGCTATTATTGATTTCAACATGAGAGTCAGGCCCAGACTTTTTCTCCAACTTGCAAACTTTGCACTTTGGTTATATTGTCATGGTGCTGAGAAGGACACTCTTCTGTGTCAGGTCTTTGATCCAGGTCAGCGAAAGTTCTCTGTATATCAGATACAATATATCAATAGACCCTTCTTGAATTTTCTACTCTCATTGCACTCAATGAAGCATCCTTTTTAACAGTTTCTAGAACTTTGTTCTAATTATTCAGTGTCTGATGGAACGAGACATGACTGACAGGAGAGCAATAACCAGCACTGATCTTCCATGTGTTTAGTCCTTAATTGCTTTTAATTGTGTGTCCAGATCAAGCACTCAATGTGGGCTCTTAGTGGTAATATCACAGTAGATTTTGTATTCGTGGGTTCATGATCAACAAAACAAAAGGTTAATTAAACACGAGGGAGAATTATGTCATCAAGAGACATGGTAAAGTGGTGGTGTGTGGATGCTGTGACATCAGTAGGAAGTAACAATTTGGGGATCACTGTTGTGTATGCAGTCCACTGTGGACCAAAACGTGTGGAATGCCTAGCTATCTATTTTTCACTTCGAGAAAACTTAGCTTTCAGAGCCTAATGTTAATAGCTACTGACTAAAAATTAAGCTTTTACAAAGACATTTGACAGTATGAAATCAAATTTATTAAGGAAGAGTCAAAACATAAGCCATTAGCTAAAATAATGTTTTGGAGTAGACCAAATACTTATTAATCATTTTGACCTGCAAAAATCTGTATTATAAAAATCACCATAGTATTCATTTAAAGCACATTATATAGACATGAATGTATGTCATTTTGAGTATGTGATAGAAGATAAATATTTATGTCAATTTCTTTCAATTTACATTTGTTAATCATGAACCACAAAATGATCCCTAATATCTGGTAATAAATGTTGAATTTAAATGTTGTTTTCACCCATTTACCAATATACTGGAGATTGGTCACTCTATCTACATTATGAAGATACCAGAAATCTTGTATTAGGATTTTCATCAAGATATTTCGAAACCAATTTCTTAAGGATTAAAATTTTTAGAAAATTTTAAAATGTTTAGAAAAAAGTTGTGACTTCAGAAATTTTTCTAAATTGAAATCAAGACTCAGATGTGGCTAACTCTGCAGGACCTCAAGTGCACCTGTCGCCCTGGCTGATGTTGTGCGTGGGTGAGCACACGCCCCAGTAAGGCCAACAAACAAGTCAGCAGAGCACAGTGCACTCTGCCCTGCAGATAGCTGCAGCCCACTGCTTTGTTTCAAGCAGAAGCTACAAGAAGCCCCAGGCCCTGTACAAACATGCACCCTACCCGCACCCTACCTTCTGCGTCAGGCACATTTCCTGGGCACATTTCCCTGCACCTACAGACCCTATATATACCCACAGACAGTCCTAATAAATAAGCTTCAGACGTCAGACCCCAGGCTCCGGCTTCATTTTCTCCTCCGGTGTCAGGTCCTAAGTTCAGGGAAACTTAGCAGTCACTGTACCCCTCTGGTGGGTTAGCAACATACGGAGTCTTTGTCAAATAACAATTTCAAACTTCTGTAACTTTTGACCTTTTTATTTTGAACATTCAAAAAAAAAAAAAAAAGATTTCCATTTCCATTCCTTTCTTCCTCTCATGGTGGGTTTCCCCCATGAGAACAGGCACTTCTGTCTGAATAGTTATAAGGGGGCACAGGACAGTGGGGTTGGGGGTGTGCAGACGGCAGTGGGGCGGCAGGCAGGGCTCTCCTCTAGCTGGGACTTTCCAGGACCATGTGAGCCGCGTTGAGGTGCCTGGGTAGTGCTAGAGGACTCACCCTCAACCACCTGCCATACTGGGTGAGTCCATTCTCTGGCCTCTGGGCAGGCTATGGGCATGGGTGATTAATAGCAACCAGTAAACCTAAATTCTGGTATCAAGTAATCTGGGCAAAAATCCTGTCCCAGTAATGCATACTTTCTTCTGGCTTTTAGGAGATAAATACACCACCTTACAAAGCCTGGTGAAGATGAATAATTACAAATTAAATTAAGCTTATCGCCACTATATTTATTTTGTAATTCAGCAAGAACACTGCAGAAATCATTTCTAAATCTGGTTTACAACCCCCTTTGCTCTGGTTTGGGTCCATGTCTCCTCCTCATAGACTTGGAATATTTCTGATCACCTGATTGCACACCTCCTAGAGGCCTCAGTTTTCTCAACTAAGAAATCCCAATTGTTAGAGCCTTTCCTCCAGGGCCTTACTTTGATTAACTCTTCATAATTAAATTTGATGACCTGGAACCAAAGCTTTGATTTGGTTTCTTCTTAGCACTTTGCACACTTAATTTAGTAAAACTCAGAAAAAGCGTATGATTTCCGATAATTATAAGGCTGAATAAGAGAATACTTTTTTTGGATAAAAGAAACAGGTTCGGCCCTCCCTGGTGGCGCAGCGGGTTAAAGCACAGCGCAAAGAAGCTTAAGCCACTTCCACATGAGTTCGATCCCCGCCTGCCCCGGGGGAGATCCACATGACAAGGCAGAGCTCTCCTGACCCGCCTGCTGCTCCCCTCAGCAGTGTACTTCGTTGATCTGCCTGTTCTGCTCCCAGCTCTGTCTCTGGTGAATCCTCTCACCCTCCGCATCTCTGATCTGTACCTCAGTTCTGTACGAATAAATAAATCTTTAAAAAAGAAGAAGAAGAAGAAGAAGAAACAGGTTCTTCATTTTATGTATATGGTTACCTGTGAACTTAGAGTAAAAAGAAAATACTTAGGTATGTAAATTAGCTCAGGTTGTCAGATTTATTCAGATAGATGCAAAAAAAATTAGAATACATTTGTGGAATAAGATTTTTATTTTCTTAGGAGTAGAGAGAGTATCACATATACAAAAGTACATGCTGCTTTCTTAAACTTACATTAAAACGGAAACAAATGTGGGGCCCTCCCGGGTGGTGCAGTGGGCTAAAAGCGCAGCACAGCAAAGCAAGCCACAGCCATGCAGCACCAGTGGCGTTCGGTCCCAGCCGGGAGTGACCCACGTAGTGCTGGCAGACCTCTCCTGTCTCACCCGCTGCTCCCTCAGCAGTGTACTTCACTACATCTGCCTGTTCTGCTCCCCACTCTGTCTCCTGTGAATCCTCTCACCACCCCTGCCCCTCTGGCCTGTACCCCAGTTCTCTAGCATACATAAATACGTGTTTAAAAAAAATAACTAAGCAAATTTTTTGAAAAATACAAATCACTATTTATAAGATCAAGTCCCAGTTAAGAAGTTTGCCAAGTATTTTAATATCTTAACCATTTTAAAGTGGATAGTGTAATGTTTTTGACTGTTCACTGCTCTAATAGTCAAAATTTTACCAGGGCTTCTAATACAATTGAAATGCCTCATTTTGCAACAGTTACAAGAATTTAAGAATATATCAATCAAAAAATTTTGGACAATTAAATGTCATTCTAATTTGGGATATTTTAATCTTTAAGGTTTAATTCACTGCAAAACCTTTTTTCTACATTGACTGTAGAATTTTGACGGGTAAAATCTTACTTAGGTTTTTCAATTCCCAAAATCTACATTTTGCCCAAAGTGGCAACACAAGTTCAAATTTTATATAGCATTCATTTATTTCTCTACATCATTTATTCATTTTTTTAATATTAGAAATGTCTCTGTTCATTTAACCACAAGAACATTTCCCATCTCTGATAAATACATCTAGTGTATCATCTCTGATATCTGGTGCATTTAGATTGCTTCCAAGTTCCCACTTACATAATTGCTATACTTTTCATGTGAATATTTGAAACAAAGAGTACAGGAAAACATTTCTATGAAAGGATAAGGTATAAAAATGGATGTGACATTTTCAATTCTTAGTTTGCTTTCTGCAGGTGTTGTTAGCAAGTTGTTGCTAAAATTTGCATGAGATTCCCAAAATGTGGCTCCTCAACCCAGAGTCTACAGGTCCTATCATCTGTTCCTCCCTCTGTATACTCTGCAGCCAGCTTGTGCAAACCAAAGAAAATAAAGTGCAGGTCACTGAGGAGACAGGAAATCTAAGTTCATTAGCCAGTGGGGAAGACTTGAAAGTCCAGATCTGAAAGCAATTTTTAAAGATTTTAACAGCTCATGACTGGGTCCCCCTTATCAGGCATAGCAAAATGATTCTCACTTTTAAAAATAGACCACAGTCTCATTCATTAACTTTGGGGTAGGAATGAAAACTAGCCCAAAAGTAAATAGAATTTGTAACCACAATACAGGGAGAATGTCTGTCATGACAGGGTGACTAGTGCTGCAGTCAGAAAGAGCTCGTGGACCCAGTAGATGGTTAGGAGTTGGTATTAGAAAATCTTTATGGTCTTCACTGAAATTGAGACACAGCATGGTCATGTAAGAGGTACACACCAAAATACTGAGAAGACTATGTAATAGGTTTTCTCGTCACTAGGCACCCCATAGAGTTCCAACTGAGCTTCTTCTGGACCCCCAACCCCTCCCAGACCCCACCCTCCCCACACTAAAAGTCTTTCACAGAAGATGATAATGTCCACAGGAAGTCAAATTAGGCTTCATTCACGAGAACTTGGGGGCCTCGCTCTCCTTTGGACGGTCGTAAATTGGCCTGAATTGTGGATGAAAGGATGAAATAAAACCTCCACGCTTCTGGTGTTTTATATTTCTAAAAGTCTGAAGATGAAAGAAAGCAGAATTCCATTTTTCTTGGCTAGGCAAGGTTTTCTATAATTTCCCACATTGTCTGCATTGCTTATAGCTTATATTTTGTCATTGCTATTGTAGTTTGTTTGAGAGTTTATGCTTTTCCTGAAGAATGTAGTAGATTTGAAGCTGTAAGAAAATGAAGAAAAGATACGTTGGGGACATGAGGACTCAGGAGGGGGGTATTGGGTGAGACACAGGGCTCAAAGCAGGGCAATCCACACAAGTCTCCATCAGAAGTCAGTGGAGATTCATTTACCTTCCCATTTTATGCCGCAAATGCTAGCAGCCTCTTCCTGGAGTGGAAGAAAAGTGCTGCAGGTATCCCTTCAACTGATCTACTTCTGACCCATTGATTTGCTTTCAGCCTGACGTCACAGACCATCCTGTGAGCCGGAACTCAACACCCAGGCCTGTCAGCACATCTCCCGGCCTGATTAGCTTAGCAGCCATGACCATCCTTCTCTGTAGACATACGATCTGTTTCCCCTGATCGCTAAACTGGTTTCCAGACCCTGTCTCCAATCTGCCCTTGATGCATCTGCCTTGACCTCTACTGTTATTGTTCTATGTCTGAACTTTTTCTTCTTTTAGCCTTTGCATTCCTTTACTGTTACCTTAAAACTTTTCTGTTCCTTCTCTACCTCCAACCAGCTCCTAAGCTCTCGTAATATATTTTTAGGAAAACAGGTACTGGACAGGGCCTGATTTTTAAAATGGATCCTCCCTATTCCATTTCCATGAAATAAAATACCGAATTTGAATTTGAATTTTAATGCATAGACAAATTCTCCTGCATATTTTTCTTCTTCCCCCATGAATATTCAAGGCCAGGGCTATTTGGAGGAGGATTATCATGTTTTATTTTCCCAGGGACAGACAAATCAAGAAGAAAATGTAGAGCATGAGTTCCACCGGGTCTCAGGAAAGAAGCCAATCGTCCTTGGGGTCAGCATGTATTTCTGTGCAAGGGATCGCCGTGCAAAACTCACAGCACCTTTTACTTAAGTTGCCATAAGCTGCTCTGAAACAGCTCTGCTTTTTTTTATTTCACTGAATCATGCTGCACCCATCTAGATGACTGGTGCTACACACCCCCATTTCCTGATATTCCCTTCCGACAAACCCAGGCACTGGGGAATTAGCACATGTTCCTGCCCCAGGGGGCAAAAAGCCCAAAGTCTTTCGCCATTCCCCTACACAGTACTATGTAAACGTTACTGTTCTTTCTGCAGTTCACAAAGAATTGATAGAAAGATTTAAAAATGTTTTTTTTTTCCTCTGCAGATAATTGAAGGTTTAGCCAAGAGAACCAAAAGATTCCTGAGTATTTCTGTTCAGTACATTTTTTAAAAGATGACTTGATGTCAATCATCCTTAGCCAGCCTTTTACATAGTCACACCAAGGTGATGCTTCTCCTTTGGAAAGTCACTTTTATTTTTGAAAGATGAGTCCATTCCTTTTTCTCATTCTGTTCTTTTCACAAACATCCCTCATGTGGTGCTGAAGCTTGAGACAGAAGCTTCTCATTCCTTTTGTTCTTTCCCATTTCCCTTGTCGTCCTTTGCAATTTATCTGAGTCTGGTCTCCTCAGCCTTGACTGAGTCTCCAACGTGACTTCCATTTCAGTAATGGGTTTAGTTTCATTTTATATTTCTTTTCATAACTTTCATATTATCTTTGTTGGAAAAAAATTCTCTTACATTGTGTTTTTTTTTCCACATTATCCATTTTTTTTAAATTGTCTCAGGAGAATGGATAAATATTATGTTTAAACTTCCGTTTCCTATGGCAAGTCCTAAGGAAAATACATTCCCTAGATCTGTTCCTCCACACTCGCTTGTCTTTGCTTGTGTAGTCACACAGCCAGTTCATGCTCTGCTTCCGTGCAGGCAGTCTCTGGGGTAACCCCTCAGCCAAGCATATCAGAGTATGTGTAGGCAGTGGGGACAGGACAAAGGGACAGATCTAGGTGGCCCCGCATCTCCACGGCTGTAGGTCTGTTGTCTGTCTGTGTGAGGTGTGTGCAGCCCAAGGTTCTTCATTGGCCCTCCAGTCGAGGCCCATATTAGGAGATTTTTTAAAAAATATTTATTTGTGCATACAGAACTGGGGTACAGGCCAGAGGTGCAGGGGCAGTGAGAGGATTCACCAGAGACAGAGTGGGGAACAGAACAGGCCTACTGGTGAGGTACACTGCTGAGGGGAGCAGCAGGCAAGACAGGAGAGGTCTGCTGTGCCATGTGGGTCACCTCCGTGGCTGGGATCATTTTCATATAGTATATGAATCACTCTTTGACCCTCTACATTGTTTGTATTTCTAAATAATCCATAAGCACACACAAATTATTTCTTCGCTGCTTTAAATTTTGGCTTCTGCTTATTTTCATATTGGTTTTAATCATGTCCCCCCTTTTCAAAGCACTTTAATACTCTCATTGCATTTTTTACATATTAGGACAAGTAAAAACACACAAAGCAAACACCTCTAAACTCACTGGCACGTTCAAGTCCTTTTCCGATTAGCGGGAAGCAGCAAACTGCAGACACTTCTGCTTTGGAGACACGTTGTTTGTGTTGATGAATGCCTGTGGGTTGAACACTTGAGCCTCTGTATTAGGCAGAGAAGGTGGTTGTTTTCAGCTGGCAAGAAGAGAGCCCATGGGATCATGGAGACGGTGCCACTGATGGTCAAGTACACAGTGGAGTCCTAGGGATGAAGGTGTCAATTCCCCCCTTCAAGCTGAGATAGCATTAGGAATTTGAAGTCAGTGAGAGTTTGATGCTCTCCATAGCAACGACCCAGACAATCCAGTATTTTTCCAGTCAACCCAGTTTAAGTTGTGATCAAACTGGCCCAATCATTCCTCCTTCCAATATTACAACTTAGGAAAAGAAAGTGCCCATTTTCAGACAAAGTAGTATTTCCCCCATTCTCTTATCTTCAACTCAATGTTCAACCTTCCACGAACTTCACAGATAAATCTCAAATTCATTATGTCAAAGCTACGCAGCATAGGATTTCATTTACAGGACACTCTAAAAGGGCCAACAGGGCAGTCTTTGGAGGGGGCTGAATGAGAGAGCGCAGAGTGGTTAAGAGACACAAAAAAAGTTTGCCTGTTTGTGTTCATGTCTGTGCAACATCTTTGTTTTCCACAAATTCAATTTTGTTGTATGAGGAGGTCACAAGGAGCTGTTCCCCTGGCTCGTGGAAGTAAGGAGGAATTGTCTTTTGAAGACAGTTTCACGTCTGCATGTTTTGTGCAGATGGCATTGCTTGAATTAGGAAGAAAGCCCTGCATGTGTGTTAGTTTTCTGCTAAATGCCCATGAATATCTGTATATGAGAAGTGGGAGGAGAAGTAGGAGTCAAAGAGAAAGAGGTGAGAACAAGAGAAATCCCATACTTCTTCACTCCATCTGCCAGACTAAATTTTGCTGAAAAAACAAAATAATACATTTATCTCTATTTCTCATTGTAATCATTTTATTCTTAGGATAAACCCAAAAATCTCTTTTAAATTATTTTTCAAGTAAAAAGTAAAGCTGCTAGGATTTACACTTCATGGAGGTATTTAAATATTACACAAGAGATACAGACCTTTCCTGCTTACATCCTGAGTGCAGTTTTCAGAGTTCGAGCTACAATTCGTAGCTAAGCAGTCTTCACTAAATTTCTTCAGATGAAGAAATCTAAACCCACCTATCCACCTCCATACTCCATACTTGGGTGTCCATACTCAAGAAATATCCTCATTGTTTCCATTAAAAAAATACCCATTGGGGCTTCCTTGGTAGTGCAGGGTTTAAAGTCTCAGCACTATGAAGCTATCGCCAGCCATTGCAGCATGAGTTTGATCCCCGCCCAGGGAGCTGACCCACATGGCGCAGCAGACCTCTCCTGTCTCACCCACTGCTCCCCTCAGCAGTGTATTTCAGTAGATCTGCCCGTTCTGCTCCCCACTCCATCATTGATGAATCCTCTTAACCCCTGCGTCTCTGGCCTGTACCCAAGTTCTTGTGTGCATACATAAAGAAAATAAATCTTTAAAAAAATACCCATTTATAGAAATCCAGACTGAAAATAGTGTATCCTTACCCACCCTTTGATGGGTTGGATTACAGTGAACCCCAACTATGATATGTACTTGACACCTTCCTATGGAGAGGTCAATTCATGCTGCTCCTTACCAGAGACCTACAGCTTCATTTAACTTGAAAAATTAGAAAGGTAAAGAGAAATATAGTTAAAAATTAATAGAAAGAGAAACAGAAATAGATGGTATTTTGAAAATCTTCAGTTTTTCAACAAACACTTCTATGATTCTCTAAACAATGCCAGAATGTCATGTGTGTTTTAAATTTAGTATCACAGCTTCAAAATGGATCTCCATAATTAAGGAAAGGAAGACAGTGAGAGGGGGGAAGAGGTACTTTCCAGTAAGACGACCAAAAAATTTTCAGGGAAAGTAAGATTTGACATTTATGAAGCATTAAACATGAGTAGTAGAAACAGGCACGTAGAGATTAGAGTGTATTTTTCCTGACCCATAGGTCTTACGGGTAATGATAGAATAAATAGATAAATAGGGAAATGATAGAATAGGAAGTGCACAAAGAAACGGAGAGAGATTAAATACAGTTTATACTTATGCCTACAGAATTTGGGTTTTAGTTTTGAGTTTACCGATGTTTTTGTTCCTAAGTAAGTTTAATTGATTTTTGCACTTCAATTTTCTTGTACATAATACTAAAGGGAAAGATTAACTTTGAGGTCATTTTCTGATCCTGCAACATCTGCTCTTTTGAATTGAGAGTTCAGCGTTTTATATGGATAGAGAACATCTCTCATCAAAGAATCATTCGTGTCTGTGCTGCATTGTCCCACCCCCTGGCTGTCCTGTCCTTCGACAGGAGTGCCATTGGTACCAACTGAGACTGACTTTTCCTGCATAGCCTTGGAGTGCTACAAGTGTGAGCATATTGGAGTGAAAAGTTGGAATGAAAGTTGGAATTTCATTCTATTGGAATGAAAGTTGAATTCTGGTAAAACATCCTGTCTACTTGACAGAAACAAAATTCCCACCAAAGAGGTCATTGTTTTGTTTAGGTTTCATATTTTAGAAACTTCCTTATTTTTAGATAAATGGAAATCGGCATTCAGTTGTAAAAAAATAACAAAAAGAAGTCCTATGTTCTGTCCAGTCAGTTTACATGATAACATCTTGCAAGACTCTAGCACAGTACTTCAACCAAGATGTAAGCATTTATAAAGCCTCGGTACAGGACATTTGCATCACCAGAATGATTTAATGTGCTGACATTTTGCATCTAACCTGGTCTGTCCTTGACCTTGCAACCACAATCTGTACTCTGTTTCTGAGTCTTGCAATTTCAAACATGCTATCTCAATAGAATCATATATAATTTTTTGGGCCCTCCCTAGCGGCACGGCAGGTTGAGTGCTGCACTGCAAAGCTAAGCCAAGCCGTGGCTACTTCAGAACGAGTTTGATCCCCATCCTGGAGATGACCCCATGCGTCGTGGCA
>NW_004567118.1:17882536-17897099 GCF_000260355.1 Condylura cristata | reverse complement strand
TTTCATTAGCATTTACCCTAAAAAGCATGTAGCTCTGCAATGTTTTCTTATGTATATGCTGAAGTATTTCATAAACTTTGGAGTAATAGTAAATAGTATTGTTTCAGTTTTAATTTTCACATCTTCACTTGATAGTCTATAGACATGCAATTTGTGTGTGTGTGTGTATGTGTCTGTTAGGTGCCCTTGCTGAATTAATTTCTTAGTTTGAGGAGTCTTGAGGGGAAGTCCCCCCAAATTTGGTCCCTTGGTTTTCTGCATAGACTGTCATATCACCTAGAAAAAGTGAAAGTTTCATTTTTTAAATTTTCCTGTTTATATTCTTTTTTTAATTTTCTTACACGATTTATTTAGCTTTAATTTGCTTAATAGGAGTGGTGTCTCTGATCTTAGAAGTAAGATTCAGTGTTTAAACATTATTGATTATGTGACTATGAGAGTTTCTGTTGGTGCTCTTTATCAATTTGTAATAATTTTATCTTTCTTCTAAGTTGCTAAGAATTTTTATTATGAATGAATTTTGAATTTTGTTAAATGGTTTACTGTGTTAGTTGACATGATCACATGAATGGTTTTTCTTTAGTCTGTTCACCTGTGAATTATAATGAATGATTTTGGAATCTCGAAACAGTTCTTGATTAACTAGGATAAATACCAAATGGTTATTTATTTATTTCATTAGCATTAACCATATTATATATATATATATATATATATATTATGGTTAATGCTAATATATATGTGTGTGTGTGTGTGTGTATATAGTCATAATGCTAATATATATGTATATATTTTATGGTTAATATATAGCTCTGTACTTTACTTATGCCTATGCTGAAGTACTTCATTAACTTTGGAGTAACTGCAAATAGTATTGTTTTCAATTTTAATATTTTGAAAAATATGTATTTTGAAAATATATATGATTGGTGGGTCCAGCAATTTTATTCAACATTTTTACTCTTAAATTCATAAGAAATATTGTTTTGTCTTCTTTTTGTGAAAATGAGTTTGCAAGGGTTCTTCCCTATTTTCTGAAAGAAAGATTTTGTAAATTTCATGTTATTTATTCACTAAATTTGGGTAAAATTTTCCAGTGAATACACTATAGTATGGAAATTTGTCTTTGATGATAGATTTTTAATTTAATTTCCTTAATAATTTCTAGTAAATTGAAACTATCTGTTCCATAATTGTTGAGTTGTGGGATGGCAGTTTTTTGTTTTTTTTGTGTTTTTGAGGGTGGGACCAAAGCGTGAAGGACCTTGGCAAACTATGGTAAAGGGCTCTGGGTATTTTGAAGGTGCATACAGTGTGGCAACTATCATCTGAGGAGGTGTAAACAGATTCCCTAAATCACATACAATATTGTAAGTCAATGTCATTGCAATTAAAAATGCAAATGACATGCAATGAAGAATTTAACTAGGAGGGCTAGATCTCCTACTTATTTTGTAAACATTTGCTCCATTGAGATAATACATGTAAATAAATGTCCATGAGGGAACTCAGGTAACGAAAGACGCTGGCTTTTACCAAGATAGAGATTACAGAGGTGATGATAAGTGTAATTGGGCAGATTTTCTAGTGATGTGGAGATGTCATACACCACAGGTGGATTATGAAGATGTAATTCTGATGTCTCTGTCTTAATTAGGATACCAATTTTTTTTTCTGGTGTTTATTGTGGAGTGGATTCCCCGTACATTCTATGGGAGAACTCACAACTTATCTCCACTCTATATTTTGGGAGAAAGAAAATGAACTTGATTTATAAATTGAGAAGTAGAACCCTTATTTTAGGACCTTCTTGGGTTCCCCCTCTCAAAGCCAATCTCTGCGACACTGGTCGACAACACGTGTGGTTTCCTGTCTGTGACTATGGTTGTATTTAAACCCAATTGTTTTATAATACAAAGTCACACTCCTTTTCAATGATATGTATATTAGTCATAAGACTGGTATTTCGATCTGAATGTATCTCTCTCCTGTAAGTCAATATAGCAATCAACTTAAGCTCAGAAGGCAAGATATAAAACGTATTTATTTCTTCTTTAATTCAGGTGGATTATGTTTTCTGTTCAAGATTAATGATAAATGTACATCTGTGCAGAGGATAACACACACTGATACTCTAAAAGGAAGATTGTTCTTATTTGGCTAACAGTATATGAGAAACGTTTTCTAATCAGCATTGCTTTCGAGAAAAACAAAGAACACCTGATTAGAGATGTAGAAAGTGTCCTGGTTTTGAACCAATGCATTTTTCACTTTCTTGTATAATACAAATGTAGTACTATATTCTTTATTCTTTTGAAAATATAATGGCTAAACAATAATCTGGGAAAAGGTGTAGGTGCTCTGTGGATCATGATACAAAATGATCCTAGGACCCTGGCAAACATCCCAAGAGGCAGGCCAACAGTTACATGCGGCAACTATAAAAGTAATGTCATGCTCTAGAATGAATAATCTTACTCGAAAAGTATAAACTAAGATAAAAGGAATAACTTTAGTTGAAAAGTATAAACTGAGGAAACAAGCCCATGGTGTGACTCCCCATGGAGAATGTGGAAATTGTTTTATCTCAGCATATTAATTGCTTGGTAGGTGGTGTCAGGACAATGATTCTGTGAAGTTCCTGTGCCCCTCTCAGCTCAGGCTGCACTTGGCATGGGGCCAACAGCAGCCTTGCTGGATTCCTCAGGGAGGCTCTTTGACAATCTGTTCCTCTCTGTTGATAGACTTGTGGGCTCAGTAAGTCCCCCTCTCCCCCCAGGTGAGTTCAGCACAGCACATCTGGGTCACTCTACTCCCACCAGCTCCTATTAGCTATAAAAAGTAAGTGGGTGCCCTCCCTGGTGGTGCAGTGGCTTAAAGCACAGCACTAAGAAGCTTAAGCCACTTTTGCATGAGTTCGATTCCTGCCTGCCCCAGAGGAGACCACATGGCGTGGCAGACCTCTCCTGACCCACCCGCTGCTCCCCTCAGCAGTGTACTTTGTCCATCTGCCTGTTCTGCTCCCCACTCTGTCTCTGGTGAATCCTCTCACCCTCCGCATCTCTGGCCTGTATCCCAGTTCTGTATAAATAGTATAAATAAATTAATTTTAAAAAAAGTAAGTGGGATATAAGGAGGTCATGGGAAATTATGTAGTGTTTTATGACAATGAAAGCATTTTGTATGTTTGTAACTTTGCTGAAGAATGAGAGTCTGGTTCTTGGTGACACAAAGGAGACAATAAACCCATGGGCTGCACGTCCAGATCCCTTCCTGCGATGATTTTGGGTTAGAATCAAGCAATGGAAGGAACTGAAGTGAGATCTGAAAGTGGACAGGAAGAGGCCAGGATTCTGTGAACAGCTGTGACCAAGTAGCCTCTTTGTGAACTTCTTGGGAAACACAGTGTTGTTGCTGAAGGGTGAGAGGAATGGCCATGACTGGTGCTGCCCAGCCTGCCCAGTGTGGAGTAAGCCTCGTTAACTTGTGTCCAGTCCTTCTTCCCTAAGAGATGAATTAGTTCTTAAGCATTTACAGTTGTTCACTTTCTCTCTGACTTGAATGCAAGCTCCACTGATGCTCTTGGGTCCCTGTACAGAACAGAACTGGCCTCTCAGTAGTAATGCCAACATTATTGAACATATTCTATGTGCCGGACTCTCACTATAAGAGAGATTAATTATTATTGATTAATGATTATTAATCAACAGAACAACTCCCATCAGAAACACTTCACGCTTCTTCCCACTTTGAAGAAAGAAAAGCTTAGGCTGAGGTTTTAAGCCATTTTGTCTTAATCACATAGTAAGTGCTAGACGAAAAGAGGATCCCAACAGGCATTTACATTCAGGAACCTTGACACTGAGAAAGATCCATAGAGTCCCAACCACGTTCCCCCTTTCACCTGTGTTTCAAGTCACCCATTATTTCTCCCCTGTCTTCATTGACTTGTCTCGCTGCAAGAATCTGCCTCGTCTCAGTGTTTGTTCATTAGTTAGCTGTTCCCTCCATTTCCATCTTATTACAGGATTTCATCTCCTAGGAGACAAGAAGTGATTCTGTGCAATTTTGCAAACTCTTTATATATTTCTGATTCTTCTGAATTCACTCTATTGAATTCTGGACTACTGGAAGTTACCCAAAACTGGATATTTATCTTTAGAGCATAGTAGCCTTTCTGACACTGACCCTTATTTGAAAAACATAATAGCATTAATCCACCGATAAAAGGAAACTCAACAGATAGAAGAAAAAAGCCATATGCAAAAATGCACCTATTCTATAGTTCACTTAGATATACTACCTATAAGGACAAATTTGTAGAGTCAAATACTAGAACCATGGTTGCTACAGGCTGGCCATGTGGGCTGAAATATACCTGGGGACAATTTGGGTGATGGAAATGTCTAGACTGCAGTGATGATTGCACAGCTTGAAGTGACTGAAATAATTGAAATACACACTTACCATGGGGGAATTATTTGATATATGTGCTTTTTAAAATTTTTTCTATGTAAAGTAATGTTTGACATTAATTTTAAATATTTTTTTGCCTGAAAAGAAACTGTCACTCCAGGGATAGTCAATTCTTATACAAAGGGAAAAACTTACAGGCATCCAGTTCAGAGTGGGAGTTCCCCCACTGGCCAGAACACCCAGGAGACTACAATTATACCTTAGTAGTTCCAGGTCCTGAGGTCCCACTGAAGTTATTAAACCAGTCATGCTCTCTGAAGATCTGTGTGTGTGTGTGTGTGTGTGTATCTGAGAGAAAGAGAGTGAGAAACTCCACTTATTGCAATTGTTGTAATTATTCTATTTTATTAGTACTTATTGTTAATCTCTAACTGTACCTAATTTATAGGTTACATTTTATTGCAGACATATAGAATATACATAAATATATAGGAAATAGAGAGTGTATATAAATATATAGGGTCCAATAATATCCAGTCATCCACTGGGGGTTCTCAAAAACATAATCCCTTTGTGTATAGGGGAACACTTTGTAGAAAAAGGATTAAGAAGCCAATCCCCAAAGTAAGTGACACTTCACTCCAGATGCTTTCCGTTACAGTATTTATCTTCAAAACAGATCCAGAGAAAGAAGTATTATTTTTACCATTTCATAAGCAAAAGTTGTACTTATCTATTTATGGTGACACAGCTATGAAGTGTTAAAACCAAGATTTAACCCCAGAATTTTCTAAGGTGGAACTCATGCTCTGCCATCACATGCACCCATTATTCCACAAGTAAGGAGTTCCCCTTTGGTTTGAGGTGTGGTTCTTTGTCATGTCCTTCCTCAAGGGTCATTTGGACAAGTGAGAGGCAGTTTATGGGCTAAGTTCCTTTGTATCAAACTGATTTAAGTCAGCAAACTCAGGTCAAGTTCAACCAATAGAGGCCACAGGAGCATGGTCATGGGCTTGGATGTCTCAAGCAACTCTCTCTCTGGAACAGAGATACTGTGTCTCACTTTACACCGGCCTTATTTCTAGAAGGGCCTTTAGATATATTTCTGTCCCTGAATTGTTAGTGGCCTCTGTCTGCACCAGATTCTAAAGGGACTGGACTCATAGGAGTCGCCTGAGGGATACAGCTCCCATTTGTCCAATTGTTTTATTCTCCTCCCTCTTGCTTTACTTCAGGGCTTGATCACCTCCTTTCTGGCCTTTGTTTTTCAGCCCCCAAAAGCCTCTGGCTTCAGTTAACACTCTTTCCAATGCGTGAGGCAACAACTCATCAGACCCCCTAAATGACACCCAGAGCTACAAAATGGTCATCTCATTAATTACCCAAAATTCTTCAGTTTTGAACCCCTGAAGACCTAGATCCAATTTGCTTTTCAGCCTTTCTCTTCCTTCTTTCCTTCTTACCGTTCATTACTTTCTTACCTAGATGGCCCCTGTGCCTCACACATGCGCACACACCCCTGTGTCCCCACACCCCGACTTCCATGCCCTTATTTCTATCATGCCTGCCATTTGAGAATGAATTCTCAAAGGAGGCATTTGTCTTTTAATATGTCTCTAGCTGCAGTCACGTCTTGTTTACCAGCAGAAATATGTACTGGAAAGTGTGTCGTTATATAGTTTCACCTTTGTGGAAAAGTCATAGAGTGTAATTATATGAACCTAGAAGGCACAGCCGGCTGACACCGAGGCTGGACACAGGGTCACCATCATCACATACAGGGTCTGTTGTTGGCAAAAGTGTCTAGTGCAGAGTGATGTGCCCTGGCCACCCTGGTCTCATCCTCCTCTGAAATCATTCTCTAATCTATGTGGAAGTAATATAATCTGTACCCTTTAGAGCACCTGGCATACTGTGATGTGGCTTATTTTGTTGTTATTTAAGGACTGAATCCAGCAAGTGTGTGCATTTACTATTTCCTACTTTTATACAGAGGAAGGTCACCATGCTTCTGCATTTTACCCAGAACAAGTATCAGGAGGTCATGTGTACAAGAAGCCACCAGATAAACAATTAGAGAAACAACATATAATATCTAAAATCACCAGTTTATGTTTTCTTTAAATCTAGATTTTCATATTCTAGAGAAGTTTTTCTCTCCATGGGCTCCTGACTCATCACACAAAACACCGATTTCATGTCCACCCACAGGAGAAGGAGCTAGCAGCTGCCACACTTTTATTTCTCCTACTGGGAGGGGCGATCCAAGGTCCCTGGGTCACTGGCCTGGGCTCTCCACCCCCAGTCAAGGGGTGTGCTCTACTTTGCAGTTCTGAGCACAGAGGCTCACCTGGCAGGACATTTCTGTTGCATAAGTGTAATGCAGGCAGGAGGAAGAAAAAAAACTCATTTTTTTATTGGATCCAAGATGAGTTCTGCAACTCAGCTTTATCAGCAATGAAGGAGATATTTTAATCCTTGACATTTGCACATATTTGTTAACTTGTTAGAATCTGGGGAGAGAAGTCAGTTTGGAACTCTAACACATGTCAAAGAATTTCTCAAACCATCTTTGTTGTGAGAGGACAAGGTGTCTTGAAAATACTTGGGAGGTTTGCCTTTACAATTTGGATTCTGTGTGACTCCTGCTTGGCATAAACTACCTGAAGAGTTATTTCTGTACCTGTATCTAGAATGAGCAATTTTCTATTCTAATATGTAACAGACCCAGAATTTCTACTTTTATATCCTAACTAATCGCAAAGTGCCATTGCTAACTGCATAGATACATCTCCTTACTGGTTCACAATTTAGTTTCAAATGACTTCAGATTCAGGATTAGCTGGCCTTTGTCAAGTTCATTACAAATTAGAAATAATGCCAGCTATGTTTCAGAGAAATACCCTTTCAAAGATGTCTCACTTTAAAATTTCCACACATTTATAATGCACAATAAGTTTTAGAAAGTTTCCACAGCCTGTAGTAAAGTGTCACATGGAATGAAAACAGCTACTTTAGCAGACCTGACACTGTCCCTTCCATGGAAATGTCTTCTGACTTTGCTGACTTTGCTAGCCATGGTCTTCTGTCCCCACTGTCATCTGTGTTGCAAGCACACAAGAGACAGCAATTTATACAAATCTTTCCTGAGAAGTAAGACCCTGGAGTTAATCCAGGATCAGTTTCTTATCATATGTGTGACCTTGGGCAAATCACTTAATCTCTTCATGCCTCAACAACTTCATGTAGCGAATGGGAGCAACCAAAGTAAACACCCACATATTTTTTTGTGAGAATCAAAATCTTCTACATGTGGCCTGCAAGACACACCTAACATTTAATACTAACAGGGTATTTTTCCTGTGACTGCTGCTTTTTCTGTTAGGAAATTCTTTTTCAGGAATCGTATCCTTTGACAACTCCCTAGATACACACCCCAAAAACTCATGAACCGTCCTCATTCATCAACTTGTTAACATAGAATTATTCCCTAACTCTTAATTGCAGTAGTCATAACAGTGACAAGGAATCCATCAGGCAGAGCTATTTTAATCATCATTGAGACTGTGGAATCACTCATTGTCCTAAGTTTATTTTTATCTTTGATTTACAGTTGTTAGTAATACTTCACTTGTGACAACACTTTTCTTTAGCATCAGCTTCTCTGTTACTAAACTGTATGACAGAAGAGCCCATAACTATCATATGAGAAATAAGCAGAACATCGAAAGAACAGTACTGCTTGATCAAGGTGGGAGCTGGCGTAGCCCTGGCCCGGGGGCACCCCTGAGTGTGGGTGGGAGGACCAGAGAGGCGGAAGTCCAGCCCCAGGGGTCTCGACCCTTAAGCGGTAGGAGCTCCTCCAGGAGCTCCCCAAGAGGCCACATGGCAGCCTGGCCAACAATCTGACTGATTCTATTTCCAGCTCTTCCCTTCTTCCCGTGGAGCCTGGGTGAGCCAGTGCCCCTGAGGAGTCTCCATCAGTAACCCTGCCCCATCCCACTGTGGAGAGTCTTCTAGCAAATTTAATATAAAATTTGGAGAAAGACCAAATTTTTGCCTCTTCTGGGTCAGGGATGCCATTCCCAGGAGTGTGAAGGACAGTAGCCTCTCTTGTGTAGTTCCAACTGGTTTCAGCAAAGTCATCTTCAGAAAAGTTGCAGCAGAATTCTTCTAAACTTGAGGACCTTCTCTCTCTCTCTATTATTCTCTCTCTCTCTCTCTCTCCCCCTCTCTCCCTCACCCACACACCTAACCACACACCCCCCCCCACACACACACACTAGTTCTAACATTTCCTTATTAACGCAAAGCTGTCTACCTGCCCCTTTACCATCTTTAAGATTCTGTGCTACCGCTCTGGTGCTCCGTGGAGTTAAAGATCACCACTGAGCATTCTTCTTCCTGTGCCGCCAACTCAAT
The DNA here is from genome assembly GCF_000260355.1 of Condylura cristata. Taxonomy (NCBI): domain Eukaryota; kingdom Metazoa; phylum Chordata; class Mammalia; order Eulipotyphla; family Talpidae; genus Condylura; species Condylura cristata. Next base: position 17,888,261 of record NW_004567118.1, on the reverse strand, counting down.
TTGAGAAAACGAGCTGTCTGTAAGCCCTGAACTAGGGCAGCCAGACGTCAAGCTTATGTTCTCCACTTGCCCTGAGTTGCCTCCCATTAGATGTGGCTCAAGTGACTGAAGAGAAGAAGGAAGCAGAAACTGCAAGTGTTTAAGAGGGCAAGGCTGGCAAACCTTCAGTTCCTCACAGACTAGGCACACCCTTCTTGGGGAATCCATGAACCTAGAACAGATGATGATAATCATGATAGTCAAATATTAAAATTTTGACTTAAGACTTCTAGGATGGATCCCAGTACAAATGTCCATTTACAAATTTCTTTACATAAATTTTGAAGATCACTTCCTCTCCTTTAAAATATAACTGTAACTTTATACTGACAGCTTCAAAGCACATCACACCTGCTATAATATTTTGGAACGAATTGGAAGAAGCTATTTGGAGCTGATTAAATCCTCATGATGCCAAGTATAATTTGACATTGCAAGAAAAATCTTGACAAATCTGCAGGCAGCATCAGCACCACCCCAGCAGTAGAAGCACAGGCGTGATAGAGGGTGGTGGGCAGGCACTCACTGGAGAATTCCTTTGTGCAGATCAGCAACTAGGGAGCTTAGAGGAAGGACCAGGCAGGGAGTTCTGAGTCTGTCCTGGCTGATTAAATGAAAGAGACAGAGAGACTCTGACCAAGCCAATAATCCAGCTGTTGACCCAAGGCAGCCCTGTGGAAGAAATGCTCACTGACCCAATAAGTAAAACTCCTGTGAACTGTAAGCAATTGCTCGAAACCAAATTTCCCAACGCAACTTGCTCAACTGGAAGTGGGAGAACAAAAGGCAGCCCACATCAAAATGCAAATGAGTTTAAAAACAGGTTTAGACTCTGGTGTTTAGAGCAAAAGCAAATGACATGAAAATATTCTTCAGCCATTTTATTGGCAAAAAAAAAAATTAGTCAATAATTCTGATAGTGGCAGGAATCAGCCAATGGCACTCTTTTTAAAGATTATCGATGGTGCTGTACTTGGTGTAAAGCACATGAGAAGCAGCTTTTTTGGTTTGACATTTTAAACTATTTGGCTTTTTGATAAAGCAATTCTACTTCCAGAGTTCTTCTTAAAAAATAATTGTGCATGAGTGGATAGAACCAAATAAAGGGATAGTTAATACATTTAGCATTATGGAGGTATTTATAGAGTGGGGCCTGTATGGAAAGTAGTATTAGGTGGCCGTTCGAAGCAAAAAGGTAAATCTACTTGACTGGAACTGAATATCTTGCTAAGTCTGCATTATAAAGTAAATTAATAGTACTGTACAATAAAACTGGTAAGTTTCCAAACTATCTAATTGTGTAAAATGCACCTATAGATGAATACATACACTGGCATTGTGCACATGCGTAAAAATGGAGGGTTAGCATGCAGACTGAATCTGAGGCTATGGAAACCTTCCAGGATGAGAGGGAGAAATGAAGAGAGAATGTCCAAAGTTTCTGTTTTAATATAAACTTAAGTGCATATAAAACCTATATAAAACCTATACTATGTATATATATATAAAACCTATATATAAAACCTATACTATGTGATCATCTATATTATAAAATATAAGATGGAACCTACCAGAAAATTAATTGAGACAGTAATAAAAGAGATATACCAAATAACAACAGAACATGCTTTTTTTAAATGTTAATATTACAATTAAATGAATAGTAATGCTAATTGGAATAGAAAATATATCAATTATTTTGAAAAGTTGATTAAAATCTTAAAAATATAGTTGATGAAACCCCTGGAATAAAGGTGTCACTTTCTCTACAAGGTAGTAGGGGCACAGAGAGAGGTTTAGGTAACTTCTGTAATGTCACAGAATTGTACAGAGCGTGGATTTGAATCTTCATAACATGGCACTAGAGTCTGCAATGTTAAGATTTATACTGTATTACTTCTACAATTATTAAAATAGAACAGTACAGTTGTAACATGATTTTAAAAAGACATCAGAACAAACCAATAGTCAATCATACTTCATTATCAAACAGCAATTGCTGTTTCACCACTAGTAAGAATGCAATTTACCAACTACACATCAATGAACTGTAATAAAATAATAAAATAAGATGAAATGATATTAGAAAGGAGATAGTAAAGTGGTCATTATTTGCAGGTGACAGAATAGAATAATGGAGGGAAAAATCCAAAACAAATACTGAGTATTAGAAACAATAAGCTAGTTTATACCATGACAAAATTACAAAAAAAAAATCAAAGTTTCTTGTGTTTTAGCAACACGGTAAGAAAATAAAATTTATTGACAAATAAAACTAAAGAAAATATTTTAAAAGATTTTATGTTAGGGCTATTAGAAAAGATGCATATATGCAAAATAGACATACAAAAACACAAGCATTCATTTTCATTTAATAATATTTATCATTTTTATGTCAGAATTCCTTATGTTAGTGTAAAAATCCAATTTAGTACCAACCAAAGTCCAAAAGATATTATTTTAGTCCTTGAAAAATATTCATTCTAAATTCTACCCAAACACACAAACCTGGAGGGGAAGTAGGATGAGGTGGGGGATAAAAATAGAAAAGTCTTGAGAATGAAGGATAATGAGAAGAGAAAGTTTTTCTTTGCCAGCTAATAAAAAATAATATGAAGCTGTGGTACTCGTTCAAGAATCTCCAGGCAGGATGTAAAGACCAAAGAGGACGGCAGAATAAAAAGGCAGATGTAGATCCCATTCAATATGGTGATGAAAGGAGTAGATCAAAGAAATGGGGAAAACAGTTCTCTAAGTGATTTTTAGAAAACAGTCTAGTCATTACACTGAATTCTTAACTTTATTCTACCATCAAAATGAATTCTAGATGGATCATCAAATCTGTCCATGTTAAAAATAAACCAGCAGATAGTCAGGAAATAAGAATGCAGGTGTAGGATGGGTCTTCCAGAAAAGCTTCAGAGCAGAGTAACTTATCTTAAAATAGGTCAAACATCTACAGGCAAGGTGCTGTTCCCTGAAGTTACGCCCTCAGGACCATTTGAATCCTCCCCCTCTCTCTTTAATGCTCAGGACCCCTTAATGCAGGATAGAAGACCTCAGTATATCTCACTTACTTTAGCATTTACTGTCATGCAAATTCTCTCTACCTATGCTATTAACCTTGGTCTTTTTCTTGTACATCTTATGTGATATCAATTTTCCCAGTCTCAGAAGCACCCAGAATGTAGGGGAATTTTCCTTTCCACCCACATGATTTTATATTAAATGGGAAAGGTCTTAATTAGCATACTATAAAATTGATAAATTTTGCTCATAAAGATTGAAATATTTTTCATGGCTGAAAAAATGCAGCAATAACAAAACATAATAAATAAGGGAGAAAGATGGCAGCAGCTAGGAAAAACAAAATATAGCAATCATGAGTTGAATGATTAATTTCTTTTACATAAAAATGAATTCTTAAAAATAATAGATGGAATTTCTGTTTCTGGCCCTGATGCAAATGGAAGGACTGGATGCTTCCTGCCTCAAAATGCAAGAAGTCTAGAGAAAGTACATGACATAATGCTTTTCAGATGTTGGTCACCAGTTAGCATAGCACAGAGAACAGAAACAAAGGAGAGTCTGCAATACCCCACACCCTGCCAAGAAAGATCCCTGTGTGCAGGGCAGAGAGAAGGAGGCACATCAAGCCCAGTGACTCCACTGAGGTGAGAAGGCAGAAGTCATAGTCAGGGAGGCAACTGAGTTGGCTTGAAAAGCAGGTCAAATCATGGTAGGACAGAGATTCAGAGAGATGCAAAATTCTGCAGGGTCCCCCCAAGTCTTAAGTGAGTACTGACCTAGAATCAAGTCAAAAAATGAGCATGTGTGCAACAAGAACCAACAGACAGAAGGCAGACACAACTGTCTCCAGAGAGCTCATGAGGTTGAGAAGCGTTTCAGTTCCTACAACTAGAGTGGAAAGGCTTCCTGATAAACTTGGGGTATGTCCTCAAAAATCCTAGCCTGTGCTGGGCTTCACTAAAGGCAGGATTTAAAAGCAAGTCTCAAGGGCCCTCCCTGGTGGTGCAGCGGGTTCAGGCACAGCACTGCAAGCGAGCCGCTTCAATGCCAGGTCGATCCCCAGCCACAGAGCTGACCCACATGGCATGGCAGACCTCTTCTGTCTGGCCCGCTGCTCCCCTCAGCAGTGTATTTCAATGTGTCTGCCTGTTCTGCTCCCCAATCTGTCTCTAGTGAATCCTCTCACTGCCTCTGCACCTCTGGCCTATACCCCAGTTCTGTATGCATAAATAAATAAATCTTTTTAAAAAATAAAATAAAAGCAAGCCTCAAAAGGATAAAGTGAATGTGGCTTTGGAGAATCCCAGAACAATGCTCGGAAATATTTTTTTTACATGAGAAAATTCAGACAACCAAATAGACTCACAATGTTCAGAGATGAATAAAAAAATTATTAGATATGAAAAGAATCAGAAAAAATATGACCTATGAATTTGAGAAAAGCAATGAAAAGAATCAGACCCTAAAGGGAGAGAAGTGATACATTCAGATGTACACTCATTGGACTGTAAGCTCTGACTGTGTTCCCTATCACCAACAAAGTTACACAATGAGCAAAACCTGGGGAGAGAAGGCACCTGGAAAATCATCTCCAAAGAAACTTCTAGAGGTGACTAGTGCACTATCCGAAGTGGAAACTACATCATATACAGTGTTGTAAGCCAACATTATCTGAATAAATAAAAGATCCCAAAGTGAAGCTTTGTGCTCTGTTGGTTGAACATTATTGATCGGAGTGCAAATTGGAAGAGAATATGGAGGATGATTCATCTTAATCTACTTATTTGACTTTGACTAATTATTTATCATCACAATTAAGTGACTAATTCTGATTAAAAATGTGTTAACCCAATAATGTTACAGTAGAATGGAATTTGGCTATCAGGTATGAGATTGCTTTCTAATTTTATCTGTTCATGACTCACTTTTGCTAGTTTTACTAAACAAATGACATATTTATCAAATTAAATCATGTATCAAAATGGATTGAAAGCTTTAAATTGTTATATGAATTAAAAGTTTATTAAGACTGCTATTAGTTTTCCTATTACATACTTTAGATGACTGATTTTTTTACTGCTTCCATATGTACATATTGTCAAGCCACTGCATTTACAACAATAGCATGTGATGATTATGCTTGAGATACAATACAGTTTCAAATTATGTTTTTCTATCATTAGATAATAATTGCCAACTCTCCATTTGGAAAAGAAAAATATAGGACTTTCCACAGGTATTTGGATCAAACTGGTAATTTCTTTTTTGTGTATGAAATTTTATATACTCGGCATTGTTAGATTTAGTGGCACAGATGAGAAAGTTTAGATTGATGAAAATAATAACTACCAGATATTTATTTTTCTAAAGATTTATTTATTTATGCATACAGAACTGGGGGACAGGGGCAGTGAGAGGATTCACCAGTGACAGAGTGGGGAACAGAACAGGCCAACTGACAAAGTATACTGCTGAGGGGAGCAGCAGATGAGAGGTCCGCCATGCCACGTGGTCACCTCCAGGGCAGGGATCGAACTCATGCTGAAGTGGCTTTAGCTTCTTAGTGCTGGGCTTTAACCTGCTGTGCCACCAGGGAGGGCCCTATTTATTTATTTTAAAGATTTATTTATTTATGCATACAAGAGCTAGGGTGTAA
>NW_004567118.1:17879386-17882436 GCF_000260355.1 Condylura cristata | reverse complement strand
TGTGCCACCAGGGAGGGCCCTATTTATTTATTTTAAAGATTTATTTATTTATGCATACAAGAGCTAGGGTGTAATGAAAGGATTGATTCACTAGAGACAGAGTGGAGAGCAGAAGAGGCAGATCAAGGAAGTACACTGCTGAGGGGAGCAGTGGGCAAGACAAGAGAGTCTGCTGTGCCATGTGGGTCACCTCCATGGATGGGGATCAAACTCCTACTGCAGAGACTGCTCATACTTCATAGTGCTGACTTAACCTCTTGTGCCTCCGTGGAGGCTCTATCTACCACTTAATGACACAACAGTGTGGCATTCACAGTCAGTCTAAATTTAATGCCTGACTCTACTACTTGGAGTCTAGTGATCTTACAAGGATCTCAAATTCTCAGCCTCATTTTCCTAATCTTTTAAATGGGGATCTATCAAACATAGTGGGGTATGGAGGGTAGTGGGATTTGAGTAAATTAACTTATGTGCAACATTTAAGAGATTCTTTGTCTGCAACAAGTACTTAATACGCTATTTCTCCTCTTGTCCATCGTATTTATTGTGGAGTACATTAACTGTAAAGACACTTGTTTATATAGTGTACAAGGGAACTCTATTGGACAATCTTGGTAACTAATCCATTTATAAAATCCCCCATATGAATCTATGCCTTAAACGGAGATAATTATCATAGTTTACCACTTGATTAAATTGATGTTGTTTGTGAAACAGTGCTATGGCGGGGCTATCACATCAAAGGACAGTGACCAAAGCAAAGGACAGGTCACTGTCCTAGGGTTCTGTCTACATGCACAGTTGCAAAACCACGCAGGTTCAAGGATCAACAACAATGGGTTTCATTTAGGAAACTGGGAAACAAAGTTTCTGAAGCCACAGTGGCTGACTGTCTTACCCCAGATAATGTACCCAGGGTCCAAAGGTCCCAAACAAATGACTGCTTGTTCAAGATGATGCTGGTCTAGCAACAAAGACTTGGATGTCATGTCATACTGGCAGCAGTGGGCCAGAATCCAACTCCTGGTGGCAGCTGGAGGTGCTCACAGGCAGGGTGGCTGAGATGATAATAGAAACAGCCACTGCCGCAGTGTGAAGGTCGGCCGGACAGCTCTGGATGCTGAACCGGACAATGATGGAGGCAATAGCACCAAGAGGTTGTGCCAGATGCTCAGAAGTGGTGATATCTCTTAGTGGTGCCCCCAGACATAGAGTGCCAGACACCTGGCAACTCTACTGGACAGAGCTGGCGAGTGGTGCCGGTAACCATCCATGACCAAGAGGTGATGTCATATACACCCTGTTAACAGCTGTTTGTGAATTGTTGGCCTACACCACCAACAAACTGCTCTCTGCAACACCAGGCCAGAGGCCTTTGGTGCTCCTTGCAGGCAGTGCCCCGGCAGGCCAGCAGCAGGGTGGCAGCCAGTCTCTGTGAAGCTCTTCAGCTTCTCTTTCTTCAGAGACCTGCTGCTAATTCTTCTTTCTTCTTCAGAGGCCAGAAAAAGTATTTGAAACTAGCTCCTGCCCTGCCTTATAGCCTCTTTCAGGATCCTCCACCCTGCCTGGGTTGAACCATTTTCAATTCTAAGTGATGAATTGGACCATTTAGAACCAATCCACCCATTCTTAATTCTCAGTCCAAATAATTGACTAATGAGTTGATTGAAGACAATTGGTTCACTTAGCTTGTACCTAATCAGTCCATGCTATAGCCTGAGCATCAAATACACAAGGGAAACATAGTTCTTGTACAAAACTGGCCTGTCTTGCTCAAGGCAAACTCACAGGCTGGTGTGCACCAAGAACTGTTCATTTTTTAACCCATGCCAACAACTCAGTTTACAGCCTCTTAATGGAGACTTTTGTAACCACAAATTAAATAGATTATATGGCATATGTGTCTGTGTGTGTGTGTGTGTGTGCTGTTATGTTTTATGAAATACATACTTCTTCATTAGGTAGTCAGTGCTTTCTGAACAGACTTTATTTCCCCTAAAAAACTTCTCAGTATGAGTCATGCAGTGTATTCATTCACTTTTCATTGCTGTGCTATGGTTGTCTGCTCCTTACAGCTGTTTCATCTCATCTCAGTTTGAATTAGTATACTACTCTCAGAAAACTCTTTGTTAAATCATTGGAAAATCTTTTTCTTTTTTAATCTTTGAAATCGAGGCAGAATACTTCTTGGCCCAGTATATACAATTAACTCAAATAGGATAGATTTGGAAACCCCTCCTACTGTTTTCCTTAACACCCAGGCACATCCTGTAAGGATGGAAATGATTAATTTTGCTTCCATACTCCCTCTTATATACAAGAGGAGAATGCCATGATGCATTTTCATAGTGGCCTAACGCACAACATTTTTGTCAGTCATCCTGACTCATCTTGACAATAGGAACTTTCATCTCTCTGCCTTTGCTACAATTTCATGCAGGGCTCATAAAACAAATCCTGCCACTTGGGTTCCCTTTTAGTACAAATAAAATGTACCTATATGGCCTAGATCTATTTCATACTTGGAGGGTGAGGCTGGAAATGATTATACTTTCTTGTTTTTAAAACTACAAGTGAATTGCAATGATTGTTTAATTCATGAGTAGAAAACCAAAGGAATAGGTAAATCCTAACAAATAATCTATATTTAAAAATATTTCAAGCAACTGGAATTTGTTCATGGCTCTAAGGACAGATGGTGCAGTTAAATTAAGTCTTTAACATTTGCTTAAATATGGTTACTGAATGTATCATTTGAAAAACAAAAAATGCAACAGTAATAAGCTACTCACTCAGAAAGTATTTGCCAATGGACAAACCGTGTGAATGTGTTTCAAAGAGCAGTTATTCTGGACCATTTTTACAGAAGCAATTAAAATCAATCATCTGAATGCATGCCAGCTTCATCTTCTCCCAGTGAAAACTGGAAGTAGAATCCAAGAGATTTTTTTTTAAAGATTTATTTATTTAATCATACAGAACTGAGGTGCAGGCCAGAGGTGCAGGGGCGGTGAGAGGATTCACCAGAGACAGAGCGGGGAGCAGAACAG
>NW_004567118.1:17864435-17879286 GCF_000260355.1 Condylura cristata | reverse complement strand
GATCGAACTCATGCTGAAATGGCTTTAGCTTCTTAGTGCTGTGCTTTAACCCGCTGTGCCCCCAGGGAGGGCCAATCTAAGAGATTTTGAGAAATGTTATCATTCAAGCCATTTGCTATACCTTCAGTGTCAGAGGTTTGAACAGAATTTAGCAAAGATATTTGTAATTCACCTGTGTTATGTAACTGCGTGTTTTATGAGGGAATAAAGGTATTGGAATCAAACAACTTTACTACTTAGACAATTAACCACTTTAAAAAAACATTGCTTTTCATCTAAACTCTGTCATTTAAATTATTTTTTGTTGAAATTATCTTGTAAAAAATCAATCAAATTGGGGTATAATTGTAGCCTGTCAATATTCCCATTGGGAGCAATTAGAAGAGCTACATGAAAATACATAAAGCATCTGTTTCAGGCAGCCAACAAAGACCTCCAGGGTCAGATGCAGAGATGTGAAACTCACTCTCTCCTCTTTGAAGCATTTTCAGATTCCTGACTCTGAGCAAGAGTTGAGAAACTGGCAGCGAGAAGTAATCACTGAGACTGGGGACCGCTGGGGAATCACATTGCCAAAGCCACCTGCACTTAGGACCAATGTCCCCAAGACACTTAGCACAGACTTTCCCCTAAGCCAGGGGCAGGTTAAACTGCTCAGAGCAAGAAGGCCCAGGGTCAGGCAGAACAGTCTGCAAAGACAAGATTGGTGGCTTCCAGCTGCAGAGATCCCCTGGGAAGCAACCATGCTCATGGTGCAGCATGCAAGCTGCAAATATTTTTTTCCAGTTTATTGATGTTTTGGAGTTACAAATTTATATATGATGAATTTTTCTATGGAAAAACTTGAATCCTGCCTGTTCAAATTCAGGTTGTACTATATTGTGATTTCTGGATCTAAAATAATACTAAAATATATAACATTTCTTTTCATCCAAGTCATCTGTACACCTGAGTGGAATCATCAAAAACATAGTGCAAAAAGGAACAACAATGTAATATAGATGTGAAAAATAAACAAGATAATACTAAAATATGCCCCATCTCATGTGAAAAATAATTCTCCACAGCTCCTCATGTTAGGTATAGTAAATGAATCCACCCTACACTTTTTCCTGCAGAGAAGCAATGCAATTGTGTCAGCATCATTTATGAAATAAATAAATCCATCTATCATTTGAAATGATACTTTTCACATATTTTAAATTCCAGCATTCATCTTTTTATAATTCTGGATTGTCAGCTAAGTTAATCTTTCAGTTCATGTGCCAATACCATTTGTTTCTTTTTAATACTTTTTATTTTAAACTAAGTAAAAATTCACAGGCATTTAAAAAACTGTATGGAATTTCCCATATCATATCATTCATGCAGTTTCTTTTCGTGATAATCTACTTAAACTACAAAACATTAATAAATAAATAAATTGGTATTAGTAATATACTATGAACTCTAATATAGCTCTTGTATACACTTCTACAGTTTTTACAGTTGTTATTTCTTGGGGAGAAGGACAGATAGTTCTATGAAATTTTATGACATATAGTTTCACGATCACTGCAGTTAGGATACTCTTCCATCAACACAAAGAAACCCTTCACGTCACCATCTGAAATGGTCACAGCTAACTCCATTCCTAACACTTGGCAACCTCTGATCTTGTCTCCACCATTGTAACTGAGTAATTTATTGTGTAAATGAACCACATGATGTGCAAACTTTTATTTTTATTTTATTCTGTGCTGAGACAATCATAGATAGACACGGAGTTGTAAGAAATAACACAGACAGAGGGAGCATTGGTGCAGGTATTTGGGGTGTGTTTGGTGGGGGGTGAGTAGAACATGTGCATCCATGTAATAACAAACATGTAACCTCAAGAGTAACATAAAAATGCAAAAGACATTTCTGACACCGAGAAGGACTGGGAATAGCTAGGTGATAAGGGTGCCTCTTCAAACTTTCTTGCTGAAACTTCTTTTCAGTTTGCAAAATGTTTATTCAAGAGGTGAGCTGCTGTCCTAACAAAGTAAATTCAGAAGGAGAACAAACTTGGAGGAACTTGAAGAGAAATCAGGCTAGGACGATTCGTAGGGCCGTCAGGAAAACTGAATGAAAAGATGGAATTCAAAATAAGTTGAGGAGTATAAATGGAGAGAAAAAAATCAATAAAAATTTACCTCATTTTGTAATATGAAATTATATTAGAAAATGTAAAGAGCTATAAATGGAGCCATTCAGTATGTAACTTCCTGGGATTATAGTTTTTCAGTCAGCATAATGCTCTGAAGTTTGACCAAGGTTTTCACAACCAAAGTTTGTTCCTTTTTGATAGTAAGTGGAAGTCCAAAGATTGGAGACATTACAACAGTCATTCATCCACCCAATGAGTGTTGTGTGAGTTGTTTCTAGTTTTTGAATATTATGAGTAAATCTATGAATATTTGCAGATAGATTTTCCTATGACTATATTTTTATTACTCGAGAATAATTGCCAGGGAGTGCAAATCTTGGGTTGTATGGTAGTTGAGTGACTTTGTAAGAGATTGTCAAAGTGTTTCTAGAGTAGCTATACAATGTTCTATTTCCATCAGCAGTTTATGGCTGTTTTTTCTGTATTCTTATCAGCATTTATCTTGGTAACTTTGGCCATTCTGATGGGTGTTTATGGCTGTCTGTTTGCATGTGTGAACTTGCCCTTTCTTGATGGGCAATGACAGTGGGCATCTCTTTAAAGTGCTCCCTTGCCATCTGTATGTATTGCTATCTTTTGCTCAATATTTAATGAGTTTGGGCTTTACTGTTAAATTTTGGACTTTTTGTGTGTGTGTTTTTGTGATGTTTATGTTAGTCCTTTGTCAGCTGTGCGTTTTGCAAGTATTTTCCTCAGTCTGTAACTTTTCTGTTTCTTCTATTATTAAATCATAAGGAGCCCTCCCTGGTGGCACAACAGATTAAAGCACAGTGCTATGAAGCTCTCCACAGCCAATGCATTGCGACTTCGATCCCCAGCCAGAGAGCTGACCTACGTGGCGTAGCAGACCTCTCGTTTTGCACGCTGCTCCCCTCAGCAGTATATTTCAGTGGATCTGCCTATTCTGCTCCCCACATTGTCTCTGGTGAATCCTCTCCCCCCTGCATCTCTGGTCTGTACCCCAGTTCTTATAAGCAAAAATAAATCTTTAAAAAAAAAAAAAACACTAACCAGTTTTGGCAAAATTCTGAAAAAAAAATTAGAGTACTTGCACATCCCTGATTGAAATGTAAAATGGCTTCAAGTTTGGCTTTGACCCCATAAGAAAGGCTTTACAGAGATCCTTGAGGAAGCCTCCTGGAAGGTTCGAGAGGAACCACTTGGGCAAGGATGTAGACAAATATAAAAGCGTGAGTGACTGGAGGGATCGTGAGTCCTTGGTTGCGATCCCTAAAGAGGTGGTGAATATAACTGTTACCTGCCTGGCGTGTGTTTGGTCAGTATGGATACAGCACCCCCCATCCATGAGGCCTACCTGGAAAAGCCTTGGCAATATCAACTAGCCAGTCTGAGAAAATGCAGGTGTGATGGGGAGTGAGAGCTGGATTATTGAATGCCATTTTGATTTTCATAACTAGCAGGTGAAAACAGGCTATTTCACCATGGGCCTGAACTGGTTGGACTAGAGGGGCTTTGTGGAGAGCCCACATAGTATTGGTGCAAGATAATGATCACAAGTATTCCAAGAGGTGCCTGGGGAACGGGGTCTCATCTAAGATAAGGCCTTAGCAGTCACCAAGCCAGGTAAAGCTGTCTCCTATACTTATCCTGGGCTCTGTTCACTGAGGTCAGCTGTGCAACAGCCAGGAGAGTGGAGATGACATGAGTGTCTTCCTCACTGAGGCAACGTCCTTGTGGCCAGGCTCTCACCTGAGGTGACAAGCCCAGAGGCACACCTGGGCTTTCTTTGGAAATAAGGGGATTGACATGTCAAGGCTCCTAGGCAGGGCTTGTATTCATTGGCTAGTCAGGTTAACAAGAGTTTCTGTGCAACCTTTTATCATGGGGCATAAATAATTCAGTCTCGAGCTTTAGAGGACCTGCTGTAGGCCATCAGCTTTGGACTGCAGGGTTTGCCTGACCTCTGGGGGGGCTGTCTGGGAGAGTGGGACCTGGGCGACCTCCCAGCCTGAGTCAGAAGGACCCCAGGCTGCTAGGCCTGTTGTTGTTTGTTTGTTTGTTTGTTTGAGGAGGAATAACCTGTCAGAAGTTTGGTCAAAACCAAGATCATGGGTGCCTTTTCTCCTCCTCGCTGACTTTCAGGTGCCAGGCTTTACTTCCTTGTTCCCGTTGCCTTGGATGTGACTTATTTAGCAATGAAAACCTGACAAAGTTTCTAAATTAATCGTTTTCATTTTTATTTAGTCATTTTGCATGGAAAAAGAACAAAGTATTTTTATAGAACAACATTTTTATATAACAGCTATGAAAATACATCATGTTTTAAAATGGGGTTGTCTAAGCTCCCACACAGGTGTTTAACAGCTATGTACTCTCCTACCTATCTGGGTCCTTAGAAAGGTTTGGAGAGGGTGGAAAGCCCACAGACAAGAGCACGCAGGAAGCGGGAAGCCAGGCTGCTTGAATCTATGGCTTAACCAGAAGTCTCCTCTTAGAGATTTGTTTTACTGAGCTCCAAGTCTGGTCACTTAAGATGTGTAGTTCAGGCCCTCCCCGGTGGCGCAGCGGGTTAAAGCACAGCACTAAGAAGCTAAAACCACTCAGCATGAGTTCGATTCCCGCCTGCCCCGGAGGTGACCACATGGCGCGGCAGACCTCTCCTGACCCGCCCACTGCTCCCTCAGCAGTGTACTTCTTCCATCTGCCTGTTCTGCTCCCCACTCTGTCTCTGGTGAAGCCTCTCACTGCCCCTGAGCCTCTGGCCTGTACCCCAGTTCTGTATGCACAAATAAATAAATCTTTAAAAAAAAAAAAAGATGTGTAGTTCAGGTTGGGATGGTTTTGCCTATGGTGCTTAGTTTTGAAATTGTGAAACTCAGTTACTGAGCAGCTGGTGATGTGGAGTGTGGAGAGGTTGGGTCCATGACTAGGCTGCTTTCAGATGCCATGCATTCAGGAAACCAGATGTGGCCTGAAAGTAGGACCTGACAATATGGCGGGCACCTGTCTGGACCTGGCTCACCATCCACACCGCAGGGATTGTCCTTCCCACACTGGGCTAGGGGCAGGGCTGGCATGAAAGTTGTGTTTCCCCTAGCTGGCAGAGATATTCGCTGGAATGAATAAGGGCAGGGAGAGCCCTATATTCCAGCACCACTTTGTCAAGGGTCCCCTAGAGCTGCCAGGAGGAAGAGGGAGACCTATGAATGTCATTGAAGAGCCCAGCAAAGCAGGGTCGCATCAGCTACATGAGAACATCTTCATGTACAGTGTAATAATCCTCAATAGGCTCCACTCAGCGACCTAGACTTGTATTTGGACCCACAGTATGACTGATTGTATTAGTCTTAAGATTATTTTATAGCCACCAGTCCTGAGCTTATAAAGCACACTAGTAATTCACTAATTATCTTTCAAAGGGTGTTCCCTTTGCAGTCCACACCGGGAGCTATTATCGAACATCCACGGGGTACCCCTAGTCTCTGCTTGCCGAAAATCTGGACTGTGAACTGGGATGTTGCTGACTCTCATGGTCACTAGATGAGCGGACCTGAGGAAAGATGTCCTGGGTGGAGGATCTAGAGAGCTCGTACTGAGGGGTCCTCACTGATAGTTGGTATCATTCTGACAGCCCAGGAGACGTGAACCCAGTAACACTCTCTATGATGTATGTGAGAGCAGATAACTGATCAGTACTCACTATTCGTTGGGTCAAAGTACCTCTGACAACTGTTCCTTCTGGAATTAGGCACTGTGTTCTGTTCAGGTCATGCGTAAGAATTTTACGTGGGGATCAGTTTCTTGCATTTTGTCCATGTTAAAGGAAGGTGGTTCAGGTACTAACTCTCAGGGTGTTTTTCTATCTAATTCTCATCACAGAGAAGGGGTTTCTCTGTCTGAGCCTGTGTTCAGGACTAGAAAATATGTTAAATATGTTAAGGGGATAGAAGGTGTAGACTGATATTTCAACAAACTATTGCTGTTCAGATATTTCCTTCTCTACTGCAGCACATGACTGCATAAGCACACCTCTTGCCCTGGGTGTTCCCAACACTTAGTTTATCTTTTAGGAGTGTCAGCAAGTCTAATCGCCGGCAGGAAGGAACCATATTTTGGCTGTATATTTCTGCACGGAAACTGGATTCTAGCTGTATATCATAAGTTGTAGAGTCAAATGCAGTCCATCTCGCCTCCTCCATCCTGCCCACAGGTAGTGTATGTCTCCAAAGGGATTTGGACACTTATCACCCTAGAGACATCCCATAGTGATAAAGATGAAATCTCCTTCCTCTTCCAACATCTATCTGCTCACAATCTGGTGTGTCATCTCTCCCTTCAGAGAAAGGCAAAATTGCATGTATCACAGTCCTGGAGAAGCTCATAATTGCCTAATTTGGGGATACACCCCTCACCTGTGCATGCACAGAGCACCCCCCCCCCACACACACACACTTCTGAGTTGTGCTTTGGGCAAGAAAACCAGCTCAAGATGTTTCTGCAGATTTTGCTGTAGGTAACAAATGCCCTATCTCAGCATTGTTAATTTGCAAACTCAGAAACTGGCTCACTAGCAGGTAGGACAAAAACTTAACCCCTGCACAGTTCCTGACTCAGCAGTCACTTCTCTGCTGAAACCCTCCATGGTCTTGGGGTCTCAGACAAGGACATGCAAACAGAAACCTCGAGATGACTTCTACAATACAAGACTCAGTGGGGCCCCGCCCACCCCAGGTGCTTTCCCTTCTCTTTCCCTTCTCTTCTATCTGTTCATTCTTCCACAGCCATGTGTGCTCCTTCCTGGTCCTGAGCAGAACATGCAAGGTCCACCTGTGTGCTCTTATTGTTTTCTGTGCCTTAGCAGCTCTGCAGGACGCCTTCTGTACCAGGTCACGTCACCGTAAGCCTCATGTCATCACGGTCTACTATTTATAGCTGCAAACTCTCTCCATATTCCTCACTCCTCTCACTGCTTTATTTATCCATGATTTCACTTATTACATATTTCAGTTATTTACCTCATTTACCTGCTTCCCCTCTTCAGAATATGAACTCTATAAAGGCAGTTGTTTCTCTTTTTCAAAGCTATTTTTCTGTGTTTTCACTGCCATATTAAATACAAAAGGGTATATTTATAGATGGGGATAAGATACAGCTACTTCATTTCTTTAAAAATGGGCAGCATTTTCCCTATATTTATGAACCAGTAAACAGGTGTTTTCAATTGATTTAATAGTTGTAACTATTAAATTTAAGAAAGAATATGTAACATCTCTGCTTATGAAAAATAATTTTGACCATATCACAACCTTGTTAAATAAATGTTAATAATCAAAGTTAGATTTACATAGCTGACATCTTAACGTAAAGAAATTCAGTGTATGGACTTTCAAATGCTTCCTTACATTTCCGGCATTTCAGGATATAAAATCAGTTTATTCTTTGAATGCATGGGCATAAGTTACCAAATACAGACTAAGATTTAAATCTCAACCAGTATTTCCTCCATTGGAAAAAATGTGTTTATTTCTAATCATGTATATAAATGCAAAATAGCTTTTTTTTTATTATTTAACCACCTTTACTGTGTTGGTTACTATAAAAATTATTCACATTTAGGGCCGCCCCTAGGGGCACAACGGGTTTGAGCACAGAGCTGCAAAGCTGGCCACAGACACTTTAGTGCTAGTTCAATCCCGGGCACTAGAGGTGACCCACATGGCTCAGTAGACCTCTCCTGACCTGCCCACTGCTCCCCTCAGCAGTGAACTTTGTCATTCTGTCTGTTCTGCTCCCCACTCTGTCTCTGGTGAATCCTCACTACCCTGCACCTCTAGCCTGTACCCCAGTTCTGTATGCATAAATAAATAAATCTTTGAGAAATAATTCACATTTAAATCAAAGGAAATGTTGACAAGATCAAACAGAATTGTAATAGAGTTACATGCCTATCTTTTTCCTTGCATTTACTATCCTTCTTTATTTATTTTTGTTAATGAAGTCCCATTGTTTTACATTTTGGCTACTATTTTAACAATGCAGGATTTCTCATAGCTCTCCCACCACCAAAGTCCCCACCACCCTCCGCCATAGTCCCTTGTGCTTCCTCCCTCTCACTCTCTTCCCCTTTGAAGGCAGCAATTTCTGTATCCTTTGTTCACTGCTGCTGTCAACACTCTGGCCCACAGCGGGATCCCCAAAAACTATTTGTTCACTCAACGAATAAATAAATGAGCAATTCCCAATCTATGCTGTTACCATTTCTCAATGCCAGTTAAAGATATTTGTAATATCTTTAACTGGGCAAACTCTATCAGATGATAGTGGAGAAAAATAAAGCAGAGAAAAAAAAGTTCTACATTATCAGAGGGATTCTGGGATACAATGAGTCCAAAAAGTAGAGAGTAGAGGTGACTTAATAAAGCATAGATGTCATTTAGTTATCCATGAGCTATATTCCCCAAGTTCAGCCAAAACCTGGGTGTTTTATATAATCTGTGTGACAGGAAGTGATCTAGGGTAAAATTAGAAACATTCTGGGAAACTCTTCTAATCATGACTGAACAAACAATACCTCATATGACTAACACTGTGTAGTCAGACAGCACCTACCTGACTTCTGAAAGCCTTTGTCTCCTGAATCTAGATTTAATAACAATTCAAATTTCTGGGTTCTCCCCCACATACTTTGGAAGACTAGATCCTGCTATTTGGGAGCAATGGAGCCAAGTTGGACATAGATGAGTGTGTGCGAGAGCAGGTACGAGCATGGCCATTGTAAACATGAGTGAGTATACAAGAACACTGCGAACATGTGAAATGCATAGGTTGCGTGTGAGCGTATGAGCGTGAGCATATACGAGTATGTGAATGTAAGCATAAGTGTGTCTGAGTGTTGGGATATGTCAGAGCTGAGTGTGAGTGTTGTCAGCTGCCTCTCTGTTCACTCTATCCTTGGGCAGATGAGAGGGTAGGTGATACCCTCCCTTATTCACAGGGAAAATTACTCTCTAACAAATACAGTATATTCTGTCAAATTTGAAAACTAATGTGCACTGAGGTAATTGAAGATAATTCTTTCTTCTGGCCCAGTGACAAGAAAAGGTGGAGCTCAAGCAATGGCAGCTGCCACCTGCTCTCTGTCCTCTCCAGCCCTCTGAGGCCAGAACGTGATTGTTATCCTCTCTGCTGAGGAAAATCAAGATTTCTTGATGGGTATTTTGGTCTATAGTTCATGACCGTGAAAAATAATGATGTTTAGAGAAAAGCTGGCACTTCTACCACTTAAGTCTGCTACTGGAAGAGCTAAGCCTAACAACCATGTTTAGACTATTCATGGGAGCATCAAAATAATAATCGTCAATGGCAGTCAGTGAAATCAATAGGATCATAAACTCATAATTCATTTAAAATATATGTAATGTGGTAAGAAAGATGATGCAGTATAAGGATGACTATGCTAGCCACTTTTAATTCACTCTATGAACAGGTTGGAGGATATTTGGTTTCATCTACTTGGGCTTTGTGTGTAAGGAATTGACTTGAACGTTTTCCACCTACATGGGTAGGAACCATCAACGAGAAAACTGCAAAGATGCTAAGTAGTCCTGGGAAAGATAGAAGTGTACCCAGAACATTCAGAATAGAACAAGGGGTGGTGCAAGGATGGAGGCAACACAGGAGACCAGTCCAATGATCTGATCTGCCCCCACCAAGTTGGTTTCATCAGTAAATCCCTGGGTTGAAATTATCTGCATCTGCTGAAGCAACGCTACCCAAGGAGATATGTGATCCATGTGGGTTATTTAAAATGTTCCAATGACTCCATTTTTTTAAGTGAAATAAATCAGGTGAAATGAATGTTGGCAAGTTATTTCATTTATCCCAGGATAGCCAATGTATATATGTATATAAGTGAAAGTGTTTGGGGGCTCCTTGGTGGCACAATGGGTTAAAGTGCAGCATTACAAAGCGAGCTGCAGCCGCTTTATGTTTGCTCCCACACCTGGGAGCTGACCCACATGGCACATCAGACCTCTCCTGTCTCACCCACTGCTCCCCTCAGCAGTGTATTTCAGTCAATCTGCCTGTTGTGCTCCCTACTCTGTCTCTGGTGAATCCTCTCACAGCCCCTGTACCTCTGGCCTGTACTCCAGTCCTGTATGCACAAATAAATAAACTTTTAAAAAAATGAAGAAAAATTTTCAGGCATTGTGCATGTTTATGTAAAACACACAGTAAACATATTTACATGAAAACACAATGTAGATATCCATATCCACCTTCAGTCCCCATGTGGTACTAGACATATTTCAAGTGCTCAGTAGTTCCCTGTGGCCATACCAAAGAGAGAGGTTACCTAAACAGAATCACCCCTCTTAGGGTACACCCAAGGTTAAATGATTACATCGCTCTCAGACACTAGAGCAGAAAAGGAAAGAAAAGCTGCCTACCTTTCTTTTTGAGATTTGTATTCACAGAGCAGTTTATCTGCAGAGACCTCTCCGAGCAAGCACAAGCAATTAACACGGAGCAAGCTGCAAGGCTGGAGGGCCCAAGAGGCTGCACACTAGACAAAGGGAGCTTCCTAGAAGTGGGGGGCCCAGCAGCTGACACTCCAACTCCAGCTTCCTGAAGAAAAGTCTCTTCACACTATTGTGCTGCAATTGCCTTGTAACTAGACACTGAATTTCTTCCAAGTCCATATTTCTTTGCTTTTAGTTCACTCCTTAACCAATAAAATTTAATGCTTCTGTTCTCAAATCCAGTTATACCAAACCGATTTCTTTTATTAGTTTAGTTATCCTTGGTACATAATTTATAATTTATGTGATTTTAAATTGTATTTTTTCATAGAGGTGGCGTAGGCTTATAGCAATGTGGGTGACTTAGAGTTATAGGTTTATACCTCTTCAGATGTATGTTCGGATACATGATGGCAGCCACCACAGCCTCCGTGAGTCACTGTCCTATTCCACTGGACTCCTCCACACTCAATTTCCTGCTCCCCAACATACCCTCTGGCAACCTTAGTTCTACAGACAGACAGATAGGGTTTGCTTGAATTGGGTTTTATCTATTTCTTTGTTTTCTTTCTCTGTTTGCCACATGAGTGACACCCTACATCGCTAGTCTACCCTTCTGACTTCTTTTGTTTACCATAATCTTTTTCAGATCCATCTATGTTGCTCCAAGGGTAAGATTCAGTGACTGGGTAGCATGCCATTGTGTATGAGCATCACATCTTCCTTACCCACCCTCTGTCACTGGACACTCCATAACTTGGCTATTATAAATAAGTCTGCACTTATTACTATGAGACGTTTCACAAGAGTGCATATAGTATCTCAATTTTTTAAAAAGATTTATTTATTTATGCATACAGAACTGGGGTACAGGCCAGAGGTGCAGGAGTGGCGAGAGGATTCACCAAAGACAGAGTGGGGAGCAGAACAGGCTGACTGACGAAATACACTGCTGAGGGGAGCAGCGGGTGGGTCAGGAGAGGTCTGCTGCGCCATGTGAGTCACCTCCAGGGTGGGCGGGGATTGAATTCATGGTGAAGTGGCTTTAGCTTCTTAGTGCTGTGCTTTAACCCGCTGCGCCTCCAGAGAGGGCCCTCAAATTTGCTTTTTAATTCTTTGTGTAGAGCTAGGCATGGAATTTGTGAGTCATGGTAGAATTTGTTTTAATGTTTGAGAAACCTCCATAAAGCTTTCCATAGGGACTGGACAAGTCTATATTCCCACCAACAATGTACAAAGGTTTCTTTTTCTCCATACCTTTGCCAATACTTTTGTTTCTTATCTTTTTGATGTGAGCTATTCTCTGGAAAACCCCTCTTTTGGGATGTTTAAGCATAGGCATGACAGATTAACTGAATGGCCACTGGCAAGTGACTTCAACCTCTATCCCATTCCCATCCCTGTAAATCCTGAGAAGCAGGACTCTCAGACATGGCTGGTCCTGCTGGAAACCCGTCAACCTCTGATGCTTCCAAAAGTCACCTCATTCCTACAACGAGTGATATCTGTATCACTTGGAACCCAGGAAATCCCAAAACTTTGGGGATCTGTGTGTCATGAACTCATGTGGTTGAAAACCAAATATACATGAGAAATATATTTTGGTCATTTGAATGGCCAAATATATCCTGTGTACAAGTAACAATATCACAGTATTGCCTATTCGAGATTGCATTGTCATTGTACTTTTACTATTCCCTTAGCCAAGATGACTCATTTTTTACAAAGATATGAAGAATTTGAAAAACCCACTCAAAATTAAATAGCTGGTATTCTTTACCCCATTCTTCTCTCTTCTCTGAAATATAATAAATATGTTAAGGCTGATTTCTCTTTGTTCATGGATTTGTAGTTCTCCTAAATATGAAAATACCAACAGCACATCAAGAGACAATATGTGTTGTTATAACTTGCTTTTTTAAAGTAAATAGAAATGTCTGGTTTTGAGTAAATGGTCACTGATATTTATTCCCACAATCTGGATAAAATTAAACTTCAAAGCTGGGTCTTTTTCTTGGCCACAGATCTGATGATTTTCTCTAGTGCTTGTTCCATTCTGTGTCCCAAAGTTTGGTCCTCAGAAAATGTGTGGAGTCGTTTTTATTCTGAGACTGAAAACCCAGTTGTTTTCTTGTTTAATTAAAAGGCTCTGCTTTAAGGTTTGAGATTTTTTTCTTTAAGTGGGTTGGCAACGGGAGCTGTCTCTGTGATGCTGTCTCTGTTTTGTTAGGATTAGCAGAACTGAGTGCTGGAGGGGTGAGGAGAGTATCTATCAATGGCAACACCCCCTTGACTTGCACACATATAATTTAGGTACACACACACTTGCACAGAACCTCACAGACACACAAGCTCAGGACATTTTTCTCATCCTAATGATGGAAAACAGGAACAGTGCCCATGACCAAATCCATGCTCTTCTAGCAAAAAGCCTTTTTTTCTAAAGTCCTTGTTAGAGAACTGTACTCTGTGCAGAAATCCCCAAAGAGAGTTCCCATCTCTCTTGCTGCCAATTCCAAAATTACATGTGCTTTTAGCAAAAGAAAAAACCATGGTCATTTTCCTCCCCTGAGACTGTCTTTTGTACCCTAGCTTTTGTCTGGTAATTGCTTGTCACCTGGAGGCCTTTATGAGGTGACATACATGGACACACAGTGTCTTGCCACCCATATCATCATAAAAAGAGCAGAAATTGTTACCTGGGACTCACTTCCTTCAAATTTGAGATTGTTTCCCTCAGATGGGATGCCGGTGCTGGGAGGTGCCCCGAGGAGCTACAGGACAGCTGCACGGTGACATTGTCCCGGGGCTACCTGCAGGGTCTCCTGGGCATGCTGCTGGGAATTACTCGGGTGCATTCTGGTTGTATAAGAATGTGCCCCCTTTCACCTACACAACAAGCAGAAGCATCAAGGAACAGTCAACACTCTGAAGTCCTGTGCAGACTATTGCCTGAGCTTTTACTACCTTCTGAATGTGATTCCCCACTCTGGTCAGGAGTCCACCCAGCCGAATGCAAGCCTTTGTTGTTCTTCCAATGGTTCAATTATCCTCTGCTGTTATTAAATCACTGAACTTAATAACTTACAGCAACAGCAGCTGTATTCCTCCCAGGTCTGGGGGGGACACATGGGGAAATTTCCTGTTTCATGTGCCTGCCAGGCTGTGGACTAGGTGTGGCTTGGCCAGGACCCCTCATTCATGCCAGCTGAGTTTCTGGATTCTGTGTCCTATCCATGTGGTCTGTTGGGGTTTCTTCTGTCTCAGGGAAGTTGAATTTATTAGCCGCTGATGAATTTCCAGCAGGGCTCTGAGAACCATTAGAGCCATTTTGACGCTTTAAACAGTTTCCATGGCAAGGTCAGATTTAAGCGGTGGGAATTTCAGGAGATATGGTGCACCAGCATCTTGGAAGGTCCATTCAATTCCTTTTCCCCAAAAGGACCCTACCAGTTTTCTGTAAGCTTGCATTCTACCCAGACATGAAGAATGCCATCTCAGAGCATGCATTGGCATATTCCACTAGAAATATTCTCCTTGCATTCTGAATTCTCATTCCTTATCATCTGTTCCTCACTCTCTGCCCTGCACTGTGTTGAATGTTGCTGGGTTTTCCTATTGAACTGAAGCTTTGCGTTTATGCACACAATGAGGACATCTACCTGATGCGATTATTTCTATTTTCCCTCCCTATTATGAATTCCTGTAGAGTATGATATAGGAGTAACTGAAGGCATTTTGGTGTTTAATTTCTGTAAAATTAATAAGTAAAAATGTTGTTCATTGATCTCACTTGCACTAAATGTGTCCTCTGGAGTCATCCACTCAGAGATTAAAAATATAATATTTTTATTGAACAATACTTTCCATGTAGAAGCAATATTATTAAATGTACAATAAAAATGTGTAAAATGTTTCAAATGACACTTCCAGAGCTCAAATTCTGACAGATTAGTACTATAGGTCATAGGATTCGTATTTACAAAATTTGATTTTTAAGTTGGTTCTAATATCGGGTATCTTAAATACTAAAAACAATTGAATACTTAAAATAATAATCAAAATTATTAAGGCACCATTTGTAATAAGGATGGATATTATTTATTTGAAAATGTCTTTTTTTTAAGATTTATTTATTTTTGCATACAGAACTGGTATACAGGCCAGAGGTGCAGGG
>NW_004567118.1:17827543-17863035 GCF_000260355.1 Condylura cristata | reverse complement strand
ATACCAGACATTCAAAGTTAACCCTGGGCGGCCCATTTGTTAGGAAGTCACTGGGAGTGGGCTTGCTTTAGAATGAAAGATGTGTATGAGCCAACCAAGGCTGGATGCTACTTTTTTTTTTTCCAAAATGAAATGATTTGTTGGCTTTCAGTCAATTAAGAATAATTACTTATATTTATGCTTTCAAATCGTTTCTTCATTGAGAAAGATAAGATAATTTGTATGTAGAGACTTTGACCTTCATGTTTTTGCTGCTCTGGGTTGAGAACATGTTCAGTTCTTTCCTACAATATGGGATTCA
The DNA here is from genome assembly GCF_000260355.1 of Condylura cristata. Taxonomy (NCBI): domain Eukaryota; kingdom Metazoa; phylum Chordata; class Mammalia; order Eulipotyphla; family Talpidae; genus Condylura; species Condylura cristata. The sequence goes on along the minus strand of NW_004567118.1, from coordinate 17,862,734 downwards.
GTGTTACAACTCATCAAGAAACCGTGGAAGCCCCAAATTTTCTCTTGCTCCCACTGACTTCTGGCTGGAAACACACTGGCACCTTCATGTCATTTGTGCAAACTACTGAGTCAGCCTGCAGAGAGGCTGTGAATGATGATGCAGGGGAATCAATAACTGGAGCCTGAGACCTGATTCCATCCAGGAAGGCTCCTGAAGACTCCACTGACATTAAGTGCCCAGCTTTCAGCTTGTTCCAGGCAGATAGGACATCTGTACTGGAAGTCTTCCTTGAACAATTGTTTCCACTTGATTATAGACAGCCTTGATTACACCTCCAGCAGCTGCAGCCTGTGGGATAGTGTAAATCCAGAGTCCAGAATCTGAGTAACTGATACAAAAAGCAAAAACATCTGATGCCCTTGGCATCAGCCAGGTATAGAGAGCTAGCCAGTGGCCTTGCTGCCTCTCTTGACCTGTGCTCCAGCACCAAGGGCATGATGGAGAACACCAAATGCATTTTCTTCTTCAAAAGCCTGTGGCAGCATTTTCTACTCCAAAAGCCGCATGCGTGAGACTATCTCCATTTTGTTCTCTGATACTGTTTCTGTGGTATCTGATCTTTGCATCAGATAAACCAAGCCCTCCCCTCATAGAGAGAAACTGTCCAGCATCTTGTTTTAGAGCAGGATGACTCATAGCAAGTCCAAACAAAGTCATTCTTGAACTTTTAAAATGATTCTGAACATAAAAATATAACTCCTCTAGTGTCACATTTCCAGTCTTGTAATTAGGATAATTCAAGGAATTATCCAAGATGCAGGATACACATTTTCTTTGACATGAGCCAGTGATTCTGAAAAGCCACAGACACAGATCTGAAATTCCTTACTTAAGACTGCAGGGCATCTTCTTCCCAACTATAAAATTCTGGGGCTATGGTGACATTGAACAGGAACTCCATTAGAATATCCACATCATCCTGAAGGCATCTCACAATGGAAACCATGTTTTCCTTGTTGCAGTCACACTTAATTAACCACCAACTGCTTCAATTCCATGGGTTATCTTGAAAGATGAAGCTCCTTTTATAGTTTAAGTGGATGCAAGATGAAGCGTGTAAGAGGTTCTTAGACTGTTGGAGTTCTCACATCTACTGCCTGCTTTAATGAACAAACATTCTTGATGCAGGAGAAAAATTTTCCAGAGACACAATCACTAAACCATTTGGTAACTTGGTAAAGTCAAGGTCCTGGGAAATTAAGAAATAAATAGGGGATAGACAAATGATCTAATCATCTATCTCCCTAAAATCAGGAAATGCATCTTCTCTGTAGGGGTGCATGGGACAGGGCAATCACCCCAGAGTACAGCTTACAATGCCAATTTTTGATGCCTATGTAGATAAACCTTGCAAAATCCCTTTTTCTTTAAATTGCAAAGTTCTCTGTTCTGCCTTTGCCTCCTATATTTCTTGCCCCCTTTCTGGAGACCATATAGCCTCCTTGCTTTGACCAGGGACAGGGGCTGCTTTTCTGTGTGTGGGTCTGTGAGTGCAGGAATTAAAATCTGTCTTTTCTCTCACTAGTCTCACATGTGCTGGTTCATTATGTTCCAGCCATAGGACTCTACAAGGGTAGGGGAAGACTGGCTTCCTCCCCGTGAATATCTAAAATGACCATAGCTTTACATCTCTGAGCCCTACTTGACCTTTGCTTCCAAGAAATGCAGAAGAAATGGCGGCGTTGTTGATATTTGAGAGTGTCCAGGTTTCTCTGCACTTCTTAACTGATGTCTCCCTCTCCCTCCTCACAGAACCCTGTGGAGACTGTCCACTGCTGCTGAGGCTCTTGTCCAAAGTAGGCTGCAAAAAGCTGACTCTCTTCCAGGATAATATCCTCAGTGCAAGAAATCACAAAGCCTTGGTACCTGCTGGCATTAGGGTGCTGATGGTGAGGAGAGTAACAGCTGTTTAAGCCAAATTGATGCTTTCATATATGGTCAAGGATGCATGTGGCTAACAAATCAGCTTTTATTTATGGGAAGCACTTTCCTCTTAGTCCAGCTTTGATATCCATCCCTCCCCACAGAAGGCTGGTTTCTGTGCAAGTAAGTATATGCACTGGAGACGGAGGGAACAAGGGAATAGAATAGTTTCTTGCGAGCACGCAGGGCCTCCATTGACCTTCACTCAAAGCTATCCACAGGCCAAAGTGACATGTCTTGGGGACGCCTGTCCTTCCATTGTCACTATCTGCCAGCCTAGGGGTCCCACTGATGTTGCAGGATAAATAAAGAACACAGGAAAGATGGACTCACAAGTTCAAACCTGCCTTGGAAATGCTTTTTTTTAGTTAGTTTGTGAGTTTCCTCCCCAGTGTAATTTATGCACATTTGAAATCAGACTTCAAGATGCTATAAATCAGCTCTTTTTGGAATTTCTAAAATTTCATCTCATGCCCAGAAGCTGTGGAGTATAATTTCTGTGGTTCCCATTATATTTAGAAACAGCAAATTAAATTCAGAGTTCCCCAAGTGGTCAGGATGCGCCTCCAGTCCATAGAGTAGTTTTGGTTATGAATATTGTGTTTGTGAGAGTGAATAAATGGCACAACATAACCCTGAGGACAGTGGGCAGCCACCTCGCAGGGCTGCTCTGCCCAGCCTTTCCAGGGCGAGCCAGTCCCAGGAAGAATGTGAGAAGACGTGAGTCTGAGACTTGCATCCCAGGCATCATGCTGGAAAAAAGCACAATTCCAGGCTAATGTGAATTCAGATGTTCAAAGAGAGTAGAACCCGTCACTCTGGCATAAAGATTATTTTGAGATGGAGACAACTGAGAAACAGCAGCTCTCCCTCTTTACTAACTGCCTAAAAGCCGGTTAGAGTTTAAGGCAACAGAGCTCTTCTGAAGCTGGGGAAGACAGGGAGCGGAATCTGTACACCAAACTTAATACAATGCTCATATTAGAGCTGACCTTTGAGCAAAGTGGGGTTAGGGGCACACTGTTCTTCCTGTGCAGTCAAAAATCTATAATGTTTGGTGCTCCCTAAACTAAACTAATAGCTTGTTCATCCGTTAGCACATATTTTTTTATATAACAAGCATTACATGTGAAATTCTTACAACAAAATATGGTAGATAAAGTAAAATGTTATTAAAAAGATCATAAATGGATCATCCTTTCTGTCTTTGAGTTGTGGAAGCTAAAGAGGAGGAAAGGGTGGGGTGAATAAAATCGAAATATAAGTAGATCTTTGCAGTTAAATGTTTCCCCAAGGGCCAACTAATTTACTTTCTCAAGCTTCCTGCCCTTAAAGTATTTTCCCTTTATCCCATCACTTCTCTACAAGTCTGCTGTTCACTGGTGAGCTGTTGTTCAAGCACAGATGCTGTCTGCCCTCTGCGCTCTCCCACCCTGACAGTGAGGCATGCATTCAGGAAACTGATTGTTCTTTTGCGCTTCAGTCTCTCAGTTAACTTGCGGGGTCCCAGCTGAAGAACCTTAAGAAGGCAGAAGAGGCCCTCCCTGGTGGCGCAACATGTTAAAGCACAGCACTAAGAATTTTAAACCACTTCCCTATCAGTTTGATCCCCGCCTGCCCGGGGAGGAGATCCACATGGTGAGGCAGACCTCTCCTGACCCGCCCGCTGCTCCCCTCAGCAGTGTTTTTCATTGATCTGCCTGTTCTGCTCCCCACTCTGTCTCTGGTGAATCCTCTCACCCTCCACCTCTCTGGCCTGTACCCCAGTTCTGTATGAATAAATAAATAAATCTTTTAAAAAAAGAAGGCAGAAGAAAAAGTCTTTTCTCTTCCTCTACAACTGTCCATGTTCCATTTTCTATCAATACAGCACCCAAAAATCTTCACTAATCACTGCTATTCCAAGGAAAAAGCTGATCTATTCAAGTGGAGGAGGCAGGAAAAGAGCTTTGTCAACCTGAAGGAGAGTAGACCCGAATTTCTGACTCATCCTTTCCTCAAGAAATGAAATTACCCAGTGGCATTTTAACTATATATGATTTTTTCATGTGATCACTCTAAAACAATGTCATTCCACTCTCGGTAGAAATGCTTACTAGATGTATTAGCTAATAAAATTTGTTTCTAGAATTTCTAAACTCATGTATGCACACACACAGCACACATACACGTGCTCATGTGTTCACATGCCACACCTGAATACTGTTACAGACCCTCAAGAATGTGTGGGTCTCTCTCTAGGGGAAAGAAGTCACCAGAATTCTGAGTGAACCAAGTAAGGTTTTTGATTAGAAATGCAGGCAGGAGAGAAATCAGTGTGGGAAGAATTTCTGGCCTGGTTCTGAGAGGGGACTAAGAGGAAGGTTTCAAAGGGACAAGCCCATCGGCAGGAGGGGCAGCGCCCCCTTAAACACACTGCACCCTAGTTTGGTCCAGGTTGGGCTACGGGCTATGTCCTGACAAGTGAGGCCTGCTGCCTTCCCCCATCAGGAAATTGTAAAACAATTATCAATCTGGATTGGGCACTTTTTATTCTAGTAAGGCACCTTTGGTGAGCCTGGTGACCCATTTTGGTGATGTTAGAGCAAGGGTCTCACAGGCTCAAAAAGGACCTTCTGGTATCTCAGCCTGGTAGGGGAGGTGCCTGTTTCGCGGACCACAGACATGCAGCCCCTTGGGTGAGCTCCTGGGAATGGAGGTGCATTGAACAGCAGGAAGCGGTAGAACGCTGAAGGCTGGTGAACCCTAAAGAGGAGCCCTCCTGTTCCTGCAGCCCAATGTGCACCCTGCTTCTGCGGGGAAGGAGATGCACGGCGGAGACACAAGGAGAGCAACTGGAAGAGGCAAGCAGATGAGAGATGCTGGAGGCCGATGATAGCAGATGTGATGCTCTTGATGTGGTTTCTCCTTTGGCTCCAGATTATCTTGATGTGGTATCTCTTTGGGTTCCAGGTCTCCAAGACTTGCCTCGGAACCCCTATCCGATAGTCCCTGCCAGATGGTGCCTTAGACTTGGAGCAAGTCTCCAGGCCCCAGAGGCCCCACTTCAGGCTTAGCTTGATTGTTTGGGTATTTACCTATGAGGTAAATTTGGCAAATTGGGGTGTTTTATTAGGAAACTAATATCCTCTTCCCTCTCTATACACATTGATCTATTAAAGATCTATCACTCTGAGAGTGTGTTTCCTTTGTCTTTATGTAGCAGGATGGCAGGGCCCTGTTCTAAAGCATGCAAGTTTGGGGATCCCTAAGTACCCCGTGGTTCATGCTACAAGCCCAAAACTCAATTTCCCTGATTAACAAGGGGTTGGGCAACCCAGTGGGTGGTCCAATTCCCTTTTTCAAACAGGAGCTGGGAGATTTAGTCATCCAATTTCCTTTGTTCAGATAAGCAATTCTCATCTCACCAACTCAATGTCTTTCTCCCTAAAATGCCTCAATCCCACACAGGCACACAACCACCATCTCTTTTGTCTTTGAGGCTGCCTGCAGTGTGGGGCCATGCAGAGAGGACCTCCTGTGTTCCCCACATCACCCCCTTTCTGCCCCAGCAACTGTTCTGCTGTCTTTGTAAGAAGTCTGTGTAAGATTTCATCTGGAGGAACACAATCATTTGCTTCCAATATTGTGGAAAGTACTGATCTACTGCTTCAGGAAACACTGACAGGTAAATGGAGTGTCAGGACATGGAACCCCTCTTCACACTGGACTTCCTGCTTATAGGGAATCCAGGGGCTCCCCACTCTGTGCCCCACCTCTGCAGGGGACCTCCTCTTCCTAGCATCAGACATCTGCAAATGTGTTTGCACCACAACCCAGCCAACTCTGCTCTGGCCTTTCTGGTCTCAGATTTGCAAAGTGTTAAAATTCCTCTTAATTATGACTAAAATGTGGTCTACCTACCAACGAGTTTTATCTCAGGCATGTGCTCCAAGTCATGGTAATTAATTTGACTAAAGCTGTTAATCAGGCCGAAGTTGAGCTGCGGTGTTCTGGTGTCAGAAGGGGGTTAGATCTCCCTTCTCTCCTAAATCATCAAAGTGCCAAAAGAACACCAGCTCTGCTGCCTCCTGGGGTCAGAAATAGATCCAGCTTTTATTGAGGAAATTCCCCAGTCACTCATGAATCTTAGCAACGGCTCTGTGACCCCGGCCTGGAGGGTGTAATTATCTTTATGGCCTTTTGAAGGAGCATCTGTCTCCCTTTGTTAAAAATGTGCCCATTGTTCCTGTGACAGCCCCTTCCTGGCCACCTCACCCCTCCAGACACAAGCAATGAGAAAGGAGGAGGCTCTCTGGCAGTAAAGATCAAGGCAGTATATTCAGCCTGTATAGCATTAAATAAAAGATACTGAACAAAGATTAATTAGGAAAGTGCAAAAAGGCTGTCGGTGTCTAAAATATCTACTTGGAGGCGGGTCCACAGCGGTGTCCCCAGCTCAGAAAAGCTTATGCTGTTCTGGGGATCTTGTTGCAAGGAGACAGCAGGGATGGCAGGTTTTCACCCCGGGCTACAGATGGTGGTGCCGGCTTCTGCTCCTGGATCAAGGCATCCATAAGAAGAGCAATAATGGCGTCCCAGGAAGAGCAAGCATAATGCTTGGACTTCTCCTTGGGCAGGGGTGAGGGTTGAGTGAGGGTGTGTCCCCTTGGGTAGGGGTGAGAGTTGACAGAGATGTGTCCCCTTGGGCAGGGGTGAGAGTTGACAAGGGTGTATCCCCTTGGGCAGGGGTGAGGGGTGAGGGTTGTGTGAGGGTGTGTCCCTTTGAGTAGGGGTGAGGGTTGACAAGGGTGTGTCCCCTTGGGCAGGGGTGAGGGGTGAGAGTTGAGTGAGGGTGTGTGCTCCTTCTGCAGCTGCTGAGTGGGGGAAGCGTTAGAGAAGGAGTCCTCTCCTTGGAACAAGGAGGGAAACTGCATCCCCATCTGATAGTCTACCAGGAAATGGGCAAGGAGGGACCCCTACCCCTGAGCAGTGAGTGGCCTGTGACTGCACACTGACCTCCAGAGAAGGCTTAGAGAAGGCAGCAGCAATAGAATCTATGTCTAGCCGTTCCCCGGCAGAGCTGATGGAGGGACTCAGGCTGGCGCTGGATGCTGTGGTGGCTGCTCACAAACCGCAGTTGGGGCTCTTCTTTCGCTGCACCCAGCACCAAAGGCTGGCTTGCCTCTGTGAGCTGCTTGTGGTGCCAGGGGAGGAGAAGTTGGAAGGAAGCTGAGCACAAGGTGGAGAAGGAACTCAGAGTTTGGGGAGCAAAGCAGAGTTCTCCAGAACTGAGACACTTGGACTGGGGCACGGATGCCACGCCACCTGCTTCGTGAAGGTCTGTTGTGACGTGTGCCTCGTGAGCACAGACAGTGCCCAGCACACGGCCATGTCCCCGCCCAGCGGTGGAGAAGGCTGCTTGTCACCCTAGAGTGCAGCTCACGGGCGTCTTGATGGAGGGTGTTTCCTACCAAGCATCAGGCTCATGCCCACTCTTAGGGCCAAATGAATTTTTCAAATTTCACCCCTGAATTAGCTGGATTTGGTAGAAGGTGTTGCCCAGAAAATCACTTATATTGAAATGATTTGGTCCAAGCAGCTCTTAGAGATAACGCTTGACAGTCTGTCTTCAAAGCTGGACGTGAGTGCCAGAGCACATCCCGAGCAATGGATCTTACCATTCCCAGGAAGAAGTCTCCCATCTCCCAGATATTATAAGAAATCCATTCTTGGGGTTTGTACTCCTTACTCAGACCAATCCAACCAAGGGGAGCTTTTGAGAGACTGCCAAACATGCAGCGAAGCACGTCGATGGGCTGGCAGGTGGGCGAGTGAGGCCTTGGTGCAGTGGCAAGGTGGAGAGGCAGGCCTGCTCCCAGCCACGTGGACATGGGAGCCTGAACCTTCCTGCAGAAGGCTTTGCCCTGTTGCCAGAACATAGCTCTAATATTCCAGCAGTCTCAGAAGGCAAGGGCCTGGCCTGCGATTCCAGGGAACACACCAAGTGATTGGACAGAGTCCCAGTAAGCTAGGTTGGAAGAAATGGAAACAGGAGGGATTCCCAGAGAGGCGAGGAGTCAGGAGGGCCTCGGAGGTGTTTCTCAGTCAGCACGGGCTTTATGGAAAGTCCGGCCATCTGTCGACCATTTGCAAACTGGAGACCCAAAGGGTCTGATTGTTTAAGTTGTAGCCACAGTCTAAGACAGGGAGCAGGGGAAGACCAGCGTCCTTGCTCAGAGACAGTCAGGTTGAAAGAGGGAATTCTCCTTTCCTTTCCGTTACCTTTTTGTTCTATTCAGGCCTTCAGCTTGGGGGAGGGGGCAGATTGCTTAGCACAGTTAAATGTTACTTCATCTAGAAACATTCCACAGACATACTCGGAATCACATTGACCCAGTATCTGGGTACCCCAGTCAAGTTAACAAAAAATTAAACATCACAAAGGAATACATACACACACACATGTACATATATGTATACACATGCACGTATATACTTAATAATATGTGTGCATGTATACATGCAGTTTATGGTTATGCATATGTATATATGTGTGTAAATTGGTTTCATGATCAATGTGTAAATTAATATTTTACTTTCAATAGAATTTATTGATATTGTATTTACTAAAGGTGATATTTAATTGGTGTTTTATTAATGTGAGATCTTGACTTGAGATTTACTATCTCACCAAAATACACATGTCTGGCAACTTATTTACAACTGATATAATTGAAAGTAAGGTCAGTTGCTGTTGCAAGTGCAAAATAATTTTAATGATGGTTTAAGCTCAGAAAGAATTTGTGTGCTATAGAAAATATGACTGAAACTTTTGAGAGGTTTTATAGTCTCTGACAACGTTGGAATAAATTTCTGAGAAATTATTTTAAAATATAAAAGTACATCTCAAGCTGATAATTCTTGTGGAATAATTTTTTTTTAATGATTTAACCCTCTACACAAATTGATTTCCTGTAGACCTGGGTTTAGCTTGAAACATAAATGCAATGTCATTTCAATATCTTCTCAGATAGCTCTTATATCTGTGGATGTCGTACAAGAAAACCCAGTGGTTCTACAATTTGCATATAATGCAAATAGCAATTCGTGCAGCCTGCAATAGCACTGTGTCTTCAATTATAAGGGTAAACTAACTCTAAAATTTCCTCCTTTTGTTCATAATTGGTTCACCAGAGGCTTCTTATGACAATAAGTTCCTTCCCATTTATTCTAACAATCTTAAAATCTAATTTGTACTTCTCTTTCTAAGACCGTGGTATTCACTTTGCAGTGTTGCAGTTCTCAAGCTACAGATTCTAAATGCTTAGAAAAAATCTCCTAAGCAATGTCTGGGGTGCACCTGTTATCTGCCATATTACCTGAACACAGCCTGAGCCCCAAAGCTCCTATTCTGACTCTGGGTGCTGCCTAGACGAGGAGCCCCCTCCCTTCTGGCCTCTGCTGCAGCTTCAGCTACCGCTGCCTGGTGGCTAAGGTGCTTAGGCGGCCCCTAAGCTCTGGGCTGCCACAGACTAGCACCACGTGTACCTGCTGACCAGGACAGCTGCAGGGCCAGGCCTTCCACGTGGGCACGTGACCACCCCGCACATCTCTTCTGCTCACACAGCCTCTGTTGTCTCAGTATCACTTAACCACATGCTCAGAAGTGAAATTGTTAATAGTTTCAAACAAAGTCAAGACATCAAATGAACGGTGTAGACCCTCAGGGGAGCCAGGGCCCTTTGCAAGTCTGCAAAACTGTTCCTGCCATTTAGAAGGAGCCAGCTGGCCACAGGACGACGTGAATGGGCTGTGTGGATTCTTGCCAGGCTTACTGTGAGGTTAGCCACTCCTGCCTTGCAGGGAAAGGTTTTATGCTAGAGATACACTGGCCAAGACCCACACAATCTTCCTGGAATCTGAGGCTTTCTCACACATGTGGAATCATTGCTAGCTTTGTCATTCTAGCATCTGGGCTTCAGCTTTGGTGAAGACATTATCTCCAGAGGACCTGCTGTCACTTTGCACACATTCTGGCTGGTTTCTGAAAGTAGATATTTTAATCTAGATAATACACAATGTAGTAAGAGGGGTGGGGAAAAGTTGATTTTTAAGGTTCTTCTAGGTCAATCAGTGTTACAAGCAAAATTGTAAACATGCATTCTATGTATGCATTTGAATGTCTACAAGCATTTGTATTTATGCACACATCTTTGTTAATATATGCTCTTCCTTGAAACAAAGCATCACGCAGGACTTAAAAGACCAGAGCTGCCAAACTTGCATTTGAGTGAGGATAAATATACAATCAGGGACAAAGAATTAAAACAATAAACACCACAGCTCGAAGTTCAGACCTGTTGCTGTAGTTAATGATGATGTTTCCTTACAACGATGTCTTGCCCCTGTCCCATCAGTGTTTGATTGGATTTGGGGTAACATGTTTATTAGTGTGCACCTAAAGTAGGAGGTATGTTATGATTATAATCCGATATTTTTTTTAAAGATTTATTTATTTATGCATACAGAGTTGGGGTACAGTCCAGAGGTGTAGGGGCTGGTGAGAGGATTCACTAAAGACATAGTGGGGAGCAGAATAGGCAGATGGATGAAGTACACTGCTGAGGGGAGCAGCGGGTAGGTCAGGAGAGGTCTGCTACGCCATGTGGGACACCTCTGAGGCGGAGATTGTACTCATGCGGAAGTGGCTTTAGCTTCTTAGTGCTGTGTTTTAACCCGCTGTGCCACCAGGGAGGGCCTAATTCGATATTTTTAAGAACAAAAGAGCTCATTCACATGGACAGGAATTTGACATTTGATACCACTGTGACCAGTTTACAGTTTTCCATCTTTTTGTTTTAAAAGTGTTCAAACACTGAAATATTGAAAAAATTCAAGTGAACACTTATGTAACCACTACCAGATGCTACTATTAACGTTTAACTACACTTGCTTCGCAGTTATCTTCTCACTCATCCTCCTCTTCATCCAGACACCAGAAAAGTTTACAGAAATGGTTTCTTTAACCTTCATTAGCATGCATGTCATTGACTTAAATTCAATATATGTCATCTGAAATATTGTTTGTGATAAATGCCACATGTAATAGAGTCCAAATATTGATTTAATGCAATATTTTAACAAATGCATACACTTGTGTAACTCAAAGCTCTATGAAATCCTTAGAATTTTACATCCATCCAGAAAGTTCCCTCACACCTCTGCCACTGTAAGCCCCACCAGTCATTGTTCTGATCTTTTTAGCAGTGACAAGTTTTTCCTACTGATCAGTTCATTTTCACTTTTCTTATGCAAACAACTAAGTAGATTTTTTCCAGACTGCTTTCAAACCAGTGAAACGTCATTATTTATTGTATGCTCATTTTTATTTAGGGACAATTTCTACTGACAACAAAAGTTATGCTCCAAGAAAAATGTCAGAGAAAATCTTTGATGTTTGTGAGCAAAGTACAGGCTCTTCCAAGAGGCGGATCTTGGCAGAGGGAGCAAGATTTGCTGCTTCCCTGGGGTAGTTCGCTTGCTCAGGAGAGAAAAAAATAGGCAAATTCATCTGTTGAATACTCCCCAAGGGAAAATCAAAACAACTCTATCTTTTCATTTATCCATGACTTGAAGGTGTTTTCTTCCCCTGTAGTCAAAGGACAGCGGAGCGTGCTTCTTCCCACAAGCTCTGTTTGAGCTCCTCGTCCCCATTTTATTTCCAGAAGGCCCTTGCCAGAAACAACAAGGCTCGCTGCAGGCTGTGGGATTTAATCAGCAAGAGTGAGATGTTCCAGAATCCAGTCACTTCCCAGGCCTTGCCACCTGGAGAACACAGAGGGCTTGCTATAGATCATTTCCAGGGGGCTGCCCTGGCAAGACCAGAAATAGAAGCACAGCGGGAAAGTAGCAAATTACGTGCGCCTCACCTCTTTTCTGTCTGTTTTGCACAGCAAGTCCAGTAAAACTGGAACATCGTGTCCACCAAAGCCCAAATCTAGAGCAGAACTCTCACACTTCACTCAATCCTTATTCTGTCATAAGGGACAAATATAATCCACTTATCATTCATTAACTTACCTATTACCTATTCATGCCAAATATTCATAAATTTCTCCTTCTAAAGATCTTTCCATTTCCTGTCTACCATAATGCAAATCAGAAGTTTAAGGCAAGTCAGTGATTTTTATGACCCAACAAGGGAGAAGCATCATTCAGAGAAACAAAAGTGGAACTGGCAGAGAGACAGGATGAAAACCAAGAGAGAATGGTGCTTCCTGCACCAGGAAAGAGCTCCCTTAGTCCATGTGAGCTGCAATAACAGAACACCACAGGCTGGGTTGGGGTGGGGGCTGGTGGAGCTCACAAACAACAGACATAAATACCTAAGTTCTGGAAACTGGAAGTCTAGAATTAAGGTCCCATGCTAAGTGTTAGAGTCCACTTCCCAATTCTTAGGCCACCATCTTATCTCTGTATCCTCACATGGAGAAAGGAAGGAGGGGTCTTGTGGGGTGTCTTTTATAAGGGCAAAAATCCCATTCATGAGACCCCCACACTTATGACCTAACCTTACCAGGTTAGGTTTCAATATATGAATATAGAGGGAGATACAATCTCTCAGCCCCTGACACAGAATGTTGGAATAGAGAGACACCAACTCTATGGAATCTTGCCAATTATGACAATATTTTAGGAAATGTAGACTCAAGAGGGAAAAAAGCCTACAATAAAAACCTAAGACACACACACACACCACATCACACACATATAACGTACACACATACACACCCCATGGATACACATCCCATATACACATACATTTGGGAAATGTGCTTGAAAGACTTTCACAATAGCTAAGCAAGTCTTGTATGTGTGTGCATACGAGTGTGTTCTGGAGAGAGGGAGGCAGTGAACATTAATGAGTAAACCTCCAATCTCTGAGGTTGTGCTTTAACGGTCATTAATAGAAGACAGGTTTCTGTTTTGCTTTTTTTCCCTAGATTTTTCTATTATAGTGTACTAATGAAGTGTGTGCTTCTGTAAACACAATATTATATTAAATAAATTCAGAACTCTAAAATAGAGTTGATAAAAATCAGATAACTTATTCTTTAATAAAGACGTTTTGTAACAGGGTGCAGCACTGTGAAAGAGCGCCATGGGAACAAGCCATATTTTCCTCCTGCCTCCATTTCTACTCTGCCAATATCTCAACACCTGTGTTACGGCTCTCAACATGCCATGAACTGGACTTCCAGAACGGGGCTCCTGAAAAAGGAGGAAGAAGCAGGATGGATGTATAGATTGGTGGGTAAATAAAGAGGGAAGAGGAGCCGTGTGAAGAGTCTGCTCCTGGGATTTTGGTGCTAGGAGAAGAGGGCAGGATTATGGCAGCCATCATCTTGACCTTGTGGTGAATTTTATGGTATATTGTGATTTGGGGGTCCCCGCTCTTTGGATCTGCCTGACCCATTTCTTATGGTTTCCTACCAGAAGGGGACTTGGACTCCTGGCAAGCTTTTGAGCCTCAGCTGCCCCACTCTGTGCCCATCCTGTTTGCCTGGGCATTTGCCCATGAAGGTAAAGGGTGATTTTTGGAGCTTAATAGGGAGTCTGTTATTTGAAATCTTGTCTTCTCCCTCTCTCTCTCCATGTGCCCTTTGAACTTAACACCAATTAAAGGTCTCAGGAAGAGGACACTGAGAGTCTCTTTTCGTTACCTTTATGTGTGTGGATGACAGGACTCTTGGCATAATGTGTTTTTTTTTCCCCCTTAGTTTCATCTGGAATCGAGTTTATTGTAAGCCTCAAACACACAAAGATCCACATAGAAAGGACCTTGGTAAATATTTCGAAAATAAGTTCTATTTTCTACAGAATATTTTTGTTTATTGCAAAGTAGGAAATCTAATTTTCTCAAAAATTTATAAACATTTATGACACATCGGTTTAGTGTGTAGAAACAATCTTAGATGATGTATAAGGAGGAGCAGTATTTTTCTGGCTCTGCCCCCTTTAATTCTCTTTGAAGGAGCCCTTTAATAGTTCTGGAATTCTCGAGTGTGTTTCTTGTGTACTCTGAGATCCTGTGATCTTGCTAGTGTCCAATGAACTTGGCCAGTGACCTTGCCAGTGCCAGAGCCAAGCTGACTCTGATGTTCACAGCAACATCAGAATTTCCCTCCCTGCTACCCTCCTCCTTGTGAATTGAAGATTTCCATCACCTCCACTTTTACCTTCCCTCCCCAAGGCTATCTGCAATATGTTATAACCCCCTCACTCCTTCGTGACTGTCTGTGGAAATTTCCATCCTACCTCTATTCCCTACCTCTGCTGGCAGGTCCACAGCCCTGGCAAGGCCACTGGCACCAAGCTTCAGCTCTTAGAATTCCAGGGAGGATTTAAAAATGAGATATTTTGTATTCAGTCTTTTGTTGGATTGATTGCACCGGAAACAATCTTAGCTTAGGTCAGAAAACAATTTCAGCAAAAGATAATCTTTCTATATACCAAATAACCTCCAACCCGCACTTGCAAAGTCAAATCACACTATTATCTTTTGTGGAGCCAATTTCTCAGATAGTAAGTAGTGATCTTTACAAGTAATTCTCTCTAGAAATCTGAGACACACAACCCCCATCATGATCTTCATATGCCACCACAAAATGAAATTGTAAAATTGGCTTCACTTACAGATAAGTCCCCCAGATTAGTCCATGAGAAAGACATGGATCAGAAATTAGAAGCCACTGTGATGGGCATGGGTCACCAAATTCAGCCCAGTATCACAAGGACTTCCATCTTCTCCTTCAACAAAATCTTTTGGTACTTTCATTTTTAACCTTATATTTAGCCATAAACACAAGCTATATCATGTCAAAAATAATGAGCAACCAGTCAGAACTCAGTATGCAAGTGAAAATTTAGGGGTCTTCAGGAGAATTGCAATCTGGGAGTTATTGTCCTAGGCAAGCCCTGCCAAATAAACCAACATGGAGGAAATACAGAGCTACGATTTACCTGGCCCCGACAGGTAAACTGATCAAATAAAGGGGGAAGAAACATGCACAAGGAAAGAACACCTGCTTTCAGTGCAGTGATAGATTGTGCTCCGTGAAGCTAGATTCGTAGAGTGTTGCTGATTCTTCTGAGAAGATTGGTGCTCCTTTTCCTAACTCCCGATAGATATTGCAGTGGTTGGGAAGCTGGTGGAATGGGAGGCAATATTTGCAGCTGGCGATCCAGTTTCTAGGCAGCCAGGCCTGCTAGGTGTACATAAGCTTCAGTCTAACGGCCCCTCAACAGCATTTTGGCTGTGCCTTTCATCCATTTAGATCCTATGATTTCCTAGTCATCTCTACAACTGTGAGTCTATCATAAAAGTTTGCTTCTCTCTGCACAAGCTGGTTTAAGTGACTGCCATGTTATTTTTCCCATGTCTTTGGTTGTTTTGTGTAAGTACCTGTGTGAAGATAATAGACCTGTGTCTTTGGATAAGGGTGAAGCTCTGAAAGAGTGGGAAGGGAGTAGCAGAAAAGGCAGGGAGAAGGCATGTGTAGGTGATTATTTCTACCTAACCTGCAGAGCTAAAATTATCTGCACTTAAAAGTTTTGATGGAAAAATTTCACATCATTTTTACAGAAGCTTCAGAGCTAGAATCACCTACAATATTTAAAAGGCTTAAGTGAAAAAAAAATTCAGGAAAAAAAAAAAAAAGAGGATCCTTTTTTGGCATAACAAAGCTAATGCTTTTGTAAACCTCTATGTAAATTGTTGCTTAATTACTGTTGGGGAGGGGGTTAGGCCAAAAGGCTCATTGTCTTAACCTCAGCTTCCTGGGAAGAAGAAATGGGAAGTCACCCAAGCAAAAGAGAGAGAGGAGCCCTCCAGCTCTGGAGAGAAGGCTAATGCGAGAGAGGTGGTTCTGGTTGGGATGCATTATATCACGGCTACAGGAATTACATGCTGTGTCATTGCTGCTCCACACGAAAAGAAACCTAACATTTCCCTAATGGGAAACAATTGCCGCGAAGTGGGCTCTGACGCCTTTATTTGTACTGAGGGCTGTAGCTGCCTTCACCCTGTAATTACAGAGACACAACAAACCTTGGTGAACATTGGCACAGTGGAGCAACCTTCATCCCTGCCGAGTCCGGAGATGCAGGAAGGTCGGGTGCATGGGGTTGCTCTCTCAGGGACCCCGTGACCTTCCTCCCTGTGGCGTCTGTACCCAAGGAGAGGCGTTCTTGTGCCAGCACCGCACCTCCAGCTTTCCTGACAGGCCAAGAACGCTGAGCGGTTATTCAAGTTAGAAGGATCTAGCCCAGCTTCAGCAGCAGCTCCAGAGAAGGGCTCAGGAACTTAAATGTGGGAATTTTACTTTGCTGCACTAGAATCGCTGAGGAATCCTGGCATCCCTTCCAGATCCTTCCATCTCCCG
Source organism: Condylura cristata (assembly GCF_000260355.1). Lineage (NCBI taxonomy): Eukaryota > Metazoa > Chordata > Mammalia > Eulipotyphla > Talpidae > Condylura > Condylura cristata. The sequence continues at coordinate 17,846,343 of NW_004567118.1, read as the reverse complement.
TGATCTCAGCTCATTGTTCCAAGGAAGCACAGGCGCAAGTGCCAAGCACTACCCAGGTGGCTTCTCCAAACAGATTCTCCTCCAGAGTCCTCAGTCAGGCGGGCATCTCTGAGGGAGTTAGGTTTACACATGTTGTGAAATTGTTAAGGAGAAGGATGTCCTAAAGGAACTTTATAGTCTTGTGGACTCCACCCCCTACTCCAGCTTTATGGACTCTACCCCCTACTCCAGTGATTGGAAACTACAACTCCCAGCAGCACCAGGGAGAGAACTGCGAGGCCCCAAGGGCGGATTTAGCAGGAATTCTGGGACACTGGGGGATAAATAGGGCGCCATAGCATCTCTCTCGCTTGTGAAATGGCTCTCTAGACCTGTGAGTTGGTGTTTTCAGTCAGCCAAGCTGGTAAGGTATTCCAGTTACTTTGTATCCTGCTTTCTTTTCCTGGGTGGTGTCCTATTTCTTTCTCCTTTTGTAAATAAACCCCTTATTGACCCTTTTGTGTGTACCTGCAGTGTAAGTGAGTTGTGAGCTCGCGGGTGACCCTTTTGTGTGCACCTGCAGTGTAAGTGAGTTGTGAGCTCACGGGTGAAGCCCCACAGAGAGGCGGCCCCGTCCACTCTGGGGTACCCTGTAACAAAATGACCCCCAAATCAGCTACCTTCTCCCTTGGCCAATGCTGGCCTCTGAGGTGGTAATCTCAGCAGCAGCTCACTCAGCTGCTCATGCTGATGGAGCACCTACCTACCATGTATTTATTCCGAAAACTGTTGCTACTTATTCTCAGCCTCACGCCTGCCCTGTGAAATAAAACCACCGTGTAAATAACACTTTGAAGCTCTAAACTATATAATACAATATAAACTATAAATACAACTATATAATAAGATAATATAAGTGTGCTGAGCTCTCAACACTGTCTAGTTGGATTAAACGAGGAAAATTCCTAAAGTTAAATAAAAGTCCATGCCTTGTTTGTAAGAGAATTCCTAAAGGGAATGTGGTTAATGGTCACTGGTAAGTATGTGGAGATAATGATCCATCCTGAGTAAAAATCACAGATCCGTAATAAGTTCACTCTATTAAAAAAGGAGAAAAAGAAGTGGAGAGTCAGAGAGTAAATATCTAAGTTGGAAAATTGCAGAAGTAAGAAAAATAAGTGATAGATTTATTGTTGGTCATATGAAATACTTCAGGGACTCTCCTTAGACAGTAGCCTTAAGTCGCTAGAGAAACTGATGAGCACATTCTCACATCCTGCATGTAAGTTACACAGGAAAATCTCTGGAATAGAAATTTTAAGTGAGTGGATCTCGGCCTAGAGTGGCTAACTTTGAGGGGTAGTTTGCCATGACTTTATTTGACCTTTCTTTTTTTTTTTAATGTATTTTTTTAAAGATTTATTTATTTATGCATACAGAACTGAGGTACAGGCCAGAGGTGCAGGAGGTGAGAAGATTCACCAGAAACAGAGTGGGGAGCAGAACAGGCAGGTTGATGAAGTACACTGCTGAGGGGAGCAGCGGGGAGACAGGAGAGGTCTGCTGCACCAAGTGGGTCAGCTCCCTGGGGCCGGGGATAAGGCTTGTACTTCAATGGCTGCAGTAGCTTCACAATGCTCCCTGTAACCCACTGCACCACCAGGAATGGCCCTTAAAGAATGGTTGAGGAGAAGAATATCATCCCTGCATATCTGGCCACCCTCCTCCCTTTTTTTCCAACCTACTCCCACCCTCCCCATCCCCTGCCCCAATTCAAAAGACCTCCTGGGATGGACACCAGGAGATCTCAGATTCTAAGCAATTTGGAAGCTGGTTTGAACACACAGGAGGTCTCCTGTCTCTTAGTTCTTGGCCATTATTGATAAACAAAGCCTGGCCCCCAGTGATTTATTCCTGCCCTGAATATTAGCCTCATATTGATGGTCGCATGGTTTGCTTGGGGATGTAGATTTTATATTAATAGTGTGAAAAATTCTTCAAATGAAAATAACAGAATGTTTGACTCCACCTAGTAAATACTTTAAATATCTTCAATATTGTAAGTTTGTAAGGAAATTGATACATAATTGACTTTGAAGACAATTGTGTAGCACACCATGATGGCATCAATGTGAAGCAATGTTACTGGCATTCAGAGATTTTCTCAGTTAAAAGTGAAATGACGGGCCCTCCCTGGTGGTGCAGCGGGTTAAAGCACTGCACTGAGAAACTAAAGCTACTTCCTCATGAGTTCGATCCCCGCCTGCCCCGGAGGTGACCACATGGCATGGCAGACCTCTCCTGACCCGCCCGCCGCTCCCCTCAGCAGTGTACTTCGTTGATCTGCCTGTTCTGCTCCCCACTCTGTCTCTGGTGAATCCTCTCACCCTCCGCATCTCTGGCCTGTACCCCAGTTCTGTATGAATAAATAAATAAATCTTAAAAAATAAAAGTGAAATGACGAGTTAGTGTAAGACAGCAGGAGAATAAGGTTCTACACACACTATAAATATTTTAGACATGATCTTATACAAGTTCATATACATATAAAATTTTGTAGGAGAGTGTTCAAAAAATCCTCCTAAAAGTTAGTTAACCAAAATACTAAGACTATCTCACACTGGATAACTTACCAGTGATTTTTCACTTTTTGCCATTTTCTCAGCTTTCAAAAAGCATAAACTGTTTGTGCAATTAAACATGAATTATGAGTTAAAAGCATATGTTTCATTGAAGCATTCATGGTGAGCATCAGAATACTTTATTTTTAAAAGCCACACAGGATGCATTAAGTCCTGTCAGAAGGAAGGTGTGGTGACGATGTGAGGGTGCCGAGGCAGAGCTGGCAGCAGAACAGAAGAGGTTGACACTGCCAGTCCACGGGGGGGTTCTCCCAGACTCAGCACATGGCCAATGCCCAGCCTCCAGTCATTGTGTTGCTCAGGGTTCACCAGTAGGGGTGCAATTAACTGTAATGGATTGAACTTGATAACACCTTTCCCCCAAACCTGTCCCCCCAAACCACTCTAGGAAGAAGAGGGACATCTGAAGTCTTTTTAACAAGGGGAAGGCCCAGAAGTTGACTCATGTCTTCTGAGTTGAGAATGCGGGGATCCCAGTGCTATGGAGAGGGACCCAGGAGGGTTAGTGAGGAAACACATGTTTTGTTGCTAACACCAACTCCTGGGTCCTTGGGGAACAAGAGATCTGAGGAAGGGAAGGGAAGTGATCTCTGAAGAGTGAGTTGGTGTCTGGTAAACCATCTATCCACAAAGAAATAACGAAGCATGGGTTTGTAGGAGTTCCTGATTTTCACGATGCAGTTCTCTCTGTGACCAGCTTCAGGCTGCTAATGGTTTTATGATAGGAAAGCAAATCCTTTAATTATTAACCATCAGCTATAACCAGCCAGTGCATGCTGTTGCCTCTCTAACGGTGACCCTGTCATATGTGTTTCTAGCTTGGCAACCACATGAATTTGCAGGAAGAAGCAATGAATATCCTCTCGATTACTCATAGGCTGAAGACAAGATTTTAAGCCTTTGCAGAAGGTAATGGCTCACCCCTGTTTTCCACCAAAAAAAAAAAAAAAAATCAGTGTGTATTTAGGCTCCCTTTACTAAAGGCAACAGGGAAGATCCCCTTCCCACACATACCTTTCCAACCTTTGAATTCTAAAGTCATCTTAAGGTAGATGTCCAAATGACACTACCAAAATTTTATAAAAGTAACATGAGTACAGGGAAGTGACAGAATATAAAACCAATGCACAAAATTAGTAGCAGTCCTATATGTAAAAAATGATTAAAAGAAAGAGAAATTTTTGGCCCTCCCTGGTGGCGCAGAGGGTTAAAAGCACAGCACTGAGAAGCTAAAGCCGCTTCTGCATGAGTTCGATTCCCGCCTGCCCCGGAGGTGACCACATGGCGTGGCAGACCTCTCCTGACCTGCCTGCTGCTCCCCTCAGCAGTATACTTCGTTGATCTGCCTGTTCTGTTTCCCATTCTGTCTCTGGTGAAGCCTCTCACCGCCCCTGAGCTTCTGGCCTGTATCCCAGTTCTGTATGCACAAATAAATAAATCTTAAAAAAAAAAATCCCATTTACAATCGTGCTAAAGGATAAAATACCAGGAGTAAAGTTAGTGCAGGAGGTGAAGGCCCTTTACATTGGAGAGAGGGAGTGAGGGGCCTCCTCCTGGGAAAAGCCTCTTGAGAACCTGTGATCAAGACTGCAAAGAGGACTCCACAGAATTTGGTGTGGCAATGAGTCACTATTTATTGACTAGCCCAAGAGCAAGGAAAGAGAGTCCCAGAGAGACATCTCTGGCGTGTTTACATAGGTTTTAGTATTGGAGTTGTGACAAAAGGGATGAATCTAGAAGTGATAATACTAAGAGAAATAAGTCAGACAGTGACAGCCGGATACACAATAGGCTTACTTATGTGAAATACAAATAATCAAAGAAAAACTGGTACAGGACAACAAAATAACTTTGACTCAGTGAAAAATATATTAGTTACCAGAGGGAATGGTGGGGGAGAAAGTAGAAAACATAAGGTGGGGAGAGGGGGCAGCACAAGAGTTTTGGTGGAGGGTGGGGGGAGCTTCTACACATATGGAGGTGTGAAGATGTACCCTAAAATCATATAGTTATGTAGATAACTGACAAATTAGTATGTTTGGAGGGGAAAAATGAGTGCTTGAATTATCTGCTGTATATTGTAAAAACCTCACAGGAACAAAAGGAATCTGAGTTCTAGTTCACAATCTGCCTGCAAATGTTTGCTTTTTATTGGAGAAGAGAAGAAGAGAAAGTCTCCAGGTTTCCTATTATAAATTGGTGGTGCTATTCCTCCCTCATCAGTTTGTTTTTAAAATTCAAAAGGTGATGTATGTTCACCATTTGTGAGGTATGCTATACTCTTTAAATATTGCTTGTTCTACTCCTTTGTCGTCAGGGACACAGTCAGTGGCTCAGGAATTTCTGCTGAAGATGTGGCAGACAGGAGACTCCCCTGATACATGTTCGCCTAGCAGGCTGCAGTGATTTGTTTTTCTCGTGATGATTTATTTGGAATGACTGGCAGGGTGTGATGGATGCTGGCAGGACTAAAGCCTCCGAGGCATTCCTGTGCACTTCTGCTGTGAGAGTCCCCCCTTCAGCAAGAAAAACCAAACCAAACCATAGCAAAACTGCAAATGCAACAATGAACCCTCACTTTGTAAATGACTCATCCCAAAGATAAGCACTTGTGCACAGAGACACAAACACACACATAGACACAGCTCAGGACAGGTCTGGCTAAAGTAAAATGTCTACATGGCATTATGAAGAAACTCTGCATATTGTGGACACTCAAGTCTCAAACACCGATCATTACCAATATTTAAATTATTATAGTAAAGCATTACAGAGATTAGTTGAGGATGACTGGAGTTCTACTTTGAAAGGAGGACTTACTAGAATGACAAAAGGTGCATTAGCATCCATAGACCCTAATAGGTTATCTTGTGCTTTGTTGAGATTAATTTATTCTGCCTCACAGAAGACTGGGCATCAAATTGTAACAGGGCAATCCCCAGGGTAAGGGAAAGGTCCAGGTTCCCTTCCCCACCCAAAGAAGGGTGGAGCTTGGCAGGGCTGGGAAGCTAGAGAGGAGTGGGAAAAAGAAGGGAAGAGATCTAGAAGAGGTCCGGGAGCAGGCACATGGAGCAGAGAGACATGTATTTGCTTCTCAGCCTTAGGGACTCAGGGCGGGGCATGGAAGGAGACACTTGAAACACAGGTTGGTGAGAGAACCTGTGGGGAGGTTGTTAACGGCAGCCTTTCTCTTGCTTTTGACTTTGCTTCTTCAGCCATAGGCATGCTGGGTCGCTTCTTCTCCTTCCCATGGGCCCCAGGAGGGGTCTTAGTCTTGTGGAAAGCTTTTAGGCCTCAGCTGCCCTGTTTCGAGCCAGCCCTGTTTCAAGCCAGCCCTGTTTGGCTGGACGTTCATTCACGAGAGGATGGGAAACTTTGGGAGCTTGGCTTGGAAACTATATTTCTCATCTCTTCTCTCTAGGCACGTGATTGGATTAAAGTTTCTTGCCAGGGCCTTCCCTGATAGCACAGCAGGCTAAAGCACAGCACTACAAAGCTGGTTGCGGCCACTTTGGTGCGAGTTTGATCCCAGCCCTGAAGCTGACCCACATGGTGCAGCAGCAGACCTCTGCTGTCTTTTCTGCTGCTCCCCTCAGCAGCATACTTCACTGATCTGCCTGTTCTGCTCCCCATTCTGACTCTGGTGAATCTTCTCTCTGCTTCCTCACCTCTTGCCTTTACTCTGGCTCTGTATGCATAAATTAATAAATCTTTCAAAAAAAAAAAGTTTCTTTCCATTGAAGGTCTTATGCACTAGAGTGTGTTTTGTTTTGATGTGGCAGATGGCAGAACCCATTTCTAGCGGGCGGACTGAGAGGTCTCAGGGGCCTTCCCCCTGCCTTCTAACTAAACAAAGTACTCTGGGTGGGTGTGAAAAATCTCTGACCTTGCACTCACACATCTGGGTTCTGGGGCAGGATTTGAAAGGAAGAGGCAGAGAGGAGGGACTGACTCCATGAGTCTGTTGCCAAGTTCTGTGACCGGCAGCAAGAAAGGAAGGCTTGAGGCAGAAAGGCTGAGCAAGCAGAGTTTATTGCTCCAGGACAGCAGCTGAGACGGAGCCCCTAGAGTGGGGTCTGCAGCTACTGCCCCCTGAATAAGGGGTAAGTGTCTCTTATATAGATTCTAAACTCAGATTCCAAAGGGGGCGACTCATCGCTGTGTCCTTGATGTGATGCCCACTTCGTTATCACCTTCAGCTAGTCCCATCCCGGATGCAAGGTCAGTTTGTTACCACCTTATCAGTCCTTGGATGCAAGGCCTTTACCGTCCTTGTGAGTAGTCACTCCCAACAGGATCCACTGCCACATGTGCAGTACAGGGCATTTTGTCACTGAGGCTTCACATCTGTTCGAAGTTTGCTTGGTAGTGCCATCTACCATTGTTGAAGCTCTGTATTTAAGCTAAAAACAATCCGGGCATAGTTTATGTCTTGCAGACTTCATTCCTCCTGCTGTGATTTTGTTTGTCGCTGGCTGTCCCCAGCTGCTGTGCAATTTTAACAAATGAACCCTCCTTAGCTGTGCCTGTTTCCTCCCCACCTGACATCCATCTCATTACCATCCCCAAATAACTCTGATTATCCTTCCCATTAACCTTCCACAGTTATTCTGTAAGCTGACATTTGCTTTACTTTTATGCATTTTTTAGTTTAAATGCAAATAACTTTCAGTTCTAACTTTGGCAGATTTAACTGTAATTTGAAAGAATTGTGTTCCATTAAAAAGGAGAGCCCACTGGGGTTCCTTTCAAGATTTTGCATTAAATAATGAAAAGTGCTTTTTACAGAATTCTTCCAGCTGCTTAAATATTAGAAGCTTAAGTAAAAAAGGTAAGGAAAGACAGAAGCACTTAGTTTACATTAAATGGGACATTATTTTAAAGTTATGACAGTATTTTTAAGGGAAGCCAGAGGCTTTTGGAAAAAAAAAAAAAAAAACTGGCTGGCCTCTTCCAGGCCTCCCCAGCACTGTCTCAATTCTCTTGTGAAACAGAAACACACGTTCATTTTTTTTTCTCCATCAGCTCTCTCTCATTTACAGAAACACATGCTGTTGACCCCTTTAGCATAATTACCTATAGAGACGAATATTCCAGACATGCCATTAGAGCTAGTTTGGGGCACTTGCTTAGCACGGGCATAAAACTTTAAATACAGCTGAAAGGTGGGAGGCAGTGATATGACTTGACTGCAGGCCTCCATCTAACTTGGCTGACATCCTGGGGTTCGTGCTTCCTGGTTCTGGGGAGCCCGGTTAGTGGAACATATAGAGTTGTCAGAGGTAACTCTCCACTACCTTGGGAGCTCAGGAAAGCCTGACCTTGGCTAATGTCAGCATAAACCTTGCTTGGGAGCTGAAAATCAGTTCACGCTACAATTCACAGGTGTACAATCATTAATGGTGAAGACTAAAAATCTCTGCGTTGCATTTCTCTATTTAGATGTGGTGAAATTTTAATAAAAGCTCAAACTACAGGCAAAGAACCTGGAAAAACATTTTTAAATATTTATTTTTATTTATGCACTCAAGAATTGGCGTGAAGGCCAGAGATGCAGGAGATGAGCAGATTCACCAGAGACAGAATAGGGAGCAGAATCAGGCAGACTGACTGAAATACACTGCTGAGGGGAGTAACTGGTAGGTCAGGAGAGGTCTGCTGCACCGTGTGGGTCACCTCCCTGGCTGGGGACTGAATTTATGTTGCAGTGGCTGTGGATAGCTTGATAGCATTGAGACTTTAACCTCTGCACCACCAGGGAGGCCCGGAATCTAGGGAAATTTATATATGTATATATATATATATAGTTTATTTTTACATGATTTTGTGCATTTTTTCCATCTCATTTGCAATCGCCTTGGGTTTCCCATCACCAAATCACCCTGTGCCATCACCATAGTCCAGGGCATTTCCATCCCCCTCTGCTGTTTTTGATTCCATTCCCTGCTCCACCTCCACAAAATATCTCTGGTATATAGCTGAGAACCTAGGGAAATTTGACAAAAACTTTAAAGCAAATAAGATTTTCCACAAGTAAACATGCAATCACAAATATAAAATGTGTCCTTGGAGTGTAATCAACTGCGTCTCTGGTTACAAATGCCCAGGGTCTGAAATACAGGGTTCAAGAATAGGCCTCCCCAAGATGTGTAACTTGGACGTGGGGGTTGTTTTCAAGCTGAGTACAATTGAGGCCCTGCAGACTCACAAAAAACTGTTACTTTAATTTCCTAGAGGAAGGAAAAGTGCAGAATTACCCAGAATTAGACTTTTTACCAGAAATAAATTATTTTACTAGAGAAATCTATTTAGTGGAGTAAACATCTAATTATAGAGAACCTGATCTTCATCATATAAATCACCCTCTTCTCTTCATGTGGAACCCCTCCTCACTCTTTGAAGATCCAGGGCTCTATTCCTTACCCTGGATATGCACTCCCTGCCCCATTTTGCCTCACTGTTTTTGGAATCAGCATCTGTGTAGAAGGTCCACAAGTGTGTAGTTAATTTTTATTTTCTCGTACTAACCTGTCTAAGATCAATTTCTCTCTCATCCAGCCTGAGAAGAACCCAGGAGGGTGGTTTCTCTCCCCTCTGAAAAGGTCAAGGAAAGGAGAAGTATTCTGGATGCCATTTGTGTGGATGATGGGATTTCAGGGGACTTTATACAAAATGCTGTGGCCAGAAAACCTATTTTGCACTCATATTTTCTAGTGTTGTGTTGTTAATTTTACCTGCAAATTTGTCTTTAATCATGAGATTTGCCCCTTTCCTTACATTTGATTCATGATATTCTTTATTTCAGAATTAAAATTTTGCAACACTGCATCTGAAACCCGCAGGTGGATTTTCTGGATTTGTTAAAATCTGCATAGTGAGTATGCATTTTCTAAACCTCTCCATATTTCATGTCACCTCACTAGTGTAGAATTATCTACCAAGGATGACAGGACCCTGCTGAGGGGTGTGTATTCTAGTTCAGAGATGGGTCGCTAGAAATATAAGCAATGTCATTAATATAAGTGTGCATACATTTTGTCCCATTTTCATGGGCTTGTATACAATCTTAGACTATTTAACTTAATGGTCAAGACCATTAAATTTGATTAAGTGAAAGAATTAATTTGCTACAGGGCAACCCAAAGTGAACTGGGTTGCCTGTGTGTGGGTCCTCACCCATGTACTTAAGATTCAGCTGCACTGCAGACACTCACAGAAAGGTCAATAATGAGTTTATGTACAAGGTGGAAAGAAAAGGAACAACCTAGAGAAAGATAGAGAGATACAAGTTAACTAATACTTGCTACCAGTACCCCTAACTTGGATCCCCAATAGCACACTGAAAGCCAATCAAGAGCCAAGCGACCAGCCACTGGCCACCAGGCAAAGGGAGTGAGAGCCTCAGCCCAACATGTGGACGTTTATAGCCCCAAATCTCAACACGGCTGTTTACCTCTGCCCTCGGGTCCTAGCTGTCCTCCTTTGGTGTTGCTGGGAGATGTGGTTTTGGTGTCTGGAGTGGGGTGGAGTCCACAAAACCTGTATCTGTAGAGTTCATTTAGGACATCCTGTCCCCCTAACAAATTCATTAAATGAAAGAATTTGATTAAATGAAAGAATTAACAAAAAAAATAATAATTGCCTCAAAATTAAATTAGCTTCTATTAACCACGATGATAATGGTTTTGTTATTAATGGACCATCCTTGCATTTCTATTTACTTTGACTCTATTATTAAAATACATAACCTGAAATAAAAAGAGTCAGTTGGAATCAGTATTAAGTTCCTACTGACTTTCTCATGATTAATTTATATCTATATGTTGTCACCTCTTTGACAAATTTTCCAAAAGACTCTGAAAAACATTCTAAAGGGACACAAGTATCCAAAAATCAAGGAAGTATCGAAGTGAGACCCTCATGGTAACCTGGAATGGGCTGAGGTTTCCATTGAAGCAAAGAGGCAATCTAGGCTACTTAGTGGTTTGCTTTTTTCTGAGAAGTCAATGATGGATTGAAAGTTTGTCTAAAAGCAACCCCTACATTTTGCTCTGAGGGATATTAATTACTCTGTGCTAGACTGGGGATATAATGTAGGGAGTTATTCTTTATTAGTCAATAGGATAAATTACTCACTGACATTTCACTCACTGTATATGTATTGAGCATTGTGTGGCCTTCACTAGGAAACAATGATGGTAACACAAAACTTCTGTGATTCATTGAGGTAAATAGATGTGTTTCAACTTCTTAAGTGGAAGTAGTCAAAGTAAAGTGTTGCCATAGCAACAAAGACAAGTCAATTAACTGTTTAGTTGCATTAACGAAGGCAAGTGAATTATTATTTCAACGGGGTCCATAGGAGTAGAAGCAATTTACCAAGTAATTAAAGAAAGTGAATGGCGTTCAGGCTTTCGGGTCACAGATATGTGGGAAGGAGAGATGGTAAATCTGAACTTGGGCTAGAGATAAAGCACGCTGCTTAACAAACTAAAGATTTAAAATTTTGCCTTTAAAAATAAAGTCTAGCTTTTAAAAATGCTACTGAATTGCTTAAACATACAATTAAAAACCAAGTTGTATCCTAGAGATTTTAATGATAAATCTGTGAAGATTTGGAATTTAATCAATTCAGCACTAATATCAATGCATTGAATAAGCAGTGTGAACAAAAGGGTGGTAAAGAAATCATTTAAAATCGATTTGTGAGACTATAAGCAAGAAATAATAAATGTTGGTTCTAAAGCATTATGCCACTGCCATGTTTTATGAGAACCGAAAGGAGCTGATAAATAATTGCTGATCTTGGGAGGAGATTCAGAAAGGGAGTGAGGATGACTCTGGGCTTTCTGATATGAAAGAGAGGGGGTCACATCTTAAATGATTTCAAGAATTAGAGGGCACAAGAAATGAGGAAGTGGACAGAATGATATAGTACTGGCCATACTAAGTTTGAAGATGTAATAGATCATCCAGATGGATGTGCTCAGGTTAAAGAGGCTGAAACTGAAAATACATTTTTGAGGTTCACCAATCAGTGGAAGAGTTCCAAGACTACACAGGTCAGAAGCACTGATGCTGTATTTTAAGAAAAAGATTTTTTTCTAATAATTTAACTCAATGACTCCATTTTAGCTCTTAAGTTTACAAACATCTCAGGAGTATAGGACATAGTTGATCACATTCTCCTTGGAATGATTTCTTTCCTGGGCTGCACATTTTCCCTGTTCTTCCTCCTGTCACAGAATGCTGCTCCATTTTTATTGGCCTGTACCCAGTCCCTATCTGTCAGAATACTTTAGGGATCTGTCCTTGTGTTACAGGACGGGGGAGAGACACCCCCAAAACACCAAACCTGCTTTAAATAGGTTCTGCACAAAACAAAACATAGTAAAACTTCTAATGGAAAGGCACTTTAATACAATCAGTGTGCAATACAGCAAACATAAAGAATACAGTTTCTAAATCAGACACCCAAAGTTACCTATCCTCCCGTGAGTAAAAGTCTATCCAAAAGGGATTGGTCCAAAGCAAAGCCCTGGCAATCCTCCCTTTGGTGTTGCTGGGATTTGTAGTTTCAGTGTCTGGTGTGGGTGTGGAGTCCACAAAACCTGTAGAGTTCGTTCAGGACATCCATTCCCCCTAACACTTGCTGTTGTTATTCTTCTCCCTATTTCCACTTATTACCTAGATTGTTTCATCTGATTGCCTAACTTTAAACAACCTGTAGTTATGTACCCAGAGCGTGTCTTACATATAGATATATAGATAGAGAGTTGGTAACTAGAGAAAAATAAAGGAAAGGAAAGGAATAGAGGCAAGGGAGCATATTTTCCAAAATATTCCATGTGAGCAGAAATGTTACATGCAGTCATTTAAGAACAGATATTCCAGGGGAAGGAAACAATAAGATTGAAGACACAGAGGAAGGAAGTTGCCTGGCTGCTGTGTGTGTGCCTAAGATGCAGCAAGGATTGGGTGTGTTTAGAATCATATGAGTGGGATGAAGGCAGGGGGGATAGACAAGTGTCAATACCCGGGTTAGCTGGGGCCCCACGGGGGAGGTTCAAGTGCTGTTCTGAAAAGGAATGACTTCATAGGGTTTGAGTTCAAGAGCAGCATAATCAGAATTTTAATTTAAATGTCATTCCTTGGTATCCTAAGAGTCAATCTAAATCTGAATGTACTTTGAAGGTTGAGTCAGAAGTTTTCATGGCATGGTCTACAAGTGGGGTAGAAGAGAAGAGTCCAGGGTGACTGTGAGACTCGGGTGATGATGATCTATCAGTGCAGGGTTTCCAGTTACAATAAATGACCCACTCTGGGGGGCAAGACCATGCACATGTGGAGCAGGGTGATACTTCCTGATCATTTTTTTAGGCAATTGTAAAGGATCTCACTCCACTTATGAGGAATTTAATTTACATGTAAACTCTGATCAATATGAAAATCATCACTTGTGTAAAAACTGTGCTTCACTCTGTATTGTTTTTACCATAAATGAACTCAGTGTTCATCAAAAATTTTATCCAAAGTCTTGTATTATACAGGGTCTTGTATTATACTGAAAACCAAAGGGTTAACAGTAACAGATGAGATATAAAGGCCTTACTTCCAATGTTAAGTCCATCTTCTCTCAGATGATGCTAAAAAAGCAGGCCAAGTCAGACACAATGGCTCTTACATTATTATAGTTTTAGGCAATTACACTTGTTAAATAGCATGTATTCAATAAGAGCAGTGAAATAATACATCACCAATTATTTAATAGTGTCAAATACCATTACTGGGAATTCAACGATATCTCAAAAGGACAATATACCTGAAGGGATCTCAAAGAGAGCCTCCCCTTCTTCCCTTCCTCCCTCCCTTCCTTTTTTTTCCACCTGCTCCCCTATGGCCTCCTCTTAGCTCTGTCTTCTCTTGTTTTCCCCTTCCTTTTTAAGCATTTGTTTTCTCCTGTTGTGTGGAAGAAAATAAAACTGATTGGGGCTGACTCATAGCCTTGATTTGTCATAAATATGTAGATGTTTTATTAAAGGAAGTTTTGGCTCTCCTAAAAGTGACATCCGTGGGCTTACTCCAGGCTTTCTACAGGTGGACTAAAATTCACTGACCTCACACATATGTGCAAACACATACATATACGTCAGCAGCAGCAGAAACAATGTGATCCAGTTGTATTGATTTAAGGGAAGTCAGTTCTGCTTAAGGCGAATTCATTGACAGGCTCAGTGGTTTTGCCAATTGCCATAAGTCATGCGCTTTTCCCCCCCTTCTTTCACAGTCATATTCTATAAAGAAATAGTAAGGGAGGCTAACAGACTTGTGCATATATTTATCTTCTACCAGCCTTTACCCTGAGAATAATGACTTCAAAATCTGGAGCAATGTGTGGGCCTCAAGAATGGCAGGACAAAAGAGTTCCAAAGAGCCAAAGGCATAAATGATGTTTGTCTGCCATGTGTGTAAGTGTGTAGTGTATGTGTGTGTGTCTGTCACGTGTGTGTATGGAATTATAGGAGTGAATTACAGGAATTGCAAATAGTCAGTTGTTTTTTTTTTTAAAGATTTATTTATTTGTGCATACAGAACTGGGGTACAGGCCAGAGGCTCAGGGGCAGCGAGAGGCTTCACCAGAGACAGAGTGGGGAGCAGAACAGGCAGATCGACAAAGTATACTGCTGAGGGGAGAAGCGGGTGGGTCAGGACAGGTCTGCTGCGCCATGTGGTTCACCTCCGGGGAAGGTGGGAATCGAACTCATGCGGAAGGGGCTTTAGCTTCTTAGTGCTGTGCTTTAACCTGCTGTGCCACCAGATTTTACCTGTTTATTTAGCAGTTTCATGCAGCAAATCCTAATCTTAATCACACACACACTTTCATGTAGGCATCTTACTTTTCAAATATTGAAAAAACAACTATAATGACTTAAATGCATGTCAGACCTAAACCCCAAAAAGGTTTCTCTTTCTTTCATGAGCATGCCCGCCAGCCCCCATATCACATCAATGACCACACTGATGCTCTACTTGAAATTGCTCTTCTGTGAATTCTTCACATGTTGCCTCCTGCCTTCCCAACTTCAGCAACACTGGCTTAAATAGGACAGCTGTTAGAAGTCTACTTCTGATTAAAATGTCCATTCATTCACTTGGCTTGGCATTGAATTTAAATCATTCGTCATCTAATGCCTGGAAATATACTCAGGGAGGCACTTGCTGTCAGATCGAGATTGAATGGACTCCTTTTTCTGGGAAATACCTCAGAGCTCCTTTGTTTTGAGTCATTGTTTATTTCAAGCTTTGTTTTCAGATATTTCATTTTTTCTCATAAAAATGGATTTTGGACTGCATACCCACAAGTACATTTTAGGCAGAAATAATGGAGATGTCTGTGTAAAGTTAAATATTGATTCAAAGGTGCAAGTCACATTTTTGCAAATGTGGCCCAAAATTTTGGTTTTTCAAGTGATATTTTTCTAGGCTTAATATCTGATTTTGACTCTCACTAGCTTTGTGACTTGAGGCAAACTACATAATGTCTGTAAGCATCAGTTTTCTTGATTTTAAAATAGGGATAATTCATGCCTTCCTTGCTATCATATCATATGCTATCACCCTATCTTTCTATTATGAGAAATAAATAAAACAATCATCCTATATATGTCCTAAACACAATCCCATATTGTCCTTTATATATGGTATATAATATAGGTTATGTATATGATTATCTTTATATATATATATATATAAAGTTATAAAATACACATACACACACACACACATATATATATATATTTCTATTATGAGAAATAAATAAAACAATCATCCTATATATGTCCTAAACACAATCCCATATTGTCCTTTATATATGGTATATAATATAGGTTATGTATATGATTATCTTTATATATATATATATAAAGTTATATAAAATACACATACACACACACACACATATATATATATATTTATATGCCTGGCTAATAACATAGACTTTAGTTTTCTTCTTTCTCCCCTGAGAGGGAATTCCTTCCAGTGGTTTATTGATGTCTTTAGGATTGTTGGTCCTTGAATTGTCAGTACAATTTAAGTTTTTCTCATTGATGTTTTTCCTATTGCATGATACCTTCATGTAGTCACATTTCACCCTCTTACCTTTCTTGTAGAACATTCTTTGGGAAAGCATAAAGAAAATCTTCTGATTGTCTTTAAAAGTTACACTGATTTTTCTAGGGAAATATGCACCAAAATTCAAGAATAATTCAGTATCCTCGGGAAAAGGCCCTCTTTCTGGCCCTTGCCACATTTTCTCCAGAGCCTTCTCAGAGCTTTGGACCATTTAGCTACATGCTTTCACTGTGCACCCTCTTTCTCTATAAAGCTGGACTGAATTAGCCCAGATGATCCCATCAGGAAGATCTGTGCAATGCAGTTGGAAGACTCTGGTCTCCCTCCCTGGCTCTCACCTCCCGGACAAATCATTTCAAGTCTCCACTGCCCCGAGCAACTCAGTGCCTCTGTGTCCACTCCCTCTGTGAAATGCTCTCAAATTCTTCATGTCTTCTGAGTCAGAATCAGATATGGCAGAATCAGACATCAGACATGGAATCTCACTATAAAGTGAGCAAGAGGGAAATGAAGCTCATTGTTAAGGTTCATGTGTTCATACATGTCCTACTGTAACAAGCTTCCAAGTCTGGCAGGCTAAACAAAAGTTATTGCTGCACAGTTCTAGAAGCCAGAAATCTGCAGTCAAAGCATTGGCAGGATTGGTTGCTTCTAAAGCTCTGAGGGAGGACCTGTTCCAGGCATCTCCCTAGCCTCACAGGGTTGCCAGAAATCTCTAGCTCCCAGAAACATCACCCCAATCTCTGCTTAACCTCCATTAGGTGTTCTTCCTGTGTGTGTGTATCTTTGTGTCCAAACTTGGTGTCCCTTTTGAATTTTACTTTGTTTCCTTCTCCTGTTTTTAACTATAAAAATAATCACATGATCATATTGGAATAGGGTGAACCCTAGTGATCTCCTCTGAACTCAGTCGTTTACAAAGACCCTTCCTTGAAAATAAACTCATATTTATAAGTCTGGGGATTAGGACTTCAGCATCTTTTTGGGTGGTCCTGTTCATCCCATAACAGAAAACTTTGTCTTTGCTCTCTGTGGTCAAGACAGGTGTGCTTTCTTTTCCTGTTTACAAAAGTGCCTGTCAGTAGGTGGGGTTTGGACACAAGCTCAAATGGCATGCTCTCCCATCTGCACGGAGAAGAGAGCAGCTGGAGTCAAATTCCATCCACCCCTATAGGTGACTCATGCTCTTAGGGAATAGATCCCCTCTCTCACTAGCTAGAAATTTGGCCAGGGAAAGGGACTGCAATTTGCTAAAATGATTAGCATAGCTGTGGATGGATGATTCATTTTTAGGTCACATCATTTGGAAATGTTAACATATCCTTGCTGTTTGAACACCATTAAGCTTCCAGAAGCAGTCTGAAAATACATATTAAAATATTTCCTACAGATTCTATTTATCCAACTGCTGATCTTCAATCACACAGCATATAGAAAATGTGTGTAACGAGTATAAAAATTATTTCTTTGAGAATTTGTGTATGTCTTAAAATGTAGACAGTGTAATTCCCCACAAAGAGTCAGTCAATGAGCAAACACTGGGGTTATGCAGGTTATACTTCATACTCTATCGATGCCATCGCTGAAATCCTATGAAGTGACTTGCAGCATGTCATTTTAGAGTCCATGAAACAGCAGGCTCATGAAGCTGGACATGTCCAGTCCCACACAGTCGCTATTGCTGCCAGAGGTCCCACAGGCCATCCAGACTCCACCGCACACAGTGCTTGTACCACACCATCCTGCATGACATTGTGCTAAGAGCCAGGACTCTGCTAAGAAAATGACCCAGAGGGGGGAGTGTGCTGGGGAGTCAGCCTAGGCTTAATTGCAGTTGCACGTTCACTGTGCGAGCCTAGACAGGTGACCAAACTTCTAGCACCTCAGCTTCTCACAAGCAGTAGAATTTCTACAAAGTAGAAGTTAGAAGAGAGATGCTTCCTCAAGATGTCCCAAGGCAACTTTCCCAATATGAAGCAATTTGTCCTCTGGATTATTTTGAACTGCATCAGTTAAGACCCTGCAGACTCAAGAAATTTTACTATTTCCTTAACTACCTAGGGGAATGAAAATTGGGGGTGTGACTCAAATTGGAAGGATTATCTCCAAAATTAACTCTTCCATGAGTGACCTTTTTCTTGATGGCAGGGCAAACAGTTACAGAGCATCTGGCCTGTCATATGAGTCACATGCCTTCCTCATTTGAGTGCCCCTCTCTAGGCTTAAAGCTCCAGGCCCCTGTTCTAAGCCTTAGCTCAAGGTAAGAACTCTGGCTTTGTCCAATATATCCATGTAGATTCTCCATATGTAAACAATTAAATTGGTTGTTTTCCCGTTAATCTGTCTGATGTTGTTTTGATTACTTGACTAGCCAAAGAAGCATCTAGTGTGGCGGGGAATTTTCCCTTCTGCCCCTACATTTTCCTGATAGTGTGTTTGTAAAGTATCTGAAACACCAAACTGAATGCACCATAGAGTCACTGTGTATAATAAAATAATAATAAAGTAGCAAATTAGAAAACAGCATTTTATAAATTATTGCAAAAGAAGGGCAAAGAGTTTAAGGACAAAGATGTCACTTAGTTTGAACATGAAGCCTATTCCTACTGAGCCAGCCAGTTGTCTTTCCTTAATGCAGGAACAGCTGAGAACACTGCAGTGAACGCTTCACATGTATTTGTTCTTTTCTCAATGGATATAAATCCTCTCATGGCCTACAGATCAAGGGAGGGACAGTGGTTACTGCTTAGGAGTCTCTGTCTGTGCTCAGAAGCCTCTGGCCATCTGGTAGGGAGGGCCCTCCCTCACAGTTTTTTGACTCATCTTTTTGACACCCAGGTGATACTGAATGGAGGCAAAAGTACTCATGCTTTTTTTTTTTTTTTTTTTTAAGAATAGTCTAAAATTGAAATAGTGACATGTCAAAAGTCTCAATGCGTGTCCTGAATGGCTCAAAATAAACATCCTCACAATCTGCTTTATAAAAGTTCCTCTGGGCCACATGGGAGGCACCAAACTGCAATGTGCATTTTAACTCCTGTCGATGAT
>NW_004567118.1:17816806-17827443 GCF_000260355.1 Condylura cristata | reverse complement strand
TTTTTTTTTTTTTTTTTAAGTATAGTCTAAAATTCTAACAGTGACATTTCAAAACTCTCACTGCTTCTCCGGAATGGCTGAAAATAAACATCCTCACAATCTGCTTTATAAAAGTTCCTCTGGGCCACATGGGAGGCACCAAACTGCAATGTGCATTTTAACTCCTGTCGATGATTAAATTGTCACCCAGCCTTGTAGCCAGAGGATTTCATGAGAGCATTGTGTGCTTTCAGATATAAGTGGGTAAAGTGAAGTTGGCCATGAAAGCCTTCCTACCCCAGAACCTAGACATCAGAACAAAGAATCAGTGATAATGGAAAAGGGGGAAGAGGAGAGATGCTGTGAGGAAAGGCAGCAAAAAGTACATCTGTTCAAATTTAAAGGAAATAGTCTGACAACTGTGGTCCACAAGAATCCTCAAAATTCAGCAAGGAGACTTTCCGTGTAGCATCTTACTCTGCATGAAGGTACCTTGGAAGGGACTGAGAAAGAGCACACAGATCCCTGTGCCCTGGACTGGGAGAAAGAAGAGAAAGAAAGGGGTGTGATGGTGGTGGTGTATACTCCTCCTGCTCGAACAGCAAGGAAGGCAGGCAGGGTGACCTGTGTGATGGCAACAGGTTAGAGCAGGGACATCCATGTGAACTGAGTGTAGCTGGCTATAGATCCGGATGGATACATCTATGCATGTGCACTTATGTGCATACACACTTAGTATCCACAAATCTAATCATAGAAGCAAAGAGACTCCAAGAGTAATGAGCACGCCCTGCACCAAACCATGGTTTCTAAAGCTTTTTCCCAAAAAAAGAGCAAGACTTCTGAAGGAAATGATAAAGTCTAATATATAAATGTTCAAGAAAAGGAGGTAAAGTGGCAAAGGAGATTGCAAAAAAATTTGAAGAATAGAAGAATGAGGACCATATTTTATACTAAAATTTATGTAGGTGTCAATAATACATTTCAAAGCAAAAATAAAAATAAAAATCAGGTTACTTTCACAAGTGTAATATATTTAATTGATTTATATTGGCAACAAATTCACAGGAATCTTAATTTTTCCTCTACCTCTTCATTACTTTAATTATGGGAGAGCTCAGTGATGTGGGAATTTGCTATTGCATTGACTGTCAGCACACAAATGGATGCAGGTTCTATATAAAGGTTCTCCTTCCTTAGAGGGTGAAGAATCTTGTTCCTCCTATACAATATAATAAATTTCAACACCCATCCTTTCATTCATTCAGATCAGAGGAAAGTTGTGATGACTGCTTTTTTGATACTCATTAAAACAGCTTCACTCTGGGTGACAGTGAAGTTCATGTGGTGTTATTCTTCGCATTAAGCTATGAGCTTTACTAGAGCACAATATTTAACAAGAAAATAATCTAAGTAAATTATAATTACAGGAGTCTTTCTAGATTGCTACTCAGCAAATTATGATTTTTGAGGATTTATAGATACAGCATTTTTTCTGGAACAATTTTTTTGAAAGTTAAAAATTTAACTGTTTCCTCTCTCTCCATTCCTCATCTGCTTGTCTTCTCTCCTTGATATTTTTGTCTTTGTTTCCCTTGTGTGTTTACTAAGTTTGAAGCTATGTAACTTCAGGAGTTGATCCAGGTATCTCTAGTACCCAAATGTCTTTCAGGTAGATTGCTACTTTAGATAAATAGCTTGCTACAATATTAATTTAATTTAAAAAGTACTGAGGATATATTTTTAGTTTTGTTTTTCCAGAAAATATAATTCAATAGAGCTCAAAAACTTTTGTTAACAATGTTTCAATTTCTTATTATGGAATTTTTAATGCTACAAAAGCTGATAATGCTCTATACCCCCCATTCATTGCTGGTCTTTGACAATTTTATCTCGTGAGCAGTTTTACTTATTTTCCTGCTTCCATTTTGTGATATTTGGAAACTTTCAGACTATTTCAGAGTGCATCCCAGGCATTGTGTCATCTCAGCCACAAATACTTCATGATGCTTTATACTATATGCTTTGTTTTAACACATTCATAATACTATTAACACACCTAATATTAAATTTAAATTAAACTGCTTCTTTCCATTGTGTGATAGGTGGCCCTTACTCAAATTTTCTGGATGCAAGACTTAACTTTTCACAGTGAAATAGTGAAATAGTTTGACTCAGGAGGCAAACAATATCTATACTTAATAACTGGTTCTTTTTATTGTATTATTATTTTTAATGAGGTGACATTGGCTTACTACATGTATGTGATTCGGTATAGTTACACCTATTCAGATACTTTTCACCACACCACACCCACCCAAGGGACCACTTACCTTTCTCATTAGCCGTTTGGGAGAAAATAGCAAAGAAATATGGGTCCCTTACCCTTAGAGTCCTCCCACTCTACATGTGATGCTTCTTGGTAGCATTATTTATTATGCTTCTTTTCTTCAGAAACAATATGAAATTGTGTATGTGTGTGTGTGGAGGGAGGATGACTAGACTTATTTACATATAGAAACAGATTCAAAATAAGGCCTGCCTTATCATAGCGTAGCCCAGGAGGCCTCACTTCAATTTTCCACAAGCTAAGCCATATGATGGAGACCACACTCCTCAACATAACACAGCAAGTAAAAACAAAACAAAAACAAGAAATAATTATCTATGTAGACAGTGAAAGACAACGCGGCAGTCCAGGGAAGCCTCGTCAGAGGGAGATTGACAGAGTGGCAGCCCTAAAACAATCTAATGCACACTTTGTGCAGCGTGGTTTCCTGTCATTGTGCTACACAACAGTGTATGCATATTATATCTATACATGCAAAGTACATTTAAAGCAAATCACACTGATGAGGTTCTCTGTGATTTATGTGGTTCCAGTAACTTGATGATAGTTGGCTTTCCTACTGTTAAGAGAAGTCTCAAATCTCCTTTACCTAGGAGTTGCATTTTGCATTTTGTTCCACTGCTTTTTTTTTTTTTTTTTTAGTAACTATTCTAACAATATTGGACCTTCTTTAGTAAAATACAGATTTAGAATTGGGGCTAGGTAAATAATTTAACTTCTTTCCTAAGGCAAAATCTTTTCTAAATATACCAATTAAGAGGTATTTTGGTCTCAAAGTCACTTTTATTTCTAACTTATTTATTTTCCTGCAAATGTTTAACATGTTACTTGACTACCTTAAATGGATCCATTACCAGATCTGTTATATTAAATTAATAGAAATTTTTAAATTAATTCTCTATACATCTTAAATAGTATCAAACTATGAACACTTTGTTCCAAATCGGAAACTTTAATTGTATCCATATATAATTACCTAACCAGTGAGACTATGTTTAAATAATCTTCATGCTTTGATAAATATCATGAAAACCCCTTTCACTTTAGTAAGAGTGATCTCATTTCCTTATAGCTTATGAAGAACCATTTAACATTTTAAAATATATCTGAAACATATGTTGAAAGTTTTCTCCATATTTCAGTTTCAATATATAATTTTTTTCATAAATTTAAAAGTTATTCAATAGCATCAAAAAGTAAATAGCATCTTAACAACCTCCTGGGAATAGCATCTTCCATTGCAAGATATACAAACACTTCCTCAATAATAAATAAAACATGCTCAAGGGTGCAGCCTCATGGCACTGGGAGCACTGACGACATTGCCATTTGGTGACCTTTCACTATGATTCTTGGCACCAAAATGTTGTTGAGCAAGGCAAATGATTGTTAAAACAGGGTGCAGGTGTTTGCTAAAGCATCTGGTACACTTGCTAGAACAACCTTCTCTATTTTTAGAAATCCTACTTTGGTGTACCACCTAATTTATCCCACATGACTACATTCTCAGCTGAAACAATATCATTGAGAAATTGACTATTTTTATAAATGTTAGGTGTTTTGGGTGTTAGAGAGTAATATTTGGAGAGTTGCATATAACTGGGAGAGTAGTATTTCCTCTTACATTCTTTACAAAATTAACTTATGCAAACAGCAAAGTTTCATTAACAAACAAGATGTGTGTATTCACTTACAATGAAGATTTACTTAACTGGGTTCATTGGAAAGTTGTATTTACATCTTTTTCCATCTCACAATTGATTCTAAGCACACTTAGTACTTGGTGGGAAAGAAAAATGTACTCCTTTTGGATTTCTTTTCATGTTTTTGTCAATAGATATCCATAGAGCTAATAATGGTTCTCTAATGTTGAATAATTTGCCATATTTTAAATCAATTTGTGGTTCTAGAGAGTAATGATTTTTCCCCCTTCACAGCAAAATACACCTTCCACAAAAATAGACCTTATCTTCCTTTTTTTTTTTTAAAGATTTATTTAGTTATACACACAGAACTTGGGTACAGGCCAGAGATGCAGGGGCGGTGAGAGGATTCACCAGAGACAGGATAGGGAGCAGAACTGGCAGATGGATGAAGTACACTGCTGAGCGGATCACTGGCAAGACAGGAGAGGTCTGCTGCGTCATGTGGGTCACCTCTTGGTCTGGGGATGCAACTCACACTCTATGCATATAAATTTAATAACCTTGAAGAAACTGATAAGTTTCTAGATCAGTATCAGTTGTCCAGACTGATCCAGCAGAAACAGATGAATTGAACGCTAGTTAGATTTTTCATAATACAAAACCCCAGATGACTTTACAATGAATCTTGTCAAACTTTTAAAAAAAAGAACTAATGCCAAATTTGATTAAATTATTTCTGAAAACATAAGAAGGAATGTCCCCTACTATATCTTATGTGCAAAGTGGAAGGAATTTGAAAATATTCTGTACAGCAAAGTCAAAATGACAAAAACAAATACTGGATATTTATATAACAAATTTAATAACATAAAACACTTTTATAAACACATGGGCAGGGCCTCCCTAGTGGTGCAGGGGTTAAGTCTCAGCACTATGAAGCTATCAGCAACCACTACACGAGTTCGATCCCCAGCCGAGGAGCTGACACAGATGGCACAGCAGACCTCTCCTGTCTCACCCGCTGCTCCCCCCAGCAGTGTATTTCAGCCCATCTGCCTGTTCTGCTCTCCACTCTGTCTCTGGTGAAGCCTCTTGACACTCCCACACACACCTCTGGCATGCACCCCAGCTCTTGTATGCATAAATAAAGACAAAATCTAAAAAAAAAAAGAAGAAGAAGAAACGAAAGAAAATCCATGGACATCAGTAAACATCCTGAGATACTGAGGGCTCTGAGGTTGAGAGTGAGGAGAACGGAGAGTGGACATGGTGGGGCGGGGGGGAATAAGATAAAATTCTCTCTTGGGGGGGGGTAAAAAAAACAGTAGGCCCAAGTTATTTTTTGAGAATTATTAGAAAAATATATTAGATTTTTGACCAACTTTATGCATACCCTTCTAGAGAAAGTCAGGAAGAAGCAGGCATATTGATAGGAGGAAAAAAAAATCCTCAATATTTCATCTTCATTATTATACTTTCCAAAGCATCTCTTTATATATTGACAGTATCATATATCTTAACACTCCTGTTGGTGTATTATTTTGGAAAATGTTTGCCTAGTTTCTGGGGTATAGAGATGTATATTCTAGATTTTGAATATTTCTAGATACGTTTCCTAAATGTCCATTCTTATAAGAGTTGATATTGCTTCTGGTAGGAAGCACATCTTTCATGTAACCCTCTTAACGACACTAGAGGCCATTGGTGCCCCAGTGCATAAAAGAAAGCTGAGGCTCAGAAAGGAAATAACAGTCTACTATGCTTACACAGCTACCAAAGAGTTCATCAAAATTCAGTTCTATCTACTTTAGACCCAAGCCCTACCCACTTTGTTGTCTGGTGTCAGAGGCATTTGACTGAATGAATGGACAGACAGGTGAGTCAAAAAGTAATATGTGGGCCCTCCCTGGTGGCACAGCGGCTTAAAGCACAGCACTGAGAAGCTAAAGCCAACATGAGTTCGATTCCCGCTTGTCCCAGAGGGAGGTGACCCACATGGCGTGGCAGACCTCTCCTGACCTGCCCACTGCTCCCCTCAGCAATGTACTTCGTCGATCTGCCTGTTCTGCTCCCCACTCTGTCTATGGTGAAACCTCTCGCCGCCCCTGAGCCTCTGGCCTGTACCCCAGTTCTGTATGCACAAATAAATAAATATTAAAAAAAAAAGTAATATGTGAATGAGTGACTCATAATTTGCCTCAGATCTTTTGCAACCCAACCTTGCCTTTTAGCAAAGGAAACAGATCCCACACCAACTAGTTATACTGTTCCACACAACAAGGTGACTTCCTGTTCTGTGAACACAGCATGCTCTCTTGCTGTGTTCAAAACTCAAAGCACCTGGAGGCGCAAATCCCTGCTATTTTAATTGCACAAGTCTTAATTGCTTCCTTGTATTTTTAAACCAATTATGAATCACATTGATATTGCAGAATAATTTTTTTACTGTGAGATTTGGAAAATTAAGCAGCTCAAACTAATTTTTCAAATCTGATCTTTTAATATTCAAAAACTGCATCATTTCTCTTAAAGTCAGCTTCAACATGGACTCTTCATTATCAGAATGGCATAAATTAAATTAGTTTGATGGACAGATTGGTCAACACAATGCAAAACAATTCTGTAAAGTGATAAAA
This sequence comes from Condylura cristata, assembly GCF_000260355.1. Taxonomy (NCBI): domain Eukaryota; kingdom Metazoa; phylum Chordata; class Mammalia; order Eulipotyphla; family Talpidae; genus Condylura; species Condylura cristata. The sequence goes on along the minus strand of NW_004567118.1, from coordinate 17,820,832 downwards.
CTACAAAAAGATCTTACCTGAAGTACAATAGATGACATTTGAAATGAAATAATTTTCAGAGAAAGACTTAAAAGCACTTTCAATTAATACTATGTGAGAAATTAACCTAATATTATTTCTGATTATTTTTATTGCCCCATTTAAGACAAAGGAGCAAACATCGTAACACCGCAAGTCTGTTTTATTTAACCCTTATGAATATTCATTATTTTACTGATTTTACAGATGAGGAAAATAAGCCTGAAAAAGATGAGATTAACCACAGGATCCAGGATCACAAAGCTAGACATAATAATCAAATCCATGTATATCTTTTTCCAAAAGCTAAATCTTGAACTTACATTGTAATGTTTATTTATGGAATAGACAGTGTATGCTAAGGGCTAGCTAAGAAGGTTACAAAACTGGGGTGTATTTATGCAGCTCAACTGACCCTGCATTAACTAGTCACTACAAAATAAAGCTCATCTTTTTCCTAATGGTTCTCATTTTAGCAAAGCAATCATCCACGTCATTTCAAAAACACTAATAGAAGCTGAATGAAAAAAACCTCTCATTTCTCTTTTGCCAAGATATGAAAACAACAGAGCAAGATTTTAAGCAGCATCTCCATGAACATTTTCAAAATTTGTGGGAGGAATTATATTCATCTGGCCTGAGTTTATTACTCCCACCTATGAAGGCAGCTATTAAGGAGAAAATGAAGATTGAGAGGGGAATTTAGAGCTCGCCTGAGTTTCTCCTCCTTCCACCTGAGAGGGGGTAGGAGGTTGCCCTTCCCTTCTCACCTGATGATCTCCTGCAGTTGGTGTCTAATTGCAGCCTGGGAGGTGTAGGGGTGGCTGACTCATAAGCTGAGGCTGCAATGTGGGAATTGTCAGGGCAGAGAGGCAGGACTGTTACCTGTGGCCTGGACCTTCTACACAGGTGAGGAGGCTGCAGGTCTTCTTAGGACCTGCCCATAAGGACCCACTGAAAGAGAAGGCAGATCCCAGCACAGAGAGTATCGATGCAGAGGGAGCTGAAAGAAGGAATGAGGTGCCTTAAGACTGCGTGACCCTCAAACAAAGGGCCTGCAGGTCAGAGATCACCTAGACTGAGCACTAGGGAGGTGATTATGGGGTTCAGGGCATTCTACCCCACAATGTCAGTTGGTATATTTATTATTATGAATTAAAGGTACCTGAGAAAAGCCCCCGTGCAAAAGACTCTAATATCCCTTCTTCTGCCCGAAAGCAGGAGATAAATCTCTTTTGTGGTAGGGTCCCCACTGAATCAGGAGGTATGGAGATATCTTTATCACCAGAGTTTACATAAACAAACTGTTAAGGGGAAGGATGTCCTAAAGGAACTCTGCAGAGTTTTGTGGACTCCACCCCCTACTCCAGTGATTGGAAACTACAACTCCCAGCAGTACCAGGGAGAGAACTGCGAGGACCCAAAGGTGGAGCTAAGCAGGAATTCTGGGACATTGGGGGATAAATAGGGAGCCATTTTCTATGGCGTTCTCTCGCTTGGGAGTGGCTCTTGAAAGTGTGACACAGGGCTTTCAGTTAGGTTGTTACCAGAGTTCCAAGTCAGCAGAGCTGGTAAGATACTCTAGTTACCTTGTATCTCTCTCTCTTTCCCTGGGTTGTTCCCTTTCCTTTCCCCTTTTATGAATAAACCTATTATTGACCCTTTTGTGTGCACCTAGAGTACACTAAATTTGAAGTGCACTGTTGAGGACCCACAGACAGGCAGCCCAGTTCACACTGAGGTTCCCTGTAACAAAACTTTGTTACTTACTTCCAACTTTATCTTGCCAATTCTTCCATGGAAAAAATGCATAAAAGCTGCCTGCTTTGGCTACCTTTTTGAATTTTATATCTTTAAGCACCTTCTCCATATGCACAAAATTGTATTTGTTTTTCTTCTGTTAATCTGGTCATTCTTTGGGGGTTTTGTTTGTTTTTATTATGGGGTATGTTAGCTAAGAACGTGGGAGCATAGAAAGAAAGTTAATTTTCCTCATCACCAATGGTGATGGACCACAGCCCAGGACACATGAACTAAAGAATCCCCACATCATATATTGTCCACAAAATCATGAGATATTAAAAAGTTGTGGTTATTTTAAGCCATTCTATTTAGGGTGATTTGTTTTTGCAACAAACAGGCCATTTTGAAAAACCATTAAAAATAATCATGTAGTGATGAAGGTAATTTAAAATACCTATACATAGTCCAAGCCCAGAGCAAAACAGTGCCAATTATATAAAAGTCCCCCCTGTTCTCATTACTCTTCCCCATGTACAAGAAAAGGTAGAGACTCTGAATTAGCACAGAATTCTTTGCAGAATTAGTCTTTCTTCAGCAGCTGACCTTTCAATCTTTTAGTTTCATGATATCGGCAAGTTTAATTATTGATCAGAGGATTTTTTGGTAACCAAGGAAAAATAAATTTATGGGCCTTCTCAAGTTTTCATCAAAGGCAGAGTAAAATCTAGCTGTAGAAAATAAAATTTTAAAAATGAGATTATAATTGCATGTCATAAGTTATGCTGTTTTGACATATTAAAGATCAAATCCTTTCATTCCCTTAGCTGTGTCTTCAAATATACTTATTCTAAGTACTGCAGCTGCTTGAGAAAGTGCAGGGGGAAGAGCCCAGGTGAATTCAACCCAAAGAACAAGGAAAATAATAGCAAGTTGCTCTATTATTAAGCTTTGGAGATGTTTGCTAAGTAGAAACTGATTATAAGGGACATTATGTCTGTGAAAAACCATGGCAGAAAAGATGAACATACTGCAGAGATACCAGAAATGACATCCTTCAGTCACGGAATTGATCAAAGACTATCTCTGAAATTTTATTACATGGAGAAATAAATCCCTATTCGTTTCAGCCTCTGTAAATATATTTCTAGAATGTGCATCCAAAGACATTCCAGAATAAAACCATCATTTATTCATTCTTTTATTCATTTAGCATATAAATTTTCTTTTCTTTTTTTTAAAGATTTATTTATTCATACAGAACTGGGTTACAGGCCAGAGATGCAGAGGGTGAGAGGATACACCAGGGACAGAATAGAGAGCAGAACAGGCAGATCTACGAAGTACACTGCTGAGGGGGGCAGCAGGCGTGTCAGGAGAGGTCTGCCACGCTATGTGGATCTCCTTCAGGGGCAGGCAGGGATTGAACTCATGCGGCAGTGGCATAGGCTTCTCAATGCAGTTTAACCCACTGCGCCACCAGGGAGGGCCCCTATAAATTTTCTTAAACTTGTGATAGGGTTATGTCTGGATAAGCCCACTGTAAGTTAAAAATAGCTTAAATTGAAAATGTATGTGATACACAAACTTACTGCATGACCATCATAGCTTAGTTTGGTCTATGTAAAATATGCTCAGAACACTTACATTTGCCTACAATTGGTAAAATCATATGACACAAACCCCATTTTATAACGAAATGTTGAATCACTGGGGTGATGTATTGAATATTATTATACTGAAAGTGGAAACTGGAACAACTGTATGACCTCTCACCATGACCAACCAACACAACAGAGAGCAACCAGGGCTGGAGAGGAAACACCTACTGCAAATGAACTGCCCAGTGGCAGGGCTGCTGCAGAGACTGGAACTTTGTTTTTTCTCCTTTATGGTGAGTCTCAGAATAGCTGGGAGAAGGTTGCATCCCCTGCAGCTGCTCTGACCGGGAGCTGCCAGTGCCACCTCTGCCCAGCATCACCAGGGGGTTGTGCACAGTGTGTTGCTAGCCCAGGATGGGCCAGAATTCAAGATCCAAAATACAGTTTCTAGTGAATGTGTATGGCTTTGGCATAATGCATGTCACAGTAACACTCTTGCATTAAAAAGATGAAAACTCCTGGCCCTCCCTGGTGGCGCAGCAGGTTGAAGCACTGCACTGAGAAGCTAAAGCCACTTCCACATGAGTTCGATTCCCGCCTGCCCCGGAGGTGACTGGTATTTGGGTTTTAAAACTCACACAGATTATGGCCCTCCCTGGTGGCGCAG
>NW_004567118.1:17812946-17816656 GCF_000260355.1 Condylura cristata | reverse complement strand
AAAGATGAAAACTCCTAAGTGGAACCATCATAGCCTGGGTCCAGTTCATGGATATCAAGAGCCCCCGTGATGGTGTTTCTTTCAATACGGGGGGCCAGAGGAGGTGGGTACAAGAAGCAGGCTATTAGAGTGATGGAAATGGATGAAGAAACACCAACATTTCAGATCTTAAGTACTCACACAAAAGGAAAAGCAGAAAAACAAGATAGAAGTGGGGCTATCTTGAATGCACTGGTCACATTTGTGGACTTCCAGTTTAAGATGACAGAAGGAAGTGGGCAATCCCACCCATTTACCAGGAAAGCTAAATACAGAATGATGGAGAAAGCAAAATAAAGTCCATCCCAGGAACTTCAGTGCAACAAAGGGAAGAGCTGCTCTCGACACAGAATGGAAGATTCCAATTCCAGGTCGCCTGAGGTCTCACCGCAGTATAGCCACCTGTGTGTGAAGGAAAGACCACAGAAGGGGTCTGAGAAGTAAGCCAGGGGAAGGAACGAGTCAGAATCCTACCTTGGAGAAAAGCCAAGGAGATGTGGGCTTGGGGGTGACTGAGAAATCACTAGAAATTGTCCCCTTTGGCGAAACTCCCCCCAATCTCTGCTATTTTCTCCCAACGCAGAGGAGTTAAAGGAGAAAGATCCCAAAAGCAAAGGTAATCATCAGCAAAAAACACACAGCAATTGCTTGAAGAGAAAATGTATAGCAAAACCACCTCAGTCTGTGGGAAGTGAGAGAAGACCAGAAGAGAATGGCACAAAACTCTCCTCTCCTCACAGGCTGCCCCCAGGCCTCCAACTCTGCTTGCACATGTCCTTTCAGTCTTCTGCTGCCAGAACCTCCAGGGACAGGACAAGCTGATGGTGCTGGGACCAGAGGAGCCCAAAGGTGACCTGCACCCTGGCCGTGGCAGAAAGCTGAGGCGTGACACCCTAGGGAGCCACAGGAAAGCACAGTGTGCAGCACCCACACCACCCCTTCTGATATACAAAACCCAGGGGAACCCAGTAAAACCAAAGAAAGACTGTAGAGTTCCAGGAAATATAGCTGGGTCTCAGAGGGGATAGGAAACCTATCAGAGATCCTTCCCTCTGCGTTAGGACTGAGAGCTGACCCACAGTGCCCACTAAATCACAAACAACATGAAAAGAATAAATGAATAGGTAGCTCAATGACATTTTAAAAAAAGTGAAGGAAGCAATCTAATATTGCCCGTGTTAAAAGCTATTCCAGGAGGAAAAGAGGAGCTTCGAGCAAAATTTTGCTTCAAAACATCTCTGGTGCTAACTTAATAAATGAAATGGCAAGAAATATAATGGATTTGCTGTAAGGCCAAGTTACTATGAACTGAAAGGGCTTGCGGCCTTCAGCACAAAGGCAGAGGAAAGGCGGCAGTCGGTGAATGCAGGAAAGGACAAGACGAGGTTGTGGGTGGAGAGCAGGTGTGGCCGTGGCCGGCATGCACAGCAGCTTGGGTCAGAAGAAGCAGCACAGTCAGAGATGAGGCCAGAGGAATTGCCTGGACCTGGGGAAGAACAGAGTTTGCAAACCTACAGGGCAAAACATGATCCGCCCCTTCTCAGCCTCCAAAACAGGTACAGAAAGTTACAAAGACACAGTTAAGAACTTAAATATTAAAAAACAGCCATTTTTCAGACATCCCTGTAGGACAAGCAAAGCCAAGACAAAACAGTGGGCTGGCCTGGGTGTCTGCTTCCCTCTGAAAGCAAAAGTGGAGTTGGCAGGTGCTGTTGGAAAAGAAAAGGTCACCCTGCAAGCTGTGGCCTGAGACAAGGGGAATTGCCCAGTAGGACATAATTCAGGAGTATTTTACATCACCTGTTGTTTCCAAAAATTCTTGAATCTGCAGAGATGACATGAAATGCCAGTGAAAGGAGAGGTAGCAGAGTGGAAAAGTTAAATACACGACTAAGACTAAAGGTCTGAGGGTAGTTCAATTGCAAAAGGGCCATTTTACAAACGTCCAAAAAGTAAAAACTCTAAAAAAAGAGCAGGGGCAGACAAGGCAAAGGTTGTCAGCACCTCACGGCACTGCTCAGGGCTGGGAAGCCAAGACAAGCAGCCTGCAAGTTCTGCTAGAGCTGTGAGGGGAACCACCAGAAGAACTAAAAATAAGAATAAAACCAAGAAAAGTCTGGAGGTGGAAGGCAGAGAGAGGAAGTGGGAGAGTGGTAATTTTCTCTTAGTCATAACAGAGTCAACAGATGCTCTGGGAGAGTTCTAAATTCAGAACAGAGGGCTAAGTGTGATACAAAGAATTATAAAAAGAACCACTACAAAAGCCAAAAACAGAATCTATGACTTCCACATTACTAAGAGACAGACCCACACATACACATATCCAAACAGAAAGTAATTCTAAAACAGCAAGGACTAAATAGCAAAAGAGAAAAAAAGGAGTCTTAGGTTATCTATTAAGACCAACTATACGTTACTTTGGTATTACATAAGATACTGTCATGCACAAATCTCTCTATATATAGTCAGAAGAGATTATTTGAACCCAAGTAAGGAAAGAACAAGTTAGAAAAAGTACAAGATTAAGGAAGCTATAGAAGGCCTTACCAGTAACGACCATCAGATGCAGTAACCCCAAAAGAAATTCAGCCTGTCCTTTGAAGCTTTGAAATCAGGCATTGACTTTTCCTCTCTAGCCTTGAAAATTCTAGATGTTTCCTCTACAGTGAAAATCTGCTTAATATAGCCATCTTTATTGATGATTTCAGCCAGATCTTCTGGATAACTTGTCATTTTGTACATTTATTTTTATTATGGAGATGGCTCTTTCCTAAAAATCTCACGTGCCGACTTCTTGCTTCAATCTTTACTTCTGCGGCCTCCATACTTCTCTCAGTCTTTGCTTTAAGAAATTTTGTGGATTTGATCTTCTATCCAGATGACCTGACTTTCTCCATATCATAACAAAGATGTTTTATGTTTTTACCATTCATATGTTCACTAGAGAGCATCTTTCATTTGGTCAACAAGTTTTCTTCTGTCATCACAATTAAGTTAACTGTTAATGTAGGGACCTACATTTCAGCTTATCTTGGTTTTAAACATGTCTTCCTCACTAAGCTTGGTCATTTCTAGTTGTATACAAAATTATATGTATGTGTGTGTGTATGAAAATAAAGTGAATGCAGCAGATGAAAAAACTATCAACACCCAACAGTATGTTGTTTTTTGTTGGCACTTCTAGCAAAGTTATATAAAAGGTTCCACCAACATGTAGTAGAAATATCCCAGAGACAAAGTAGGGTTTGTGACCTTAATATCTGAAAAGCTTGGACTCGAGGCAGAGGTTATAAGCCAAGGCAAAGTAGATAAAGAGCCAGGACAAAAGTTGCATTCAATAAAAAAGCCAGAACTCCATAACTCCTCAGCGACAAGGACTCCAGAACATTGATCTAAATCAGGAGAGTTGGGAGTGTTTGACTATTAGCAACTTGTCAGACAGAAACAAGCAAAAAGACGATTCTGAACAAAATGTTTGTTTTCAGCATCCAGGAACTAACAAAATTTAACCACAGAGACCACAAAGAAAAGCCACATGTGATAAAGTAAACAAATCTAAACCATAAAATCATTCTCTTATCCTTGTGTGAGATGAATTGAAACTAATTATAAAAAAGAATGAATAAAGTTAGTTAGACAATGTTTTTTAAATATTTATTTATTTATGCAAA
>NW_004567118.1:17796604-17812416 GCF_000260355.1 Condylura cristata | reverse complement strand
CCGGAGGAGACCACATGGCGTGGCAGACCTCTTCAGACCCGCCCGCTGCTCCCCTCAGCAGTGTACTTCGTCGAACTGCCTGTTCTGCTCCCCACTCTGTCTCTGGTGAAGCCTCTCACCACCCCTGAGCCTCTGGCCTGCACCCCAGTTCTGTATGCACAAATAAATAAATCTTAAAAAAATAAATAAATAAAAAATAATATACTTAGGGTCTCCCTGGTGGTGCAAGGAGTTAAAACTATCCGTAGCCACTTGAAGCATGAGTTTGATCACCTGCCAGGGGCTGACACCACATGGCGCAGCAGACCTCCCCTGGCTTGCCTGCTGCTCCCCTCAGCAGTGTACTTCTTGGATCTGCCTGTTCTGCTCCCCACTCTGTCTCTGGTGAACCCTCCCACCGCCCCTGCACCTCTGGCCTGTACCCCAGTTCTGTATGCATAAATACATAAATCTTTAGTAAGTAAATTTTTTAAATCCAGGAAATGTATTACTCAGTCAAACCAAGTGTCACCCAGCTGGCCAGCTCCCTGATCCTGGCACAGATACATAGCAGGGCCACCAAAGGGCTCAGGTGTAAATGGCTGGCCCTTCACCCTATTCTGTTCTGGGAAACAGAACTCCATCTTAAGAAACAGTTCTAATGCTAACTGATTAGAATATTACTGATTACTAACAAAAACTTCTAACTTAAGACTAAATATTTGTGTCCCCTAATATAAATGCATAAACTACAATTCTTAGAATCATTCACACTTTTCCTAAAGACAAATATATTTTTGAACATTTTTAGACCTCTCTATGCTATTATATTCCTCTGTTTTTTCTGTCTTAACATCAAAACTATGAGCAAAGTCCTCCTTCCTGCCTCACGGTATCTGTTCTCTTAGTTCAATAGTGACATTAATATCTCTCTGTTTACTTTCTGTGGACAAATACCCATTACATCAAGATACTTTTTAGATTTTTCCGCTTCCTAGGATGATGGCAGGGAGTTTTTCTCTTCCTGTTCCGCACTGTTTTGAAAAGATTAAAATGTCAAAGACCCAGGGAAACAAAAGTCGCTCACAACAGCCCAGCCTAGTTCAAAGTTCTCCATGTCTAAAACTACCACATCTTCCTGCAGCCAATGAGCAGTACAACCTGGCAACACTGCCTCTGTCAAACTGTCATGCTAATTTCAGAAACCAACTATATATCTAATTAAAAATTGTTTTCTGTCAAAAAATTAAAATGTGTGAGCATTCCGGTCATAATCCAGAGCAATTTTATTGTGACTTATTATAATATCTATTCAGAACAAATGTTAGCATGTCTAAATTTAATATACATAGCTATTTAGTATATTTTAATAAGCTGTTTCTTAAAATAATTGGATAGTAAAATAATAAAGCATAAGGTAAATATACAACTTAAAGATGAAATTGTCACAAACTTGAATTCCTGGAACTTCTCTGAACCACCGAAGGAGCTGATATTTTTCTCACACTTCCTCAGTAGCCTAACTACCCTGCCTAGTCTTGAGCAATGAGATGAACTGCAAAACCCAGTTCCTCTGAGTTGACTACTCATGTCACAAAAACCACTACTGGGAGAGATGATTGTGACAACTGGGCTTTTAAATACAAATATCCTCTTATGCATTAATGTTCATCATGACTATGAACCAAGGGTTTTGCCATGTGGTATTCAATAACGTAACTATAAAACAGAAGTAGACTATAAAATATCATAAATTATAATGCAGTAACTTTCATCTGCCGAGAGAATCACTTAAAAAGACAAATCTGATGGTGTGTTTTCACTGAGAGAAATATTGCAGGGCCTCCCATTATCTTTTGCAGTCATTCTAAAATTTGAAATATTTCTCTTGTCATGACTCTACAAACTCCCACATCTGCCAGCCATTCTTCCTTTCTGTTTCTCATGTGAATCATGATGACAACTCAAGGGACTTCGTTAGTCATCTATTCCAGGAAGCTAACATATCTCCTTCGGCCTTACAAGGAGCCACACACAGTGTCAAGACTTTCATCTCCCAGGTGAGGATGCTGAAATACCTTTCCAGGACTCCACAGCTGGAAAATGGTATTGCCAGGGTGTGAACACAGTTACAGGGAAGGGAATGTCTTTGCTATTAAAATCCTTCTTTTCATTTTACAAAACAAATGTAAGGGTAAAACAAATGAATGAAACATTTTTTTTTATTATTAAATGACATGATTCTTTACAGGAATATTTCTTACTGTGAAAGATTCAAAAACTTCGAAGTACATGGGGACACACACCTATGGCATCCCCCCATCTACCTACATACAAGTAGAGTAACTTGTGTGTCTTCCATACCCCTCCATACATTCATCACACACTTTATTAAGCTGAAACAACACAGCGTTTATATATTCAGCATGACATGTATGTATGGTGTGTGCATGCCGATGCTTGGATTCTCTCCTGGCCTGAGTGACTTATTTGCTCTTATCCTGATTTCATAGTTTTTTTCCATATTATTTTATAATACATTGTGATAGCTCCTGAACAGTATTCAACTTACCTTTTCCCATCATTTATTTAGCTAATCTTCTATATTTTCTCTTTCATAGGAGATTTAAAATGAGCATGTCATGGTTCCATAAAAATATTCTCCAAATTTTGATTATATCAAAATTTCTTACATGGGAATAATTGCCAATTGAGTGTACCCTCCAGAAATGTGATCACTATTTATATCTTTCTTAAATCTTCAGAGAAGCTATTACTGATGGTTTTTCCCCACAATTACAGATTGATCATCATCATTGGGAGAACCTAGTCAACTTGGGTTGATGCACTTTCCTCCCAAACTATAGATCAGCTTTATGATACAGCACAGAAATTTTTCTTTAAAATGTCATAGCACTCATCTTTTAAACTGGACCTGGTATACATTTGCAGAAGATTTTGAAATACCTGTACAATTTTCTTTGAATATTTTACTGCTTGAATTAATTATAACCCAGTTATTTTCTGAAACCTGAAACCATTTCATCCAGATTTTCAAAGTCCTTGACCTATGTCCCTTCAGTGGTCTCCTGGTGCCCTCTAAAGCCCTGTGAGTCCCATCTGGTTAATGTCTGCAACTCATGACTTGCCACCACCCTCCTGGATGTGGCATATCTTCTGCCTCCTAAGAACTAAGAATTGAAAGCTATTCATTGACTTTACAGCAGTTAGCCATGGAAAAGTCTTAGATGGTTCCAAACATCCACCCTTCTTTGACACCTCCACTAGCAACTCATTCGGCCTTACCTGGGGGCGGGTGAGCTCCTCCTTCTCCCATTCAGAACTAACCCTTAGTTCTCTCTGCAGGAGCCAAGTTCTACCCCTCTGTTCTTGTGTGTGTCTTTCCATCTCTCTGCCCACAGTGATTGCCCGGAGGATAGGGCAAAGCATCAGCCACTCCTCAGACTGCTCCAGACCCACCCACAGCATAATGGCTGGGATCAGCTAAGAAAAGTTGGAGTTTGTGTGGAAGAACAGCTGCAAGTCCAAGGGACAGAGTCTGCAGACACAAATCCAGGAGGTTAATCATATGAACAGCAATAGTGGCTCCTACTTGTCACAATATGCTGGGCACCATTTATTATGTATTAGTGTCACCTTAATTTTCACACCAACCATACAGGGTGACATTCATGCTAACTCCACTGTATGACTGAAAACGCCGAAGCTCAAAAAGATTAAAGAAGTCTGCTAAAGCCACACAACTAGCAATAGGTAGAACCAATATTCTAGCCATCTAGCAAAACTAATTTCTGACTTATCAACTCCAAATAAAAGCCTAGACATTTAAAAAGGAAAAAAATGAAGAAGAAATTCAATAACTGTCATTTACAGAACTTAACATTCCTCCCTATCAGGAAGTGAGAGAAAGTGAGAATGTTATCTATGTTGTAAATATCACAGGCAGACAGTGTTTCTAGTGTTCCGTGGGTGTTTCAGCAATCATTGCTTTATGTCCATATCCAGTAATATCCAGCATATGGGAAACTACTTGCCGATCATTCTGTACAAAAACTTAAATATTTAGCAGCTTTCAACAAAAATCTGTAGTTGGAATTTCATTCCAATAATTTAATTTGTTTCTACTTGCAGCATAGGAAAGTATTTCAAATTATATTTTCTGAACAAAAAAGTTGTAAAATCAGGCCCTCCCTGGTGGCGCAGTGGGTTAAAGCACAGCACTAAGAAGCTTAAGCCACTTCCGCATGAGTTCGATCCCCGCCTGCCCCGGAGGTGACCACATGGCTCAGCAGACCTCTTCTGACCCGCCCGTTGCTCCCCTCAGCAGTATACTTCATCGATCTGCCTGTTCTGCACCCCACTTTGTCCCTGGTGAATCATCTCACCCTCTGCATCTCTGGCCTGTACCCCAGTTCTGTATGAATAAATAATAGATAAATCTTTAAAAAAAAAAAAAAAGGTTGTTAAATCAGTTGCACCATGCTTGCATCATGTGGACTGTGGTCTGTTCTCAATAAAGACAGGAACACAGAGGTAGCATGAGACCAAGAAGGACAAGCAGATGACCTCTGCCCAGCCTTTCCTTTGGACCTCTGGGTTATCCCAGCCCACAGTTGATATCACATTAACTCAATGGAGAAATGAAGAACGCTGCTGCTGTTTGCCTAGATTCTAACTGGACAACCTCCTGGTGGCACATCGTGCCTGAAATGTTCTGCATCTTTGCAAAGAACAAATGATGTTATCTTCCTCATGGATACACTGAAAGTTCAACATGGTGATGCATGCAAAGTACTTAGCCTGGTGCTAGACATCCAGCAGGCACTCAATAATAACAATATTATAGGAATGACAATTTGTTGCTAATAATCATTACTCAGGGGAGATGGAAATGAGAAGACTGTATACCACAAGCACTTGGCTGGGACTTTCACTCCAGAAAGGCACTGGGTCATCACCCTGATGAGGACAACTGATGAAGGAACCCAGTTCACATGTTCTTGCACAAAAAGGCGTGGTTATCAACTCTAATTTCCATTCCTTACAAAAGGAGGTTACTGCTTTCCTACTTCTCAGCCCTCTCACTTCACCCTCTCTGAATCTCTCCCTTGTCAAGTTTATGTCTCCAGCAACTTCTTCACGAAGGATGATGGCAGCTGGCAGCCCCAGCTCTTCCATCCCAGGCTCACAGCCAGAGTGAGCCCAGTCCAGCTGGAGAGGTTCTGGGAGCCCCACAGAGGACCTTGAATGGACCTCACACCATCCTCTGAGGGTGAATCCCACTACCAGGAGAAGGGAAAACTGAATGCCAAAAATGCAAAAACAATAGATACTCATCAAATACCTCCATGAAAACTGTAGCTAAATTTGACATATTACCTTGTGAAATCTATAAACACCCTTGGAAGGAATTTCAATAATTATAACCAAAAATTTAAATAGCTATCTGCCAGGTTTGGAAAGACTACCATGTCAGTTTCCTTAGGAAGTCATTTTTCTCTTGAGAAAGCAGTACAATATTTGAGAAAAGGAAAAGAAATAATAAGTAATGTGTGAAATGACATTGAATAAAAATAGATTTATAAAGATAACTCGATAGAAGTGTTTTCACTGCTTGTAATTTATAAGCTGCCTAACAATTCACCTCACAGGCTTTTCTGCTTTTTTTTTTCTTTTTTTGTAAAATTTTATGTCCAGCTGAGAATACATCACTCCAAGATTAGCTTAGGTGAAGTTCTCACCACAGATAAAATTGACTTCCAGTCCTACTGGGAGATGTTGATGAGCCCTTTTCCGTAATTCCATCAAATAATACCAGCATGAGAGCCTGGCTGGGTAAACAATGATTTTCTGCTCATCCCCTAGGGCCTGGCAGGGTATGGTGGTGCCTCGGGCAGGAAGAGGCACTCAGAAGACACTAATTAATAGTGACAGCCATGAAGGTGGCTCCCCACCACCACCACCAAAAAAAAAAAAAAAAATTTGGAGACACAAAAAGAAACGTGGCCTTCAAAAGAGAGAGGTTCAGGACTGACTTTAAAATAGCAATGTAGAGAGGTGTTAGGAAACAGCCATCTTCAGTTTAGCTATTTAAAACTTGCCGTTGATCATTTTGCATTTTTCTCTCTTCTAGTCAAGCAACAAAATAAGTTTTTTGTCTTTTTTTTTTTTTTGAGGTAATGTAGACTTACAACATAATCCCTGTTTCAGTGACACAGTTCACATGTCTGCAGGGTCCAGTACCACACCCTCCCAGCAGAAACTCAGTTCTCCATCCAGAACAAACTCCCATGCTAGAGAAGCAGACAACATAACAAACAACCAGAGGCTGCCCCCAAAGTATGGCTTGTAAGATGTTTAGACATCTTAAACCCTTTCAAGGAAGTTCATATTAATAATTATGGCACATTTTTGTGATTTGAAGAATACAACATTTTGAACTTTTTTATTTTTTAGCAAAGGTGTTTGGCTTATTCTCCTCATCAACAGCACTGATTCTCTTGGTTCTTATTTCCCAAGGTGGCTTCTCTCCTTACAACATATTCCATTTTAGCCTAAAGGACCAGAAGCACTGGCTCCTCATGTTACCATAGTAATTGTGACTCCCCTTCCGGTGTGTGGGACAGCTGGACCAGGGCAGGGAGAGCATCCTCAGTTCACGTGGTAGCACCGGCCTGTCTCTCTTGCTAGGCTGTGGGAAGGACACACAGGCTGGGCAGATTGCGGGAAGGGCCTGCCCTGAGTAGAGGGGAGGCCATCGTGACAGCAGAGTGCTCTGGGCAGGGCAGCAATGCCATTCTCGGATGTAAAGGGCGGTTGCTTAGCTGTCCCTGTTTCAGTTATGTTTTGAAGGATAGATTGAGCTTACTATTCAATAATGTAAAATATATCAAGATGACAATCATTTGGTCTCTTTAGCTCTCCCATTGCTTGCTTGACTTTAAAAGTTGTCACCCTTTGGTGATGGGAAGCCCAAGGGGGTTACAACTGAGATGGAAAAATGTACAAAATGATGTAAAAATAAACCATTATATTAATAAAAAAATAGTTGTCACCCATATGGAACATCAAACATTTTTCATGAGAGGGTGTGTACTTCCTGGAAGAAACAGTCACCAGTGTCTGGCTTTGAGGACTTCAGAGTATTTTTTTCTTGGTTCCATTCATTGGCTTCATTATGTTAGCAGACAGACTGAGGAGCACCCCAAGATCCCCAAATTTACAAGCTCTGAATGGGTTCTGCCATTCACAGCATAAAGACAAAGCATACACTTAGTATGCAAGACCTTTAATTAAAAAGAATTTTAATAGAATCAGTGTGCATAGAAAGCAAAGAAAGGATACAGTTTCCCAATAAAATCACATCACCCATGTCTGCATCGGTAGCTGCCTGACCAAACAGAGTTGGTCCAACATGGAGATAGTGAGGCCCAAAACCTTGCTACAAGTGTAAGCCACCTTCAGATGTGGATATATAAGGAAAGGATCAGGCAAATCTGAGGGAAAAGTGCAAAATCAAAGTCCAAGTCATGGTAAGAGATGCCACCGTCAGCCTCCCCACTAATCTCTCACTCTCATCTCTTCCAACGTCTGGTCATGCTGCTCCACCACATCTTCCAAGTCCCTGGTGCAAATGCAAGCCAAGAAGCAGGGTTCTTTCCACTCACATCTCTCTATGCATGTTCCCATGTCTCTCCACCCCATGCATCTCCTCTGTGTCTTCTCTCCCTAACTTGCTCAGTTTCTCCTCACGACGCCTTCTAGTGGGCCAGGGAACCTGCAACCTCCCCCTTTGTGGAGATCACTCTGAAACAGTTCCTCTCTATAACAATAACATTTTGTATTCTGCCTTCATCCACTGGTTACTTTATTAACAAAGATGCCCAAAAACTAAAAGTATGTTTTTACAAGACATATTCCCTTACTTTTCCTTGGAAGAGAACAGAAGAAAGACATTTTGAAAGCTCCTAATGTTTGTGAGCTATCTTCCATGCCTACTCTCCTCATCTAGATTTTACAATTTTTAAGCTTTGGGAGAAAAACTATTGCTAGATGCTGGATAACAACCAATGTCTCCCTAACTTCCTGGTTTCCTGGTTCTGCCCACCACTGTCGCTTAGAGAAGATTTGTTCTCTGCTGGTATATATGTGACTGTGAACTCAGTGAAGTTGTACTTTCACAGAATTAGCAGCATGAAAGATACAATGCTACAAGGCCTGCCATGTGGTAAGGCTGGTGTGTATGCAGAGTAGGTAACACCATTGATAGCTGAGAGTAAAATGACTTGGTTGACGTAAGGTCAGTTTGAGAGAGTCCTGAGTGCACAACACAATCTAATCCATTTTGGAAATAAGGAATAAACTGAGGGGCCCTCCTTGGTGGCTCAGTGGGTTGAAGCACAGCACTATGAAGCTAGCCACAGCCACTGCAGCATAAATTCGATCCCCAGCCAGGGGGGGTGACGCACATGGTGCGGCAGACCTCACCTGACTCGCCCACTGCTCCCCTCAGCGGTGTGTTTCAGTTGATCTGTCGTTTTTGTTCCTCACTCTGTTTCTGGTGAATCCTCTTGCCGCCTGGCATCTCTGACCTGTACTCCACTTCCTGCGTGCATAAATAAATAAACTTTTTTTTTAAAAAACGAATAACTTGAGTGATGAGAAATGAACAGAGTGGAATATTCCCTGAAGAGACCTAGTAGAGGGTAAATATATGGTTATATCAAAGATTTAATTGTGATATTTTCTGCTGAGATGATTGGAAGCCTTCCAACAGGGAATTTGCTATGCCTTCTAATTATCAAAACAAAATGTATTTTAGAAAAAAAAAATTGCTTTGAGGATTTAATCATTTATAATATTTTAATGCCAAGAAATAATTTGATTGATTTTTTAAAAATATGAATTAACTCATACCTTGGAGCAGTCTGTTGTTTTGGCCTCAGTAGTGATGACAGCTGGTGATCATTGAGAATACTGTGATTCTCAAATATTTTGATATATGGGCTCCATTCTAAAATAGCAAAAATAATAATTGAAAAAATGTATGGTAGCAAAAATCTATGAATTCAGTAAGATTTTAGCTAGGATGTGCCATTATTTCTATATAAAGGGGGTATACTTTTTAAAAATTCATCTGCAGACACTGCTTACTAAGATGTCATGTAGATGAGTGGGCATTTAATTATTTTTCTGAGGTTTCCCAGGGCTTTCTGGATCATATAATGGGAGTCTTTTCTGTAGATGTTTTTGTTTATGTGTGCACATTGCAATTCAGCTTTGAGCATATTTAGAAATAAATGGTAATTACCTGGCATTAGGTTTATACAGTGCCTGATACATGTGTCAGGTTTATAGATGAGAGGTTTTTTTACATTTTCTTCAATGGAAGCTGACAAAGAGAAACACTATAAAAACAATTTGTTCTTGGCACATGAACTCATAGATGTGCTAGAGACTGGGGAGCTGTTCATCACACCTGCTTTCCTACTGAGCCCACAGCTAGTATATTCCTGTCCTTGCTTTGCAATTAGATGTGGCCATGTGGTTGTGATCTAGCAAATTACCTGTGAGTAGAGGTGGTGCGTGTCCTTTCCAGGTCCAGGGATTTCTGGATCATATATTGAGAGATTTTTCTGTAGATATTGTTGTTCAAGTATGCACAAAGAAGCTTACATGTTGTTCATGTATGCTAACGCTTGCCAGACGTGGTGCTTCTCCAAGCTGTTTCCCCCTCCAAGTGACTAGAATGGAGACATCATAGAGTGTGACCTTGAAAATGACTTAGTGAAATGACAGAGCCACAGAGGGAGCAGTCTGAGTCCCTGCGTGCCAATCCAGATTGACAGATTGGAAATGATCTCAGTTTTCAGCAGGGTTTTAATGAATGAGAGCCATTATATGTCTTGAATTTTGCTATGTTTGGGACCTTAACGAGTGCACTCTGTGATAAATACTGACTTACTCTTAACAATTATTGGCAAATCGAATATATTTTTGATTCTGCTAGATGGACTAAAGAATGGAAAGTAGAACCTAATTTCTGATTATCTTCTGTATAAAATTTGTGGAAGCCCATGGGGATTACAACTGAGATGAAAAATGCACAAAGTGAAGAATGACTTGTACATTCTCTAGGTACCAGTAGTGTATATTCTATGTGAGAATGTACAATGACTTGTACATTCTCTAGGTACCGGTAGTGTATATTCTATGTGAGAATATACACCAGTAGTGTATATTCTATGTGAGGTTCTATGTATCTTAGCTTGTGTGTTTTTAATATATGTATTTTTTTATTTTTTACTGAAGCAACACTGGTTTAGAACACTATCTATTATCTGAGGTACAGGTTCAGACCTCCTCAGATTCTTGCTAACCCAATGTTCCCACCAACAGAGCACCATAATCCTCTACTACTGTTCATGACGCCAGAGCTGTGCTCCTTCTAAAAGCTCTTGGGATCTCTCATTTAGTGCTTTTTATTACATCACTCTTGTTTGGGTATCAGTGGAGGTGCACTGAATGGCATGGACTTCTACTTCCACCTTGAGATCATAAAAGTGTGATACCATTCCCCATTCACTCCTGAAATGGTGTCAGAGAAAATCAACTGAATATATTTACATAAGATTTGAAGCATCCAGAAGGGAAGAGTAAAGAGGGGAGAATGGAAGAAGGGGAAGAAAGCGATGGGCGATGACTAAGGTTTCCAGAAGGGAGAGGTAGCAGGGTAGGAACAAAAAGGAAGGGGGGCCCAGTGTGGGGGTCAGTGGAGGATTGCTAGGGCTCTGGTGGTAGTGGTGGTGAAATAATGTAACATAACACTTCCAGCAGCATAAACTTCTACTCCTAGGACACATACTGTGATGGAAACCAACATTACCTCAATAAATATAACTTAAAAAAATCAAAGCTGTCACTGCCAATAAGAAAATAAAGAAACGTAATG
Source organism: Condylura cristata (assembly GCF_000260355.1). Lineage (NCBI taxonomy): Eukaryota > Metazoa > Chordata > Mammalia > Eulipotyphla > Talpidae > Condylura > Condylura cristata. Next base: position 17,801,465 of record NW_004567118.1, on the reverse strand, counting down.
TCTGCATCATAAACACATTTCAGGGAGCACTTCTGAACACACAACACCAAGGAATAAAGGAGTCTCAGCAAATTCATAGAAGTATAAAGAAGAATTCAATGGCTATTATATAAAAAAATACAGTAACACAATAATCAAAATAAAACACTGAATGGGCAGGCTTGACAGTAGAAGAAAAAAAAACAGAAAAGAATGAGTAAATTTGAAGGTAGAATAACAGAATTAAACAATCTCAGCAATAGAGAAAAAATGAAAAGATATAAATAGAGTCTCAGCAGACTATAGGGCATCAACAACATTCTCCTATTGTTCTCAGAGTTCTGGAAGGAGACACAAAAGAGGTTGAGACAGCATTCCTGTTACAGGGTGGTCCGCAGGGCAAGGGGAGTTCCTGATTCCCTGTCCCCCAGTGAATGTAGAACAGGACAAGGAGGAAGGAAAGTTGGAGAGGAGACTGGGGGAAGGAAGAAGGAAAAGAGCAAAATAGAGACTGGAGCAGAGACATGTGAAGAAGCTGCCCCTGCAGCTCAGCCTCGGTCTTGTCCCAGGACTCCGGGTTCATGGAAGGAGACACTTGAAACAGGTGTGGATGAGAGACCAGCGGGGATGTTGACAACGGCAGCCTTTCTCTTGCTTTTGATTTTGCTTCTTCTGTCCTAGGCATCATGGGTCTCTTCTTCCCCCTCTCTATGGGTCCACAGCAGAAAGTCCCTTAGGCCTCTGCCTAGCTTTTGGGCTTTAGTGGCCCTACTTTGGGCTAACCCTGTTTGGTTGGGCATTTACCCACAGGGATGGGTAACTGATTTGGAAACTACACTTTCTATTCTTTCCCTTCTCTTTTCTTTATTGCACGCTAATTGTATTAAGGAGCCTTTCCACTGAAGGTCTTGCACACTAGAGTATGTTTTGTCTTGATGCGGCATATGGTAGAACCCATTTGAAGCAGGCAGATTTGGGGTTCTGGGTTGTCCCTCACCCTGATCAGTAACACTAAGAAATGATGCTGTACCTCTGTCTCAGAATGGGCTGATTCAGCAGGCAGGATGTTAGTAAGGACATAGTCAAGCTCAACAATACCATTAATCAACTGAATGTAATTGACATCTTCAAACTACTTTAAAGTACATGTTCTTTTCAAGGTCACATGGGATACTTACTTAGAGAGACCACAATCTGGACCATAAAGCACCTTTTAACAAATTCCAAAAAATAAATATCATACAATATCTGTTCTCAAACCACAATAGAATTAAACTAGAAATCAATAGCAGAAAGATAAATTGCAGGATGGGAGAAAGGGAATGAGAAAATGAGCGAGACAACCAGAATATATTCATATGCCAGTACAGCCACATAGATTAGTAATTTCAATATTTAAAGCACTTATTGATTTGTATTTTGCTTCAAAGAAATCTATGAAGTATCCCCCATGGAGAATTTGCATGAGGTGCCCTGAGATGTCTATGTAAGTGCTTTTGATAATATTCTGTGGTTACATTATAAGGATAAGAAAATCACACAGAAATTCCATGAATCTATCAGAATACCTGCAAGGAAGACATAGCAGTTAAACTGGGAGACAGGACAGCACCTGCTTCGTGCTGCTACTCCAATGAACCCTGAAGGATGAAGGGGGGAGCCCTCACCAGAACCCAGAATGCTGTGTGAAAGGCCTGCCTTGTTATTCATCGAGACACCTGTCTCTGCAGAGGGGAACACGGCCCCTACATCCTTTGACCCCTTTCTCTCACCATTCGCTGAGCTCCATGGACCAAGTTCAACTGGGAGCTCTGGAAACATCGGAAGCGATTAGATGAAGCTGCAGGAACAAAGGAAAGACTTCCAGCTGGTTTCTCACATGTCCAGTCTTCTACAGATGAGGCCAGAGTGCCGGCAGTTCATTTTTAGCTGCAAGACCTTGAGATATATATTTAACCTGAGCTATCATTTTCTCCTATGGAAATGGGAGTGAAAATTCATCTCATAAATTTATCCTGATTCCTGCATGGTGCCTGGGATATGATTTCTCAATAAATATGAACTATCATTTGTATTACAGTGCCAATTTTGACCACCTTTTTGAGTTTATAATTACAATTTATAAAGGTATCTGTTGAGCACAGTCTGCACATGTTATAACTGAGGATTGAAGATGCTGATGTCTGATAGACGAATGAGGAAAATCAAGGCACGGTTTGGATGCTTGATGCTAAAATAGAATTTAAAGACTCAACTATGAACCTACACATTCATATTCTCTTAAATATGAGAACTAATTCTTTGGTTGTTGCTTGGTGACTGACTCACTGTAAGGGCCACAGTGAGTGAAAGATCAGCAGGCTAAGGTGATAGGTGACTCCCAAGTGTGACTCTGGCCTTGATGCCAATATGAAATCTATTTCTGTCTTCTTGCTTCACCCTGTTTGACAAAGAAAAAAAGATTGCAAATACTCAAGTTTCTTATAAATCCTAACTTTCATTTCCTGTCTATGCATGACGTTATGAAGTTTCACAGAAGCTCACAAAAAAATAAGAATTCACCATTTGACATCCATTTAGGGCCTGTTTTTCAAGTGTTTTCTATAGATTATCTCTTCAACGCAGTTTTGACACTCAAGCATCTTTCAACTGGCTCCAGAATTCACAGGAATTTAATCCTGAAATGAGGATCCATTCCAGAAATTCTCTTGTCACAAGTCTTGAAGATTTTGCTAAGAGACAAGAGGTTTTAAGATACTGAAATGAGATTCTCATTGCTCTAGGAACTGCGAATGCAACAATCATCAAATATGAAGTGATAGGATTTTTCTAGATGTGATGGTTAGCATGTGCTAACTGCTCATTCTGTTGGCTAATGAAGCAGATAATGATTTAAAAATGGAGGGTCTGACAAGTTTCCTGTAGAAATTGAAAGCTAAACCAGTAGCTCACTATTTCCAAGGGATTTATTTTGTTCTATGAAGGCTCTTAAGTTGGATGACGGAGCTACTGAAGATGCATCCTTATTTTAAGGTCCTCAGAGTGATTATTTGTCTTGCTTTGCTCATTTCATTCTGGGGAAGAAAAGAAAGAAAATCTGCACTTTGATTCAGAGTGGCATTCATGAAGGTTCACTGCAAAGACAAACAGAAGAATGAATAGTGTTTAACATAGAATACAAATAAAGTGGCTGTCCCAAAAACTTCTGGAAAATAAAATAACAATCTTAAGGACTGCACATTTGGAAATACTCGTCAACTACATAAATATGATCCAAAAATAAAATCATGAAAAATTAGTCTTAATGGATGACCAACACGTTTGTTCATAAAATACAATGTTGTTGTCTGGAGGAGGGGAGCAGCTGCATGAAACAAGCAGAGATGCAGAGACAATGGTCTCTGGCAGTGCAGCCTGATGAGTGTGCAATGTGAACACAATGAGTGGGAGTGTACAATGTTGCAGGCATGTGGGTGAGGGAGGCCAGAGCCCAGGGGAGCAACAAGAGCAGAAATCACCAGGTCAGGCCGATGATGCACTGAGAGTGAGAAGAAGTGTCCAGAATGGATCTAATTCAGGGTGAAGAAGCTAAAGCTGGGGTGAGAGCATAGACGAGCAGGTCTGTCCTGCACCAGCAAAGCTCAATATGGAGACAAATGTCCCACTGTGAGCAGTGAGGAGAGGCCATTTTAAAGGACTCATTTTTTTTTTTTAAAAGATTATTTATTTATGCAGAACTGGGGTACAGGCCAGAGATGCGGAGGGTGAGAGGCTTCACCAGAGACAGAGTGGGGAGCAGAACAGGCCCACTGACAAAGTACACTGCTGAGGGGAGCAGAGGGTGAGATAGAGATCTGCTGCGCCATGTGGATCACCTCTGGGACAGGGATCAAACTCATGCTGAAGTGGCTTTAGCTTCTTACTGCTGTGCTTTAACCCACTGCACCACCAGGGAGGGCCCTTAAAGGACTCATTTTAAAGGGCCTACAGTAAAGCTGACTGAATCTGATGGGTAGAAAGAGACTTCATTATGCACTGAATGCTCAGGTGAGTGCATTTTCTAAGTATTACTTAATAGGTAGTTTTTAATAGGCACTAAGAAACACAGAATACAATAATGTTTACTCATCACTACACAGTCACTAGGTATTGTTTAAGATCTTCACAAGAATTGTCCTGTTTGACCCTCAGACACATACCTCAAATGTTTGCTAATTCTCTGCCATCGTTATTTTCAATCGTTATTTCTACTTTTAACGGTACCTGAGTTACAGAGAGGTAAAAATCAAGATGGTGTTTTGAAAAGAGAACAATTTAAGACCAGAAAACAGGAAAGGGCCCCAGGCACTAGCTCTGGATTTTGGCATTGGGCTCAGTCAATTTCTGTTAACAGCCATGAGGGAAATCTTCTGTAAATGTCAGCTCAGCCAGGAAAATTTATTTTTGTTCTGCAGCGTGATCTTGCTGACTCTGCTTTCGATTTCTAGAGCTTTTCATGTGTGTGGTTCGCCCAAAGTAAAGCAGTTTTGACCTGAGGCTCTGACTCATTTAAATATATATGTCATATACAAAGTCTATACATGTATTGAGGCAATATTTTTGTGACTTATAAGGGCAAAGAAAATGCACATTTGCTCTAATGTGATAGAAAAATGGGTTTAGGAGTCTCTTCTTTCTCTTTATTAAGTTATACTTCTACCAGCTTTCCTGAGCAATGAAACTGTTCTTTCTTTATACTTTATACACAGAACATAGATTTTGCTGTTCTGTGTAATAGTAAAGGGAAGTAATAATACGTCTCAAAGGATAAACATATCTTTTAAACAATCTGGTTTTTATCTTTGTAAAAAAATTTTAACAAATGCAAAAAGTATACAAAATT
>NW_004567118.1:17780786-17795659 GCF_000260355.1 Condylura cristata | reverse complement strand
TAGTATCTCATTGTGGTTTTAATTTGCATCTCCCTTATTATGAGTGATGTTGAACATTTCTTCATATACTTGTTGGCCATCTGCATTTGCTCTTTGGAGAAGTGTCTTTTTAGCTCTTCTGCCCATTTTTTGATGGGCTTGTTTATTTTTGTTGAGTTTCATCAGTTCTCCGTATATTTTTGTGATCAATCCTTTATCACTAGTTTTGTGTGAGAAAATTTTTTCCAAATCAGTGGGATGTCTGTTTGTCTTTTGTAATGTCTCTTTTGCTGTACAGAAGCTCTTTAACTTAATGTAGTCCCATCTATTTATCCTTGCCTTCACTATCATTGCATTGGGTGCTCTATCTTTAAAGATGCGGCTGACGTGTATGTCGTGTAGTGTTTGACCCATCTTTGCTTCCAGGTATTTTATGGTTTCCGTTCTTATGTCCAGGTCTTTAATCCACTTCGAGTTGATTTTTGTGTATGGTGTGAGGTAGTGATCTAGTTTCATTTCTTTGCATGTAGCTTCCCAGTTTTCCCAGCACTGTTTGCTGAACAAACTTTCTTTGGTCCATTGTATCTTCTTTGCTCCTTTGTCAAAGAGTAGCTGTCCATAAACCTGTGGGTTTATATTTGGGTTTTCTATCTGAATCCACTGGTCTGTATGTCTGTTCTTGCTTCAGTACCATGCAGTTTTGATTATTATGGCTTTGTAGTATAACTTGAAGTTTTGGGATTGTAATGCCTCCACTCTCTCTCTTCTTAGTCATGAGAGTTTTGGCTATTTGAGTTCTTTTGTTGCTCCATATGAATCTCATCAATATTTTTTCTATTTCTTTGAAGAATGTCAATGAGACTTTTATTGGGGTGGTGTTAAATCTGTATATCACTTTTGGTAGGACGGCCATTTTGATGATGTTAATTCTCCCAATCCAGGAGCAAGGGATGTCTTTCCATTTCATGGTGTCTTCTTGAATTTCTTTTAACAGTGTTTTGTAATTTTCTTTGTATAGGTCTTTTACCTCTTTTGTTAGGTTGACTCCCAGATATTTGATTCTTTTTGTTTTAATGGAAAGGGTTTTTTTTTTTTTTAATTTCTGTTTCTTCTGATCGGTTGGCAAACATTAACAATTTAAACCAAGAGCAAGTTCCTTTTAAAGAGTGATGTTTTAAGTGACAAGTAGAGATGAGACATCTGGACTTGAGTGACCCACTGCAGCTCTGAGATGCAAAGGAACATTGCTTTCCTAAATGATGAACTTGTTGAATAGTCAAATAATAGATATATAAATTTTAAAACCATTTTGAAGTGATGCATTAAACTTTGATGAAATGGGTCATTTCTCAGAAAACAAAGTTTTCTATATTCAATATTACTATAGGATTTTTTTTTTAATTTAAAGGCCAATCACTTTTAATGAATTGGGTTTTATTAGAGACAACCTAAATTCCAGGTCTTTAAAGTTCACAGATGAGAATGTTAGTCTTTGGGAAAAGAATAGGTTACCCTTCTTATGTGCAAATTGTTCCAGAGGAGAGAAAGTTGCCCAAATAATTTTATGATTCCAGGGTAGCTAGATAAGGTCATTTGGTGGAAAATTGAGTTTAACTTCTTTAAATCTCCCTGAAAGATTTCAGTCAGGCTGTCCTCAGAAAGCCATGCATTTCTATGCAGAGATTAATGAAAACACTGTCAATATGGGAAGACTTTTATGCAAAGGAAATACATTTCTCCAAACTGGACATTATATCATTTTATACACCAGATACTATGAGGCCTTTACTTTGAATATATTAAGGATACAATAGTAGATCTTGGGGGCAATTTTTTTTGGCCATATTCATGATCATTCTGAGTTACAATAAAACTGAACCCTGTTAATTGTTTTTAGTCACCTTGTGATGTTTTAATTTGTTCTGTCTGAAAAGTTCACTGTTAAATGATTCAATTTGTATATACTTATTAGAAACTACATTTATTTATTTATTAGAAAATCAAAGATTGGCCATCTATTGATACTTCTTAATATGCATCCCATCACTCTGATTATTTTCTCTCGAAAATATCAATAACTTTATCTTATAATCTTATGGATTGAATTCATATGTAGTTAAAACATTGACAGTGACCAGGGAGAGAGAATGAGCTAAATCACCGGATCTCAAGATGTGACTGGGAGTGTAGGGGTTCCCAGATATCCTTTCAGAGAATTCATTAGGCTCACACTATTTTCCTAATAATGTAAACGTGTCGTTTGCCTTTTTCTCTCTTGATATTTGCCACAATGGTGCAAGCAAAGTGGAGTAAAGCAATAGAACCTTGAACAAATCAAGCACTGGCACCAGACTTCATGTGCAGTCAGTGCATTCAGCATTGCAAGTGTTTCTAAGAATGTCTTTGTGGAAATAGTAAAGAGTATCCACTTTTTCCATTTAAACTTCAACCAGTAGGCACACATTTTTAATACTGTTTGTGATAAAATTGGCAAGTCTCAGTGTCTGTTGCACACTGGGGCCTGAGAGCCAACTGAAATCCCTTGTGTGTGTATTTGAGTTTATGAGCTGAGATAGTCACATTTTTTCATGAAATACCATCTGCACTTGATAGAACAACTGAAAGATAAACTATGGTTATCACACTTAGAGTTTGGCAGATATTTTCTAAAAAATGAACAAAGTGAGTGTATCATCTCAGGGAAAATAACTGATGTTTGTTGCCAATGGTAAAATTTAAGCTTTCAAATGAAAATTAGAAAATTGGATTTGTGACAGTTTCTCAATATTTAAAGACTTTTCTAATGATAGGGGTGGTGAGATGTTAATGGATATAAGTTTTGATATTAAGGAATTAAATGTGTCAACATTTGGAAGATCTGCCTTAGTGAGTAAAACAGTATTTCTTAAGTTACCAATATGTTATGTTACAATATAATACAGACAAAGCTCAAGATAGACCAATGGATGTTTGTGTAATGAATTAGAAAAGTGATTGATGGTTTCAAATTCCCTATTGTAACTTATCTTTAAGAAAAGGCTTGAACCTGTAAATCCCAAAGCAGACACAAAGATGTAAGCCTACTTTATCTCAATAAATATAATTTTTTGGGGGGTGAAGCATGTTGGGGGAAAAAAATCATGTGATATATTTCTTTAAAAAAAGTAAGCATCATGTGTTAAGTTTTTTTAGTATACCAAAGAAGAATATTCACAATTCATTGGCAAACTATTAGAATATTCTCCTTGTCATCAGCTGTATATCTGAGACCAGGATTTCTTCACATTACTCAAATAAAACTATACATTGCCAAAATTTTATGTGAGAATGCTGCTGTCTTTTATTAAGTCCAACATTAAAGAGTTTGTAAAAATGAAAAGTTCTCTAAATTTTTCAGAAAATCATTATCTTTTGTAAAAATATGTTAACATTGAATGGATTTTTGATTATCATTTCAAATTAGTATTTTTTTAAATTCTCAATTTTAACTTCTAACATAGTAAATACAAAACTTTAAAAAAAAAGAAGTTATTTGGAATCCTCATTGATTTTAAGAGTATAAAGCTTTCTGGAAAGCAAATAGTTTGAGTTCCTTAAGCTAGGTATATACTTAGTAATAGACTGTATATTTTAAACAGAGTAATAAGAAAAAAATCCAACAAATGAAACAAAATTTTAAAATCCATTTGTATTCAAAATAACAAATTCTATAACATGCAAATTTATTTATGGATCAATATCAAACCTATTGGACTGTATGCCTATTAAACTGAATGAAAAATAAAAATGGGATTAAGACAAAGGAATGAAGAACAACAAACGTTTATAGTCATTTTAGGAAACTGTAAGCACACACAGTTATACAAATGTACATCAACTTAATGAAAAGAACATCAGGCAATGGAGAAATAGAACTTTCATTTTCCTCTTGAGAATGGTCAACCCTAGACAATTAACCTTTTTCTGGACGGAATTCACTCCCAGGGAACTTAGAGTATTGAGAATGCTCTGGTCTGGAAGGAACAGGATCCATAGCACCTGCAGAGGAGAACAAGCACTCATGTAATGAATATTATTCCACAGACTCTTTTAAGTATGTGGGCCTGTTTTCACACTGAATCCTCATTCCAGTTCTATCAATTTTCTTTTTTGTTTTTAGCATATAAGTGACCAAAACACAATGTGGTTACATGATATTCTGTACATTTCAGAATTATTAAATGAAAGGTTTAACAATCCTCATTTCAAGTAACTAAGGCATCTCTGGGCAGAGAGGGTTTTTATCAAAGATTATATTCATAGCTGTGCAATGAAAGTAGTCTTAAATTACCAGGGACATATTTTTCTTTCATTTTGTGCTAGCCATGCTAGCTGAAACATGGCACAGACTGTAAGAACGCACATTTGTTTACATTTTGTCATGGAGAACATAGTACTTATCGTGCCTCAAAAGCCATCTCATCATAATGATGTCTTTTCCATGATATAAAATCAAATTTTCTTGGTGTTGCTGCAGATTGTCTTTTAGAAAAGCAGATTACTTTTTTTGTGGAGAAATCATTTTTTTTTTTTAATAAATCAACTCCTCCCTGTCCAATCTCCCTTCCTAACTGGCCATTCAGAAGATAACAAAGGAGGCTGAGCAGCAATCCTGGACCAGCGCACATTCTTCCCCTTTGGAGATAGTGAACGGAGCAGAGAAAACACCGTGAGTCACACCACTTCTTGCCCACACGGTCATCACCATAGCAACCTGGTTGCCAGGTGGAGAATTCTATCATACATCATAATTGCTATGTCCACTTTCAGCAGATTAGAAAGGAAAATGTCCACAATTTAGGCCTGAATAAAATACTCTAAAATCACTAACAGAGTAGTGACATCATAACCAATAATAAACTATAACTATGTGATACTTCTGCTATAACAACTGTCTATTCGAACATAAAGATAATGCATATTACAAATAATACCTCTCACTCGATATATTCAATATGCTGACATATTACCTCAGCTAATGATGAGTGTATTCACATGCAGTGCGATGATTTAAAGATTTTGAAACTCTTCCAGTAATAAGAGAGATTGTTTACAGTGGGATATTTACATGCAGTTTCCCTGGAGCAGTAATATGAACAAGTTATTATGGAATCCATAGGAGATGCTGGATAGAGTGTGAACATTTCTTACTATGTCTAAAATTGGCAAAGAACAACTATAAACTCAGGAATAAATATCAAAAATAACTAATAATCCACTTTTCCATCAATAACACTAAAGGACACAAATTTATGCTGTCCTTCTATTAGAAGTTAGAGCTATCTGAAACATTTTTTTCAAGCTCTATTGCCTCTGGGCTTTGCCAACGTGTCAAGGATATACAAACCTTGAATTCATAATTTTTCAATGGCCAATATTTCAATAAAATTGTGGAAATAACTGTTGGCAGCGAGATCAGCTTTTCTATTGCTCCCCACCCCAGTCCCATTCCGGGCTGTTGGAAACCGAGGCATCTGTGTAACAGCCGATCATCATGAGTTTCTTGCATCCACTATCTCCAGGTTTCTTCAAGGAAGACTGCTCCTTTCTGTTTTGATATTAAAAGAACATGTATTTTTTTTTGGGGGGGTGTATATAAGATATATTAAAAATAAATCCCTCTAAAAGTACAAAACATTCAAATTTAGAAGGACAAACTCAGAAAACCATCACAATGTTAATCTGATACTCTGGGAAATATGGCATTCAGAGAACCGTTAGGATTTAAAACATATAGTTATGAAACTGTTTTCAAAAGAAAAGGAGAGATTGAGAAAGATCCAGTGGTAATCTTTCCAATGTATTTCAGAGGATCTGCCTGTTCTGCTCCCCACTCTGTCTCAGGTGAATCCTTTCACCCCTCTCACCTCTGGCCTGTGCCCCATTTTTTGTATGCATAAATTTAAAAAAAGACACATTTTAAAAATAATATAATAATTTATTTTTACATCATTGTGTGCCTTTTTTCCATCTCAGTTGTAATCCCCTTGGGCTTCCCATCGCTGAATCATCCGTGTGCCATCACCATGGTCCAGTGCACTTCCCTCCCCCCCACCAATTTTGATCCCATTCCCCACTCCACCCTCACAAAATGTCTCTGGTATATAGTTGTTCATTATTATTATTATTTTGCCTGGTCCTTTATACTCCTGCTATGAGTGAAACCATACGGTATTTTTCCTTTTCTTTCTGGCTTATTTCACTAAGCATGATCCCTTCCAGCTCCATCCATGTTGCTGCAAAAGGCATGTGTTTATATTTTTTGGTTGCTGAGTAATATTCCATTGGGTACATGTACCACGTCTTTTTAATCCGGTCTTCTACTTTTGGGCATTTGGGTTGATTTCACGTCTTTCCTATTGTAAATAAAGCAGCAATAAACATGGGGGTGCACGTGTCTTTTTGAATCAGTGTTTTGTGTCAAAAAAGACACATTTTAAAACATTTAAAATGTTTTTAGATAAAAAGGAGAGATTGAGAAAGATTATCCAATGGAAATATGCAGAAGACTTTAATATATATTTCCCAAAGGATGAACTCTGGGCCAGTTCCAAAAAAGCTGGAGTTATCACACTTCTCTCTCTCTTCCCCCATTGGATCCAACAATAAGTCCTGGACAGAACTCACATAGCAGCTAACTGGCTAGCTAAGAAAGGATAGTCATGTTTAAAACACCACCAGACCAGAAATAAATGCAGTTTTCTTTTCTTCCAGTGTCCTTAGCTGAACATAAAAAGAGCCTAGTTGGGTGTGAACAGCACAGCTCAAGGAAAGCCCTCACTCTCTAGTCTCCAAAAGTGAAAGGGGTCCCTAGCCATCGGAGAAAGTGAGTGGGAAAGGCCCCTATTTCTCTGTGCTCCTGCCAACAGGTAATATACTATAGTAACAGCACTAGAGGTAACTAAGCATGTCCCAAAATTTAGGAGAGTTAAAACTCAGGGGAGGTCGTTTCCCACCCTTTGGCCCATATCATGTGGCCCAGGGTGCAGGCAGTCACAGCAACTACTGTGGGAAAATAGAACCCAGCTATCTGGCCAGAGGACAGAAGGTCCCAGAATAGGACAGTTTTGGTGAGGTTATGAAAGGAAGCAAGATCAGTTTCCTTCTTCAGTATCTTACTTCTGTAGTCAAATCTCCCTCTGCCTATGTCTTTTATTATATAATTTTTAAGATTTATGTATGCATACAGGAACTGGGGCACAGGCCAGAGGTGAGAGGGGTGAGAAGATTTGCCTAAGACAGAGTGGGGAGTAAAACAGGCAGATCCACTGAAAGACACTTCTGAGGGGGTGGGTCAGGAGAGGTCTGCTTAGCCATGTGGGTCACCTCCCTAGTTGAGGATCAAAAGTGCTGTGCTTTAACCCATTGCACCACCAAGGAGGACCCTCTGCCTATGTCTTATAAGAACACTGATGATTGTATTTAAGTTCCACTGGGATGGTCCCAGAAAATCTCCTCGTTCCAAAGTCCTAAGCTTCATCATATTAGCACAATCACTGTTGCCACAGGGCCCATAGATGAGAACTTGGACATCTTTGTAGCAATTGAACCTTCTACACCTGATTTAACCACCCCACACATGGACCCCCATCTCTCCCCCACTCTCAGAGTTAACCAGAGGATCCTGAAGTTCCATGCATGCGTGCACAGATAGACAAAACACAGATACATACATATAGGTACACACACACACAAACGTACATATAAAAGATATACCACTTGGAAGAATGTCAATAAATTGGGAAAAGAAAGTTCTCTATAATTCTATATAATTTTCTATAATTCTATACAGTTTTCTATAATTCTATACAGTTCTATAATTTCTGAGTTGAAAACCTAAAAGACCTTCCTTCCCAGATCTTGTCTTTCCTCATCCTCATGCATCTTGGGTGCAGAATGTCAGAGACATTCCAGCCTTGACCAAAACATCAGCCTCTCTCTAAGAGAATGAAGAGTTCTATGGACACATGAGGAGGATGAGGAACAAGAGCAATATATATATATATATTTTAAATCTGCTAAGTAACAAGGATGACTCTGAATTCATAGAAATTAATTAATTTTCCTAAGGTCTGAAGACTGTAATTCATAGCCATGACTTGTTCAGTTGATTGCAGTAACCACGGTTGTTTTAGGCACAGTTCAGTAAAAATTTCATTTAGACTCTCTGCACACCTTTCCCTTTGGAGTGACATTGAAGTGAAGCCCTGTCTTCCAAGGTACGTTGACACACAAAGCAACTATTTTACCATGGTCAGGTCCATGGCCAATGTAAACTACTTAAGCCATTGCAAAAATTATTTCACTTTCTGTCCCAACAACCTTTAATGATTTCCAATTACAAGAAAAAAACCCTGTAAAATTACTTGAATCAACTTGTTTAGTGTTCATTTTATAGTACAAATTTTCAAATCCAGCCTCTATAGTCTTTGCATGATCCTAATCTTAAAAAGTTCATTGGTTTGTACCTCTTTCTCCCAACAGGGATTTAGAACTAAGTTCCAATACAGACTAGTACAGTTTCCAGAGATGGTTTGTATTGAGAACTCAAGTTGATTGTTTAACCCTTCAGGGGCACAAATAAATTCTGGATCTGGGGGGGAAAATACTAAAGAATTGTGTAGGTGTTAAAGCTACCCTTTGGAAGTCATACTTCTTTGTTGGTGATAAGAAGTATCCTTTTGCTTTAGCACAAGATAACACCTGATATACAAACATCACTAATTTATATCCATCTGGCAATAAAACTATGAAACAGAAATTCTAACAATTGTTTCATCAATTAATTTTCTGAGCAGAATACACTCCCTGGACAGATTTAGTTTTTTGGCTAAAACCAAAGGGTGTCCTACTTGGTACAGAATATTCTAATTTTAAGTAAGTTATAGTCATTTTATTAATTAACATGAATTATATCACGAGTAAAATTTTATGTACTAGATAGAGCTTCCTATAAGATTTCAGTTTTATTTCATTTTGCCCTAGTAACAATTTCAGTAATTTGACTTAGAAGTGACAAAGAACTAACAAGATGACAAGGTAACCTAGTTTCTTCCTCCCTGATGTACTCAATGCTCCATCTCTCACTTTAAGATTTTAGCTATTTTTCTAGTGTATTTAAAACTCCTGTTTCTCCCCATTAATCTCAGATTCAGGAACAGCCTTGAGCAGCATCAAGACACAGGTTAGGGCAGTAAAGATGTGATGCAGGGTGTTTATCACTTTGGTGGCATTCAGAGAAAGCCAGAAAACTCTTTTGTGGACTGACTGTTTCTGTCCCCACAAAAGCTGATCCCCTAATTCCACTGTGATGGTATCTGGAGGTGTGTCTTCGGAAGAGGATTCATTCAAAGGGGTGGAGCCTTAACGAGAGGGTGCCCTCATAAAAGAGATCCCACTGAGACCTCTTCCTTCTTGACCACGTGAGGACATGAGGAGAAGGGAAGGTGGCCATGTCCAGGCCAGGAAGAGGGAAGGGGTGGCAGCCAAGGACAGCTGGGAGAACTGGAACCTCCCTGGGGCTGGGACTGGCTCATGAGCTAGGAAACATCAGCTGTGGGACTCATTCGGCCCTTGCCTCAGGTGTTGCCTTTTTCAGAGCTTCAGGATGGGATCCAGCTGAGGGGCCCACAGCCCTTTCCTAGGAGTTCCCAGCTTCTCCACTTCGGTGTAGGCACGGCTTCCACTGGTGCAAATCAGAGGTAAGACAAGGGGAGACAGAGCCCCTCAGAGAAAGAGACCCCTCCCTGTGCCCATTCCTCATTGCTGCTCTGACAAATTGCCACCTACTGAATGGTGAAAACCATGCATCTACTAGCTTGTGTTTGTGGGTTAGAGGTCTGATAGGGCTAAAATCAGTGTCACAGGCCTGTGTGCCCTCTGGGGTGTGAGGGTAGAACCATCCCCTTGCCTTTCCCATGGCTAGAGGCTTTCCATGGGCCATGACTTACGGCTTCCCTTTTGACTTCAAAGCCAGAATGTCTCACTTCCCCAGCCACTTGTCCAGAGTGGCATCTCACTTTGGCCACAGCCAAGGAGCAAATATTCTCCTTTACAGCCCCTTGTGAGTGCATCCAGACCACTGCTTAAGCAGGGTCCGGTCCTGTCTCAAGGTTTTTACTGTCATCATGTGTGCAAATTCCCTTTTGCCATGGAAGGTCACTTGCTGGCAGATTCCAGCAACTTGGGTGTGGACATCTTGAGGGGGCTTAAATTCAGCCGAGCACAAGTACTATTCCCTTACAGGTAATATTACAAACTATTGGGATTGAGATTTTCATAAGGATCTAAAAGAAGCTGTGTCACATCTCTTCTGGCAAAGGAACTGGGAGAAGAACACAGTGTGTCCAACAAAGGAAATAAGGAGCCTTGCCTTCGGGCCCAGAACCTGCCAACATTAATGGCCTAGCACCAGGCTTCCCTTGCTGTAACAAGCAGTGTTGTTTGAAGCTACTCATGTGGAGACTTATTACAGCAACTGTTGGACATAGATACAGAAAGGGGGGGAGGTAATTAGAATTTTGCCTGACAATTTTGAGACCCTGTTACATAAAAGTATATGAGTTTCACCCTCAAATCTGAGAAAAATCTGTTGCTTAGATAAAATTTAGAGCGCCTTGAAACACTTCCTTTGATTTTTCTTCAACACACACACACCGGTTGTAGGGGACCGCCTGTTGGAAACCCCCTCACTGAGGCCATGGGCCACTCAGACTGAACAAACCCAGTGGCTTGTAGCGTCACAGGTCTCAGAGCACACACCAGCAGTGACTTCTCTGAGAGCGCCCCTAGGGAACACTCGGAGTGTCACATCATTTCTCAGTACCCTTCTCTGAACCGCTTATGATATTCTTTTGTTGGTTTCACTGGTGTCCATTTTTCCTTTTTGTTCTTCAAGTTGAAGAGAGGAGAAAAGGTTTATATGACTTAGATGAGGCTTCCTGATATAACATTGTCTCAAAGACTAATTGGTGACCTTGTTTTCTCCCTTTTTCAAAAAAAAAAAAAAATCATGACATGGCCTTGCTCAACTATTTACATAATTACTTTGAAAGTGACTCTTTAAATATCATGTCCACTTACCCTAAACTAGTGCTTTTTCAATTTCATCTGTCTTTGGGAAAACAATTGGAAAATCTTTGTTATAATTTGTTTTTGTCTTTTGAAAATTTAGCCACTGGTATCCCAGTAGATAGGGACTAGAATAAGATTCAACCTCTATTGTGAAGGAAAGAAAAAAAACAACAACATATTACTGACCAGGAAACAGTGTTCTAGAGAAAATCAGCCCTGTACCCTACTGACCCCCACACTCAGTTATCTAACTACAGAGAATGCAGAGGAAAATGGGACATACTAAAGAGCAAATAGCAAAACAGCACATGGAGAGACTCTACAGGGTGAACAATGCAGTCTTTCCATCACAGACTTCAAAAGATATAAGGAAAAAAACAGGAGGGGGTAATTGAAACAGACATCATTTGGGATTTCACTCCAAAGAAACAAACTGTAAAAGGTTTACACTTATGAGACATTTCACAACTGAACAAAAATGGATGGATAGAATAGACAGATAATGGCCATAGATAGGTAGATGAGAGAGAGAAAGAGGATCAAAGTCCCACTTCCCTCCAATCCTCATTCCTACTGATTAATAAGTAGAATATAAAAGATTTTCAAAGAAATTGCTTATAAGCCTCTAGGGGATTCTGTTAAATCAGAGCCTGAATCCATAGTCTTAGGTAGGTCTAAGTTTCTTGCATTTCTGCAGCTTCCAGTGATGCTGACACCTTGCAGAAGCAGCAAAAGCTTGGAGGCTAGAAGGTAAACTAGCCTAGGTCATACTGGTGATAATATTGAAATTCTGAGAAGGGTTTAATAATATTAATCAATCAATCCTATGCTTAAAGCACTGGCCATAATTATTACCATGACCTTCTAGCTGTCTTTTTTTATTGAATCATATTTATTTCTCTTTAATTTTATATTTCTCTTTGCTTTTTCACTTAGATGCTACAACATGAGCATTTTCACACTTATAAATTCCCGATAAATTTATTACTAAGTTAAAATCTGCATGAAGTGTGAAAAAAAATCACATTATAAAAAAGAAACCAGAGTGTGAAAACTAATTCCACCATCCACAGCCTCTTTTCCCAAAGGCAAAAAATGTCAACATTTTGTGTTTTCCACTTTTTGGTGATGAATCTTAGATCTCAATAAAATAAAATGCCTACATTCTACTATTTCTTGCTTAAACACATTTAGAGAGTAACTAAAAACAGTTGTTTATAAAGATTAAGATATTTGGCATATAAAGGGATCAAACTGACAGTAATCTATAAAGGGAAAGAATAATCACCATTCATTTCCAATAGAGATGGAGAGTGGGAGAGCAGAATTTCTCACTGCATTTGTGCTCTAGCTAATGTATGATCAAGGAAAACAGAACAGTTGTCTTCTGTGGCCCCTAATAATTAGTTTTATTAAACAGTGAGCATTAGGCAGCCAGCATCACAACTAAAAGCCATCAGAGAGTGCTGCTCTTCACAGAGGCCACCTCACCTACTATACATAGGTTTGCCAAAATTAAAACTGAATCTGATTATGTCTAACTGCAACAATTTACAAGTAGAGAACCAAGAACACATTAAAATTAATACTTCTAGAAGAATCAGAATTGTAAGAAATGACTGAACAAGGGTGAAAACTAAAAGCCTTCCCACTAAGATCTCATACAAGAAAAGGACGCATACTCTCACCACTACTATGTGACATAGTATTAGGAGTCCTAGCTAGTGCAATTAAGCATGAGAAAGCTATAAAAATACTCCAAATCATGAAGACAACATGATAATATACACAGAGAATCCCAAAGACTCCATGGAAAAATTAAGACAATAAACCAGTTTAGCAAAGTGATAGGCTACAAAATCAACACACAAAAATCAGTTGCATCTTATATGCAAACAGTGAGCTAGAAGAAGATTGAGAAATCCATCCAATTTATAATCACTCCCACTAAAAACTAAAAACCTGGGAATAAATCTAACAAAGTAGGTGAGGTACCTATACAAGGAAAGCTATAAACGTTATTAAGAAAAATAGAAGACACAAAGAAATGAAAGCTATTACCTGCTCATGGATAGGAAGAATCAATATCATCAAAATGATATCTTATGCAGAGGAATTTTGTTGCAAAGCAATTCTAATAAAAATTACAATGGCATCCTTCAAAGAAATATATTAAATATTACTGACATTCATATAGATCCACAAAAGACCCCCAAATAGTGAAGGCTCTCATTACTTAAAAGGCAAAAAAAAAAAAAGGAGGTATCATGCATTCAGATTTAAAACTGTTATAAATTCATAATAATTAAAACAGCATTGTACTGGAATGAAAACAGACAACCAGACTACTAGAACAGAAGTGAGAGTCCAGAAATAAAAACATACAGTTCTGGACAACTAAGTAATCTACAATAAAGGAGTAAGGTATATGTACTGAAAGAAAGAAAACCTCTTCAATAAAGTGTTGGAAAAATCAGATTGTCATATGTGAAAAAAGTAAACTAGGTCTTTCACACTACAGATGAGCATCAACTCAAAATGGGAGTGTTTGAGAATGTAAAAGCTCAGAGATGCTCAGTGTAGTTAAAGAGAGTTTGGACACAGAGACAAAGAGTCAGTAAAAAAAAGAAAAAAAAAATTAAACTCTATCATTTGAAGAAAACACACATGAGCTGAAGACCTATCGTTACATTGTAGATGTACATCATTGCAATGCTGGATATTGAACGTGAAGAATACCCACAAGGAAATTAAATGTGGAAAATCTAAAATGTATGTATTTCAGTGAAAAACAAGAAGTCAACATTAAATCTTACTCTAATTCAATCAATCTGGATCTTTTGAGATTTCATTTTCTTTAGTTTGATATTAATGCACTTGGTAGAAGTGGGCATTTCAGTAGAAATACCCCATATAATATTAGGTTACAGGGTGTGGGTGTTGAGAAAGAAGAATCTTCATGTCTGATCAGATATGAGGAGGTACAGAAGAAAACAATTCTTGTGTCCTGATGTATAATTATACTTTAATTAGAACATATTTTTTTGTATTCCCTGGAGGAACATACACTCTGTAGGAACCAAATTGAATGGTAAGTAATAAAGTTGTAATTAAATTGATAGTTGGTGCCTTCCCACTGTGAGCATTGGACACGATGTTTAGGTTTTTTGCAATATTTGCTCTAGAGCCCTCTTAGGGTCCAGAGGATATTATGCATAATACAAGGCAGTTATTATCTTACAGAGTAACTCATTTAAGCTTTTAGAACACTTACAAATTATTTAGGCTTTTGCTTGTAATTGGGTTTTTCTGTAGGTAATGATTGGATGTTTCCAAAGGAAAAGCTCATCTGGTGGTGCTAATCTGATTTAAGAAGTCAACTGTAGATTCCTAGATTCAAGATCCCAATATAAAAGAAAATCATCCCATTTTTTAAAGCCAATGGGTAGAGGTCCTGTCTTGATACCCTCATTAGTATACCTCATAGTATCCAATCTCTTCAGCCTGGTCTGGAGCAACCAGAACTAGAATTTCCCACAATTGTGGAAGCAAATCACAGATTTGTCTTTTAGGGTACTATATGCTCTACAAGGATGCTGACCTTTGGATATCAAGAATAATAAGAGATCCCTACCCTTTACCACATCACACAAATATGTAAGTACTCACTTTAATTTATTGGATTGACATATTAAAAGTATATTGACATAGGCCATTAACATAATATTATGAGTGACACTTTGTCCAGTATCCCCTAGGTTTTTTAAGACTGTCCCCATGCA
>NW_004567118.1:17776040-17779521 GCF_000260355.1 Condylura cristata | reverse complement strand
AAAATTTTTTTAAAGGTTGATTCTTTCAAGTACTTTGACTCTAGCTGGATCCCTAAAGACAGACAGCATGAACCATGATCACTCAAACTTAGTGATCCTTCACAGTCCACTTTGCATCATCTTCCTCTTTCAACTACAGAGCAGGTAATGATGGGCAAAAGGTACAGAAAAGTCTACTCATACTCCTTAGTTTTTGCAGAATACTCTCCTTTAGTAGAAGACTAAATAGTGGGATTTTTTTTTATATAGCAGCACTTCACATGGATTAAAAGAAAGCTATTTCTTATAACCTTAGTTGAGTGTGAATATTTGCATGTGTGTTTGGGTTGTGGATCTACCAGAACAAATACATGCAGACATGGGAAGTTCTTAATAATCTCAGCTCATGAATATATACTGAAGTTAACAAAATTTAAAGGGTAAGGTTAAATAACAATTGAAGTGATGTAGTAACAGTAGCTACATATAATCATGTATTCTCTGACCAGTGTGTAATTTGCTTCACTGAATCTGTGTCTTCCTTACACAGTACCACAGAAATTTAAGTACTTAGAAAACCTAATAGCAAATGAAAGGCATCTTTTAGGCTGTCAAGATTTATTGATGATCTGCTGTGTGCCAAGAAATTTGCAAATATTATCGTGTTTCTCAAAGTTCAGTGATCCTAAGGAGTTTATTAAAATGCAGATTCTGAATCAGCAGTACTGGGTGGGGCTCAGGAGATTTTTGTGGGAAAGGAACTATTCTGTATCTTTACTGTCATAGGAATGGCATGAATGTATACATCTTCAAATCATATAACTGTACCACACACAGAAAAATTCACTTTTACCGTTTTACTGTATCACACTGTTTAAAACTAGAATGTATGGCCACACATACCCACCTCCCACTTACCAGTGCCTCCTGATGTGAGTCTTTGAAAAGTTCATAGCATTACTATGTAATACTCCTCCAAAATGTGTAACCTTAATTCATCCATGAGTTATTTCAAAGTGAAAGACATCTGTAAAATGTCTAGATTCTGCAAAATTATAACTATCATAAGAAGTAAAAACAAAAAGGCTGTGAGCTGCTCAGATTTAAGAAATTAAATAGGGAGACATGACATGCAGATATAGTGTGGAATATTTGATTAGGTCTTGTATTCAGGGGGAAAAAACATAGGAATAAGTGGCATTATTAAGATGAGTAGAAATTTTTAATTTTAATTCTTTATAAAAAATTTGCATTAATGTTAAAATACTTGAATTTGATCATTTCATTGTTTACATAGGAAAACTCCTTTATGTTCCTTCAATTAATGCTTAAATGTCTAATGAAAATGTGACATGATGTCTACAACTCATGTTAAAAGAATTCAGCAAACTGCAAGTACTTATAAAAAAAATCAAATATAGCAGAAAGTTCAGGCAGATGAAGGCCATGATAAGTCACTATTGCTGCAATTAAACAAAAAATTTGAATTTTTCAAAATAAAAAAGTTGGCATATTAATTTCCCATGACTGCTGTAACATTATCAAAGTCTTAATGGCTTAAAACAATACTCATTTATTATTTCACAATTCTGGTGGTGTGGAATTGGAGTGAGTTTATGTGCTAAAATCAAGATTTCAACAAATTTGTTCTTTCTGGACACTCCAAGGGAGAATCTGCTCCATGCCTTCCCAAACTCCTTGGTACTTGGCATGGTACCAAGAAGCCAAGAAGCCTTTGTACTTGGCTTCTTTCACTAAGGAGCATTATTTTACTCTCTACTACCAATGTCACATGTATATTCTACTTGTGGTCTTCTTGCCTCCGTCTCTGAAAAGGAACTTTATAAATGAAAATACAACATATCAAAATTTGTAGGATACAACAAGAGAAGTGCTTACAATGAAAATGAAACATTAAAAGTTTAATTTAGAAAGGAAACATGTCATATTACATCCTGAATTATTTGTAATTAGTCAAAACACAGATATTCTTATTTCAATGTACATTTAGTTCTACAGAACCAATTCTTGTTCCGTTTGTAACCTAAATCTATTGGAGGAGACTAGTAAACTGCCCAATAGTTTTGCTAACAATAATTTTTAGACATTAAATAGTTGTTAAATTTCTTATCATTTTATAATATTATACATGAACAATACATCCAGCTGGATTGTGTTCTAATTTCTTGTCTCTTTTACACTTCAAAAAGATACCAATTTGAGAATTCCTGCACATTTCAAAGTGGCAGCAACAGGATTCTTTGGTTATATATTCCTTTAATTTTAGGGTTTTTTTTTATTTTTAAATGATTATAAATTCAGAAGGAGTTGCAAAGAAATGCTTGGAATATCCTACACACTCTACCAAATCTTTCATGGTCATAAGACACCTTTTACAGTGTAGTACAATATCAAAACCAGGATCTTGACATTGGTAAAATTTATAGAGCTGATTCAGATTTCACAAGTTATATATGCACTTGTGTGTGTACATGTGTGTACATATAGCTGTGCACAATGTTATCACATGTTCAAATTCATGTAGCAATATTACAATCCAGATACTAATCCCTAATCTGACCTTTCATAGCCATACCCATCCCACCTCCTCTGTTCCTAATCCCGGCAACCACCAGTATGTTCTCTCTTTCTATAATTATGAACATCATAGAAAAGGAGACATTTAATATAAATCTTTTGAGGTTGATTTTCCTTATTCCCCATTAATTTAACTGAAGTTCATGCATGTCCCTGTGTATCCCTAGCTTGTTCATTTTTACTGCTGAGTAGTATTCCCTGACAGAGATCTGCCACAGCTTATTCAACCATTTACCCACTAAAGCTATTACAAATAAAACTGCTATGAATATTCATGCACGAGTTATTGACGAGTTATTACATAAAAATATTTTTTCATTTCTCTGGGAGTTATCCAAGAACATAATTGCTGGTTCATTGGTAAATCCATTTTATGTGGTTTTGTATGTTTAAAAAAAATTCATTATAGTGCCAGCAGTAACTTTAAGAAGTAATTTCTGTATAGCCTTGTCAGCCCAAAGAGATCTCTTTGTTTCACATGCAAATTGGCACCTCTATAAGGTGCATCAACTGTGTATAGAGTCTCTCCTCAAAGGGTTCTCATCTCCCTTCTAACAATGGCTGGGGTACTCCAGTGTTGGAAGAGACATAGGAAAGAGGCTTTCCCCCTTATCAGAGAAGCATTATTAAGAATGCCCTTTCAGAAATGAGGCTGAAAAGCCCATCAGACCCAGGCAGCTTAGCATGAGTGAAGTTTCCTTGGCTAGTCCTTTAAACTATTGCCAATCATTTAAAATTTGGCTTTCTAGTGCTTTGTTTGTGTGTGCTGTTTTCTAGAACCTGCTGCACATTGCTCAGACAACAGTCCCTATCATGTGTTAGGGCCACAATTTCCCCCTACTCACCTTTGTCCTTTCACAGGAACCCAAGTTCCTACTTCTCCCTTTCCTTTTCCACACTTGTG
>NW_004567118.1:17745993-17775476 GCF_000260355.1 Condylura cristata | reverse complement strand
AAAAAACTTCTGAACCACAGTAGTTTAAGTTAACTCTTAAACCTTGCATCCACAGGCTATGGATTCAAATAAATTTATGGGTACTTTAATCACATATATTACAATTTTTCAATGAATTTATCAATTCCTAATGCATACAATGCTGAATGCATTTCACAAGGAACTACAACATCTAGTGACTTTTTGGTCAGAAGTCTTGTAGTGATTTGGTAATGTCAGTTCATCCTGTTAGCTTTCAAAGTTGGCAGATTATTTTGGCATCTTGGTGTATTTCTATTTTGTCCTTTTGATGTAAGTGGAACTTGTGTACATGATGAGCATGATACTATCTCATGACTCACTGTGCTTTGAGAGCTTGTAGAGAAAGATTATCTATACACATAATTCATCACTAGAATAAGTCTTTCTTTAATCAAAATTTCCATTTCTCAGTAGTTCATAACTTATTAGTTTCCAGTTTCTGTTGTTTATTTCTTGTGGTTAGAGGAAGAAGAAAAAGCACAAGAATTATCAGACTTCACCAGGGTTTCCATGGTTGCTGACAACATTCATGTGCTTTTCTCTTGATAGTGCATTTTAAAGCAGACATTATGTAAATAATTTCAAATACCATCCAAAATTATGCTTCCCTGCAGAATTATACAACCTGGAGGCTAGGTATGTTTTATTACCTTCAGATGATGTAGAATCCCTCTTAAAAATGATCCCACTTTCCTCTAATTTTCATGGTAACACTTGCCAACACTAAAAATTCACTCTCAACTAGAAATGAGTCTTTGGATATTGCTTCCAAGTTGACTAATCTGTTGGGCCTCATTAAAATCATCTACCTTACCTTTATCATCTTAGCGGGTGCTTTTATTAACAGGAAATTAATAATCCTTTTCCTCCACCTACCTCATGGGGATATTTCTAACTCCAAAATCTGAATTAGCAAGTTACTCTGATGGGACTTTTGACCCGGTACTTCTGGATTCACAGGCAGGTGAATAGTTCACAAAATTGAAAGTAACTTTTTGACAGAGACCAAAATGGCAAGTGAGATTACCCAGCAGACACATCCTCCCCATGTGGTCTCATTCCTCACTGTCAGTTGAGAGGTTTAGCATTCTCCCCGGTAAGTACATATTCTCAGCAAAAATGTGAATCTGCCAACAGAAGGGGAAATTCCAGATTCTTAGTGCAGTTTCACTGCTTTGTAGTGGAGACCCTCAAATGAGCTAGAAAACCATATTGCTGGTGGTCATTCCACTTCCAGCTATACCCTTCCTCTGTCTTCCTCCCCTCCAAGAGCAAAGCAGGACTGTGTTCCTGGCTCCCTCAGGTGGGGCAGAAACAGGACTCATTTTGGCCAATGAATGGTGGGAAGAAATAAAGAGTATCACTTAAACTCTCCAGAGTTCTCTTTCCTATCACAAAATTCACAACATGTAAACCCAGATTCTTTTGAGAGGAATGTGCAAACTGAGGGACCGAGAACATTCAACAGGGTAAAAAATGACTCTTACTATTTTAAGGTCCTGAGATTGAGGTCTATTTGTTATCACCATATATCATAGCCTGTTGTGACTGCTACAGTTCTTCATACTTGTTTTCAGAATAATTTGTTGAAACTAGGCAAATAGGATGAATGGGAAAAGGAAGAGCTAGAAGTGAAAATTCATCCCAATCATATTCAGTGGTAAGAGTAACACTATCTTTGTTTTGTTGTTGTTGTTGTTGTTTTTTGTTTGTTTGTTTGTTTTTGTTTTCAATGCAAGAGTAACTCTAACTCACACATATAGGAGATAGGCTAGTCAAGGTGTAGAATAATGTGCTGTGGCCTAGGGCCAATCGTGGGTCCCAAGACCCTAGCTATGGGCAAGTTGCTTTCTGAGGGATGAGAGGAAGTCATCAGAATTACAAGGGAAATAATGCAATTTGACTCTTAGAGTCAAAATACTTAAGAGTATTTTCTCCCCTTCCCCAGTTCCTTTTCAGTTAAGGTTTCCTAACTCAGATAGAATGTTGGGGTGTTGTGTAGTTATTAGTGTCTCAAGTAATATAATTTTTTAAAAATTCTGATGTTAAATTATATAGCAAAAAATAAATAAATAAATAAAAATAAAAATGTACTTCTACTTACTTAGAGACTTACTAGTCTGTCTTACATGAGGCTGGTTTCCCAAAGTACCAAACTCTTTTTTTACTTCACTCTAGATGAGAGAATAAATTTTTTCCTTTCACTAATCCACTTAATGCAGTATTGTACACATGGTTCATACTCAATAAACCCAAGGCCAAAAGCACTTGGGTACCCTGAGTCAGTCATTAACAATATGAGACATTTATATACTGCAGGTTATTGTAGTGGGTTTCTAGAAAGATCCTTTAAAGGGAGGCTGGCCAGGTAAATGTACTTTTCCCCTGTGCCTTCCCCATGCCAGCTACCTGGAAAGGGCACAACTATAAGTTCTGAGGCAGCCATTTTGCAAGTAATGGAGACACCAAGAGAAATCCTCAGAGATCTATGAGATGATTCCTTGCAGAATATCAGAGTAGTCAGAAGCAAGAGCTTGTCTCTTGTCTTTATAGAGGGCTTCCATCATGTGCAACTGATCACAGGGCTGCAGGAGAAGCCATGCAGAGTCATCACAGGCTGCAGGGCTCCAAGGCCCAGCACAGCCACCTCCTGAAGCCTCGAGGAAGGGCAACAGCCTTCATGCGCCCCTGTGAGGCCCCAAGGTGGTCACTGGCCTCTGGCCAGCCCCAACCAGGAGGAGGAAGCTCAGACATCTTAGGGGCCCCTGACATCTATGTCAAGAAAAGTGAGATGAGCCACGCACTAACCCTCTTCTCAGAGAACTCAAAGGGAAAGGGGTATTTGAAAAGAAGAATAAAACTGCCTCTTTTGGATTACCTATATTTAGCACTTCCTGAAAGCAGCTATTTTGAGTTATATGTGAATGAGAGCAACAACGGGTTTTAAGAGAAGAGAGAATGTGAAAGGAAGCAGAGAATACCTAACTTGGAAGAAAAGAACTATAGCTAAGTATTTCAGTTCACTGTGTGTTTTTGGTTCATTAGTTGAAAGTGGGGTCTTACAATTAGAAAAAGGCAAAGAAGTAATATTCAGAATTGCAGTCACCTAAGGAGTGATAAACTCTCACTAGCCTCCTGCCTGGAACAGTTTTCTCTGATTGACACAATCATTGTTATGACATTTTGAGTGTTTACTACATGACAATACTGGGCCAAGTCTTATAACTAGCTTGATTTTGTTTAATGCTAAAGGGTATTCCTTCCCATTCAGGTGAGTAAAGGGGACATCCAGTTACCTCTTCACTGCATACAGGCACAGAACAGGCCCTCCAATGTCAACATGCTTCAACACTGTTATTTTCTCTTTGCACCAACCACTGTAGAAACAAACAATTCTAAAGATCTACTACACAGCTTCTTGTTTTAAATGTAATTGTAAAAATCTCAATTAAGGGTGTCTTCAATTAATTGATTGTTCTGGGTAATTTAATTTCCTGGCTGAATTGAACACTAACCAAAAAAATCTTTTCCACTAAAACACATTTTTCCAAACATATGCAATGCAATTTCTTGACTGGGTAAACCCAATTTAAATTTTATTTGAAAATTAAGTCACTGACAAGCTTCTGACCAACTGTTCCTAAAATCACTTCTCACCATCCAATTGCGCACACAGAAATTGGTATTACATCAGATTTTTAGAGGGTTTTTTTTTTCCCCCAGTTTTCTACTAATTAAGACTGAACAGTATACTCTGGGTATAAGATTATTTCTTATTAGTTTCAGATATGCTTCAAGTACAATATTAGGCCAATTACATTATAAAATATGATATGCTTTTTCTAATGCTATAAAAAATATTTCCAATATATCTCACAACACTGATGCCAGTATGCAATGTTGTATATTTATTTTAAATCTCAAGGTATAATTGCTAATGATAAATTAACAATAAACTGGGAACTGACAAGGTAGGAGAGCAGGAAAGAAGTGGGAACAGACAAGGTGGGATGAAAGGAAGAAGGAATGGATAACAGCTAACAGGGAAGGGGACGGAACATTCACAGTGCAGGGTCTCAGAGGAAAAGAAATAAAACACTTCATCCATTGAAGCAATAGTGTGCTAGTAAAAGCTTAACAAGCAGTTCTCCAAAAAAGGAAAGCCCTAATTTTCAGTTTGCCAAGGGGCATATGTTCATGTCATGGCAGATTTCAACTTACATGAACTGGGTGTTGGGGGAAAAAATAAGCACAACTGGCTGTTATTATCAATAAAAGCAGTTAGGGGGGAGAGTGAGTGTCCAGGGCAAGGACATAGCCCCACCACCCTCCACACTGTGCCACAGAAGACTTGCCACACCCAATGGCTCTGGATATTTATGTGAACCCTCCACAGAGGACTGGGGACCTGGATGCCCTCTGTGGTCAGAGAAGTATACACTTATTGGCACAACCCAATGAACCCCATAAGGAATTCCCTAAGCTTTGGGGCACAGGTATCCCCTTGGAACCATCACCTCCTAGTTTAGGGTCTTGTCAATCTAACCAAGGAACCATGTCCAAGATGTCATTGTATAGTCAACATCTCTTATTGTCATCTCTTTCTACCAAGTAGAACACCCTTGCTAAAAATAACACCTGCACAGTATGAGTGACAAGTAATTGTTCATTCTGTTTGGCAGAATTATTCAGACTAGCTAATCAGAAACCTGTTTATCCTGCTTTATTTGTTCCTTCCTTCAATAAAGTTTCTTGCCACATTTCCCCCTCTCCCTTGACTTCAAGGCTCCCTGTAACCCCCCAGAGAATGTCAAAATTGCCTCTTTTGTTAGGATCTATGAGTATAACAAACTACCTTTTCAATGACAGCTGTTTCCTAACCTGTGTGTCTCAATATAGCTGAGTAATAATAAAATCTACTTTAAGACAGCCAAGGCCCCAATAAACTCATTTCCCCCTTCTTAATAATAAGTCCCCAACTCTAGATAAGAGATACTTCTTCTTGAATCTCCATGGCCACTAGCAACTGCTAAGTGAATAAATTCTGCTCCTTGAAAGGTCCACAAAATGCTGTGGACCTTTGCATCCTATCCTCTGTCTCCATCTTCCTTATGCCACCCTGGAGAGATATGATGGCTCCAGCAGCCATCAGGAGCCATTAGGATGTGCTCATACCCTCATGAAGGGGGAAGCTGAGTCACTAAATAAATGTATGATCTCATAAAGTCACATCCTGGGCCCCTTCCATGTGACAAAGATTAAAAATCTGTTGTCTAAATAACTATTGTTTGTGATTTTGCTGTTCTATTCATCCAAATAAGCTCACATAAGGTACTACTCTTAATGTAAAAAAATCCAGATATCTTGTCCTGAAGTGATGGGTTCAAGTCTGTTTGGTCGTCAAAGTGTACCAAAAATATGTCACTTCAATACACTTGTGACATTATCAGTATCAAAAAGAAAATCTTTTAACTCATATTTGTCAAAACTTGATAAGTGCCAAGTTAAGATACTCAGTGCTGAAGAGCAGCAGTATAACTGCCCTGCCCTGCCACTATTTCTAAACATAGGAAACTGATATGATCTGATTATAATCACGTTTTTTTACTGTTTCCTTGAATGATAAATCAAGAGCAAGAGGCATATTGTTAACTTCCAATTTTGTTCTCCAGCTGAAGAATAAAACAGTACATGATGGGGCACTCAAATAGAAGCTCCCCATCCTTGCTGGTCACTGCTTGTCCCCCACCAGCACTCATTCCAGAGACTTCTCTGCAGCTCCTTTTCCAAAATGCCCACTGAACAAATGACAACAACAAAATATCTTCTACTACAGTGCAGATTCTATCTGAATTTTCATCTGCCCACCAATATGTCATGAACTGGTGAGGTATGGAACAGATCTCCTCCATGTGGTGATATCCAATAATAAACAAAGGAATTTTCACCAAAATTCCTTTCTCGATTTTGCTCTTTGAGACCTTTCTATAATGGTTTATTAGAGCTTCACTACAAAATAATACCACTTTTTGGTTACTTCATTTTCTTTGATAAAAATTTATTAGATTCACATTTGTCCTGGTAAAAAGTGAGATCTGACTGATTTATTAATGATGGTAAAATTTGGGTGAATTGATAGGCTTTCTGAAAGAATAGCTCATTGGCATGAAGACATAGGCAATACTATCAGATATTTTGGTCTTATTTTTTGTTCAGTGAGGTGGTCTAGTCTTAGAAATGATTGTTTTCCTAGATTGACAGATTCATTGTATGCATAGAGAGATGCACAGTGCTTATGGCATTGTAAGTTTAGTTTTGTTTTTTTTTTTCCTATTTGGTCTTTCCATTTATGTTTCATTGCACAATGAGTTAGACAAACAAAGGAGAAAATGCAGCTTAAAAAAAAAAAACAAGAAAGCATATGCAACAAGAAAATATGCTAGCCAAGAGAAATGCACAACTTTAATAGAGGTCTGAGGGGACTAAGCCCCCAGAGCTCTTGAATAGTATTTAAAAAACACAACTATAAGATTATATGGGATTTCTAGAAAGTAAATTAATTTTATATTTAACTTTTATAAAACTTGTATTCTTACTCTATCTTCCTAGAAAACTGCTGCTATACCTATGGCTACTCGGTTGACCTCATCTTGAACCATGTTAACTAATGAGACAAAGGCATGATATTCCACAGGCAAGAAGTGCCATCTAATTTCTGTGGTACATTTCATCCTTAGTTTACACAAGTCAGCCTAAATTTGAGCATTTTAAAAAATAGTCTGTCAAGGAAGATTTAGAATTTTATCCCTCATAAGCCTATATTTCTTTGTATTACATATGTGTATATGTGTGTGTGTGTATGTCTATATATAATTTATCCACTTGTTATTTTAAGAGGAAGAGGTTGAAAGAAGGAAATGCTAATCTTTGAAATTCTAACCAAGGGATATGTTTTAGTCAAGATTACACCACCATAACAAACAATCCCCAAAATTCCCATTGCGTAAAACAACACAAGTATTCAACCCATCACCTGTGAGCAGCGGCCATGCTCCCACCTCACCTGGTGTGTGGAGTCACCATTGTCTGGGTGAGGGAAGGACGACTATGGAGAGCCTCTGGCTGGCCAGGAAACCACGCTTAGCAACAACAGTGTCTCTTGCATTCACAACTCCTCAGCCAGAAATGGTCAGACCCACTGGACAAGAAGGGACCTGGGAGGTGCGTCCATCTCTGTGCCCAGTGGAGTGTGTCAAAGCCTGCACGGAATCCCACTAGGAGCTTGGGGCAGGTTTTGCTTCTCATTCTAAGGAGTGTTTATGGGACACTTATAGGTCCAAAGTACAATTCAGTTGCCGAGAGGGTCCAACATGACTTCATGTTAAATAGTATGGAACAAATCAGGACCTGTGAGTGCAAAAGTCATTTCAGAATAAGGAAACATGTCTAAGAGTCACACAGGCAGGAAAACAACCAAGAGGCATTCTAAAGAGGGAGAAATTTCTTTTGATTAAATGACTGGGGAAAATATCATAAAGGAGGCGATGAAATAGCAGCATGAGCACAGGAAAAGATTTGAATGTATAGTGATGGGACCCAAAACAGAAAGTAAAAGGATTTCTGCCCAGTGGAAAAATGGGTCCAAAGTTGTACCTTTTGCACAACTATTTTACAGACTTCTGCATATGCTGACAGTTCTACTGTGACAGTCAAACTATATCCATGTCTTTCCCCTTCTTTGAGGTCCTAATAGTCACCCGACAGAGGTCATATTGGGTAGCGGAGCTACTACACACAACCTAGTTTTGAGTGCTATTTTGTGACCATCATTTAGAGTGTGTGTGTATGACTAGATGTGTGCACATGTGTGAACATGTTTGAACCTGTGCCATGAGTATGTGGTGCATGTATATTCATGCTGAATTCTAATGAACATTTGGAAAGTGCTTGTAAAACACAATGCATCCTTGTTAAGAAGCAGACTGCAAGGGAAATAATCTTGATTTTTGACAAGAGGGAAATAGACATTTCACATCTATTTTATATTGCTTTGTTGACACTAATCAACTCCATAAATTTCATCTTATACTCATTATGAGTGATTCTATTGCCTTAATTTTTTTTTGTTTGTTTTGTTTTTTTTTTTGGTTTTGTTTTTCCCTGACACTTCAACCTCTATCTCTATAGAAGATCAGCTGGAAATTGGAGGTTTACTTTGTTTTGCTACATGTAAAATCACCTGCTTTATCTTACTGGAGACAAAGGGAGTGTGAGGAGTGTAAGAGTGAACAGATGAAAACAATAACAACGGTAACTGAAGGAGGAAATAAGGAAAGGGTATAGGCAGTCAGCTAGGAACAGGGTGCTCCAAGAACGCATATTCATTTATCAGTCTAATTGGAGAACAACTGTGGGCCAGGAAGGTATTCCTCCCTCCCCCACAAACCCAGAAAAGAGCGGATGTCCAGAACAGCAAAGCAATAACATAATGCTAAAGGCACAGGCCAGCGCTAGTTTCAGAAAGGTCAGCCAGGTAATATAAGCAAACTCAGTGGACCTCAGTATCTGAGGAAACCCTCACAAGCACAGCCATCAGCAAGAGACACACCCAGCCCCTACCCCTTGCCCACTAGACCCATATAAACGCCTACTTCTCACCACCTTTTTGGATACCCACTCAGTACCTCTCTATATTTGGAGACATTTCCTGACCTCCTTCTTAAATGTCAGTAAATCTTGCTTTTCTGTAACTTTAGGCTCGATGTTAAATTGTTTCCTAGCAAAGACAAGAACCAAGAAAGAGCCCACCCAGGATCATTGGCCTCTGAACCTGATTCCATAACTCCAATTCAATTACTATTATGAATATGAATAGTGAATTTATATTTGAAAGCCTGGTACAGACACCTGCTTCTTTTGAGCTAATGGATAGGCAAAGTCAAGTCCATAGAATAGAAAAGTCAATGAAAGTAAACATGAAATAGGAAAATGCAGAACTGATGAGGCCAAACCCCAGTTTAAGAGAGGAACAGGGGCAGACCTAACCATGACTTGTGGGACCCCGCCCCCCAAAGGTGTGGAGACAGCCTGTGGCCACTGAGCATGCCAGCATCCACATTCACACTGTCGTGGGAGCAGCAATGACTCAGCAGAAGCCAGGCATGATTGATAAGGAGGCTGGGGGCTTCAAGAATGACTCTTGCCTGTGCTGGGACTCAGTCAGGCAAGGATAAAACAACCTGAACAGCTGTCAGAAGCAGACTGGCTGCCCCCTGAAGCCCAGTGATTTAATGTCAATTTCCTCACTGTCAACCTTGGGCCCATCTCAGCACAGAGGAGACAGGGACCCTCACCCAAATTCCACAAGTTTGCTTCCTGGAAAATAGCCATTAAAAGGTCTAAAGGGAAACTGTCTGTAATAAGCAACCCTCCCCACACTCCAAGAGATTTAGCGACCTGGCAGGCCTCCCAATTAAACTTGGCTATCAGCAGTGCTTCCTAAACTTTATTCCACATTACAATTGACTAGGAACCTGTTTTAAGTTTGCTTTGTCTAACATGTTTATTAAAGTAACACTGGTTTCTAATAGTGTGTAGGTTTTAGGTAAACAGTATTGTAAATCAATATCTGTATATACAACATTAAGTTCACTGTGAAAAGTCTAATTCCACCCTTCAATGTACACTGACCTTTTTTATAC
This sequence comes from Condylura cristata, assembly GCF_000260355.1. Classification (NCBI taxonomy): domain Eukaryota; kingdom Metazoa; phylum Chordata; class Mammalia; order Eulipotyphla; family Talpidae; genus Condylura; species Condylura cristata. The sequence continues at coordinate 17,765,754 of NW_004567118.1, read as the reverse complement.
AATTTACCCCTCCCCCTTTCTGGTAACCAGAAGACATTAAATTAAGCAAAGTAAGCCAGATGGAGAAAGGCAAACACTAGATTTCAATCGTATGTGGAAGATAAACAAAACAAAACAAAAACAACTATCAGAACCCACATTCCAGACCCATGGAATTATGACTTCTGGGGTAGCCCTGGACATCAGTAGGTGTCAAAATTCCTTTGTGCAATGTAACTGGGCAAGTAGATTGTAGCTTTATTCACTTGTTGGGGTCCATGAACCAGTTGTCTCACCATGACCTGGGAGCCAACAGAAATGCAGACTCCCAGGCCAGCCCAGCCCAACTAACTCAGGCACTGCTGACTTACAAAGTCTCTTGATGCTTTATGTACACATTAAAGCTCAGTAGGCACCGGATGGGATGCTCTCTAATGGGGTCTAATGGGCTCGCTGATTGTAATTAGCTGCATAAAGGGAGAAATCTCTGAATAATGTATAATAACGACCTGGGGGATGGGATATGACATGCAGATGGTAAGACCCTAACGGCTATCGAAGAGGATTGAAGAAACTGAAAGTTTCTGTGGATTGTTGGGTTGGACAGATTAATTTTCACACCTTCACAGACCTTCCAAACAAAAGCCTCCAGAGGCAGAGGGTTTGTTCCACAGACAGGCCATTGCTGTGAATGCACAAATGTCAGCTATGTGGACAGTGTATTCCACAGCTTTAGTGCTGTGTGTTTATCATCAGTTTAATCCTTGGGACCACCCACACAGCTGCAGATGGTAATGATTCCCTTTCTGCAGAAGCACCATGGGGTTAAAAACTGCCGGAGTCACCTGTCAGTGGCAGAAGGAGGATTCTATTTTGTTTAGAGATGTTGGCTTGTTTTTCCTATGTTACCAAAAGTCAGCTTTACCTTACAGTATTGAGAAGTAAGAAAAAGCAGGAACTGTCCAGGAACCATGCTTGGGGGACTTTCTGTATCCACCCTTCCTAAAATAGTAGATTCTGATGATGAGCCAGAAAGTGAGGCCAAGAGAGAAGGAAAACGCCTTACCCCTCCCATGTAGAGCCCAGGAGGGCACTGACTGCACCTTCCCTCCAACCCCTCCTGCCTGGAGGTCTATCAGCCCCCCGACAGTGACTCACCGGGCAAACTTCCCAGGAACACTGTGGGCAGCTGTCGTCAGCCCCAGACCCGCAGAGTCCGACAGTCTCCCTTGTTAGATAAGCACCCGGAAGCAGCTGCAAGAGAACTAGGACACCACAGATGGCACACCCTGGAAAAAGAAACACCACCTTCCAGTGACGGTATCAGAACTGAAGCTTTATTGGAACGTGTTTCATTATTTTCAGAACATCACTGGCAACTAAAAATTTGTCTGCAAGGGTGATTTCTGTAACTAGAGAGTGAATAAAATAGAACAGACAGTAGTGAGATTATAACAATAATTACATTACACCTTAAATATAAATACACATTGATATCCCAGAATATAAAAGTCATGCTCTGTAAATACTCTATCACAGACTGTCTTTGTGGGGTAGTGGGGTCCAGGATGGCTCTTCAGGGTTTACATGTGTCCCGTTAAGTTATGGATATTTCCAGAGAGCTTATGTAGGAGCAACACATTAAAAATTTTGAGAAAAGAAATTAAGTATCACAGAGCATTTTTTTTTAATTTTTAATATAATTTTGTTCTACAAAGAATGAGCATTTCTTAAAGGTTACAAACAGTGGAACAAATAGACTAGCTTCCAGATATGTACAAGTTACTACTTTATACTTCAAAAATGCAGGAAGATAAATTATATATATAATATATATATAATTTTAGATCTAATGAACAATTCAATATTGCTCTTGTGTTGGTCTTGCTGTATTGCATGCATGCCCAGGGCACGCCCAATGGCTTGTCACCGGATGGAGGGACTGGCGGGACAGAAGGGAACTCACAGAGCCCCATGCTTACTCCCAGAGTGCCATCTTAAAAGCAATATTTTGAGTTGTGTAACTCTCTGTGGCTCGGTCCAAACCTCTGTGCTGCTATACAACATAGGGTGTGGACTCAAGAGCCACAGTCACCATTCAGGGGCCACATAAATGCTAAAATCATCAGATTTGATGGAACTAACTCCTCAAGCCCTGAGTCAGTTGGGGACCTCCGAAAAGACTATTGAGACAATCACCAATGCCCTCAGTTCAGTTCATGGAAAATGATCTCTGAACAAAGACCAATGATGGAAGCTTCATTTGCCTCCTATAAATTCATGGACAAGTACAGAGGAACAAAGGTGTTCTGAAAAAAGATCAGATTTTCAGGAATCACAAGCTCCTCATATAGATGAAGCTTGAAATGCTTTAAAATGGAGACAGCAAGCTGGGAGCTAAAGGAAATTATGACACATTACCCCTGCATTAGCAGGGAGGGAGGAGCTCACCTCAGGAGCCCAAGGCAGAAGGCTCGCTAGTCTCGCTGGGAGCTAAGGCCCCACAGAGAGCTCTAAGTCTGCTCTTGGCCTTCAAGCCCTGGGTCTTCATCTGCTCAGCCCACATCCAAACTACAAATTGATAGTGTCCTCTGAGAATAGGAAGAAGGGGAAAAGTAGGGACAGTCAAGAAGTGAATGATCTAGAGAGTGTCCCCCATTGTGAGGGCTGTGAGCCGCCCATGGAGCAGACAAGGCCATAGTGGGGGGCGCCCAGGGGGACTGGAGGGACTTGGGGTCTGGAGAGGTACTCTGGGTCCAAGCCACTCTGAGTCCTCAGCATTTGTTGTCAAAGCCCACGGCTGTCGCCAGACCATGAAGCCATGGGCTCCTGCACACAATCCACACACCAGTGTTGGCAGGGCAGACCGGATGAGCAAAAGCAGGAAATTTTAACCAGAAAAGGGTATAGAATATCAAGAGAAGTGACTCCATAGCTGAGGCCTCAGCCAGGAGTGGCAGAAGGGAGGTGCCCCGGGGTACCTGCAAATGTCCTGAACTTGCCGACTCTGTCCAGGCCGGCACAGCTCCCCGCCGGACAGGACAGTCAGGGCCAGAGCACACTGTGTCAGCTGGAACAGACAGAACTCACAGCCTCCACCAGCAGAATTTTCAGTAAGCAAAGCAAATCCAGACCGGACGACGGCAGAGCTATGCCGCCAAGTGGGCAGTTCTCTGCGGGCAGCCAGCAGCCTGAGGGCTGGTCTTCAGACACCCCGGCGGAATCAACAGTGACGGAGGTATGGACTGAAGGACTAAGGATGTGCACACGATCACTGGGAGGAAAAGATCATTGTTTCCAGAGTGAACACTGCACTGAGCCAGTCTTCCAAGACATTTGTAAGGAAACATGCACAGTCATCTATTATCTGAACGCATTTCCCAGGAATATACTGGCGTTACAGATATCGTGAGAAAACACAGTGAAGGACTTCTGTTTCAAAGTATTTCCTTAAGGTGCAAAGTATGGCATATACATGTTCGTGTCATTTAGAAAATGGATGTGCTTCTGTTCTTCAATGGCCTTTGTTGGCTGTTCCCAGCTGGATACAGTTATTTAAAAGAAGAAAATTACCTTGGAGGGAAAAAAAGAAATACTGAAAAATAGCTACTTTAATTGCTTTTATTTAAAATCTGAGAGCTGGAGGGAGTTATACCCCTGATGGGTCAGAGGGAAGAAGCTTCACATTTCTAAAAGCCTTGAAGAGGAACACACGAGGCCGGTGAGGTGTCCTGGTAATGTCATAGCGTCCTCGCTCAACACCCAAGATTTCTCGCAGAGCTGCACACTCCAGTGAACTCTGCACCTTATGTGAAAATAAATACTCTAAGGTTAAAATGGTACTCGCTTGTTAGATCTAGAGAAGAGAGCACATCCCTTAGGGTAGCAGGTGGAGGCTCAGCTGGAGAGGCTGTGATTCTACTTTTCATTAGGTAAAGAACCACAGAAGTGGAAACTTAGGCCTGGTCTCCTCACCTCTTGCTGCACCTCCCCTCCCACCCTCAAGGATGTCCTTGGCTTCTAAGCAGGGGGGCCCTGGTCTGGGGGGCGGTGCCTGCAGCCTCTCGAGTTCCCAGCGCTCTCTGCAGGCGGATGAAGCCCTCCTCTCCGCACACACGCTCCCACAGGAGCTAGCTCTGGTGCTGCCGCCTGGTGCCAAATTACCCTCAGAAATGGCTGGCACCTCTCAGGTCCTTACGAGGCTGAGCGTGGTTTCCATTTGAACTGTCTGGCAGGCTCCCTGATTTTGGAGAGGGGTGCTGATAGGTGGTGAGTGGAATGCCCTCTTAAGGCCAGAGGGCACACCTCGGTCAGAATGCAACATTTAACACGTGGGCATCTTACATGCTACCCTGACGACTGTGGGTTCACGTGATGGGGAGGTGGGGCTGGGGACACGCAGCTGCTCCTGGGAAGGGTATTCACATGACCACACATTTGCCCTTGAGCTTCTCTTTCCTCTTCTGCTGCTTGCTCTTCTTCCCGTCGATCTGTAAGCTCACGGTCCTGCGCTTCTCCAGGTTGAGCAGCTCCTGGAAGAGCTCCTTCACGTTGTGGTTGAGCTTGGCCGAGGTCTCCATAAAGGCACACTTCCACTTGCGGGCCAGGGCCTCCGCCTCGCTGCTCTCCACCTCGCGGTTCGGGCTCTCGTCACATTTGTTGCCCACCAGCATGATGGGGATGCTCTCCACGTCCCCCTTGATCTCACAGATTTGTTCATAGATGGGTTTGAGCTCCTCCAGGGACTGCCGGCTGGTGATGGAGTAGACCAGTATGAAGGCGTGGCCCTTGGAGATGGACAGGCGCTGCATGGCTGGGAACTGGTGGCTGCCTGTGGTGTCTGTGATCTGCAGGGTGCAGATGCTTTTGTCGCAACTGATCACCTGCCGGTAGGTGTCTTCCACAGTGGGGATGTAGCTCTCTCGGAAGGTGCCTTTCACAAACCGCAAGACCAGGGAGCTCTTGCCAACGCCACCTGCCCCGAACACAGCCACCCGGTAATCATTGCTCTGCTCGGGCATGTTGCTGGAGGGCTCCCGCTAGCAACCTGGAAGCACCTAGCAAGGGAACCAGAAGTTTGAGAGAATTATTATTTTTTAAATAACCTTGAAAAGGACTGCTTGCCCTTTTTAGATCGTTAAATAATTGTAATACTCAAGTTCGAATTCCAAATTCAATGAACATAGACAACCCTCTGTTTTCAAAAGGGCAGTCACTCTACTTACTGGCTCCCCAGAGCCTGTCTGTTTCCCTACTGGACCATAAGTATCCTCCCTCACAAGTCACCCTTCATTCAGGGAAAATGCCAAGCAGGTAGCATGAAATAAAGTTGAGGGGGAGATAGAAATTCATTACTTCCCCAACACTCTCTCTCTCTCTCTCTCTCACACACACACACACACACACACACACAATAACAGCATTTCCATTGTTTAATCTGATATAATATAATACCCAAGATACTTGTCATAATGATAGAAAATTCTATAAGTACAGGCAGTGGGCAAAGGGAAGGAAAATGCTATTCATATTATTCACTATTCATATTAAATCTTCACCATCTTGCAAAATTGGTATCACACAATTAAAAAAAAAACTGGAGACATGAAATTATAATGTGAGAGGGAGGTTAGGATGCAAATCAAAGCCTTGCTGTTGCCCACACCCTCCCCAGGCACCCAACAGAGAGCTATTGGTCATGGGTGGGCCTCACTCAGGCCCTCTGTGGGCCTTCTCATTAAACAGCTAGAAGTCACAGCTAAAAAGCTTCAATGGTCCTTTCATTCATCAATACTAATATAAAGATGTCTTTTATTTTTAAGAATCACTAGGAGTTGGGTTACCTAGAGAGTAGTATAAACTGTCACAAGCAGTCGTTAAAATGGAGTAGAATTGGGGTTTCTTTTCATCACAAACATCACCCCATGCTCAAGAGGTAAATGTACCTTCCTCAAGTATGGATTATCAAATATATTTCATTTGGAAATATTCTTTGGAAAGGAAGGGCATAGAACACAAACAAACAGTAGACAAACATCTAAAGTTTTTAAACTGAAGTAGATGAATGATATGATCATGCAAAGCAAAAACTCCATTTTGTCCAGGCAACTGATATATGATGTCTATTCCCTCATTACTGTGGGACAATAAAATATTGCTCCACAAAGTCATTTCCAGAGCCAGAGAAAAGTATTACATATAATTAACCATGGAAGAAAATGGGAGTTTGTAGTAGTTTTGCCTACCAGCTGACAGAGCATAGATCAAAGTGTAGAGTGGAGCCACCCATCTTCTGATTTCTCTCTTATTTCACCATGTACATTTACCTCCTAATCTGCTCAGTTAGCTCAACTGAGCTAACTGTTCTCCTATGCACTCTGTATGCAAACCCACCAAGGAACTGGAAAAACGTCAATGCAAAAAGAAGATACAGAAAGATGTCAGCTCATTAACAGCAGAAGACTGTGAAAGACTGATTCCAAGCTTGATTAGTCTATTAAATGCTCATGAGATCATGACCAATTCACAAGTATGCCACAGTGATAAATTGTTCTGCATTTTAAAAATGCAATGGCATATGGAATCTGGTGTGAAGTTTTTCTCTACATCACCAATGAGAAGTTCTCTTTGTGCTTGAATGGCAGTGTCCTCATCCAACACTGCCTTGCATTGTACTATTTAGCTCTAGACTGGAGTGTTAGCATCTAAACAAACTCCAAATCCCAAGTTCCTAAAAGAGCCTTTCATTTTCAACACATACTCAATCTGTGTTTAGTAAATCTGGTGTCAGTCATACTAGACAGTATTATAGTATCTCTAGTATGATAACAACTAAAATATAGAAAGCAAATACTAGGAATAAAAATAAAGAAGCTGTTACTATTCATTTATCCAAGAAATATTTGTTTCTTCACAGAGAAAGTCATACAAAATCAAGTCATTTCCACTCTCTAGGTAATTTCAGTAAGGACCAAGCAGAAAAAGAGGTCGCAAAGGACTGGTAGTGGGACATGTAGAGAGAAGGTGACAAAATGCCAAGTGATGAGTCAATGTCAAGGAGATACTGAGGGAATTCACTTAAAGCAGTATTTAGAGGCATTTATAGATATAAGCACATTAAATGAGAACAAAGATCTCAAATCAGTAACCTCATCTTCCACCTAATTGGGGAAATGGAAAATTAAAGCCAAAGGAAGTGAAATAATAAGAAGATGAGATTACAGTAAAACTTTATTTTAAAAAAAAGAATAAGTACAAGAATTTTTAAAAATCAATAAACCCAAAAATTCTTGGAGAACATTTCACTTGTTTGACAAAATAAAATTATGAGGAAGCTCAATTTATTAAAAAGAGGAGACATTACTACTGATCTCACAGATATTAAAAAAAAAAAATTTTTCAGGGACTCCCAAGATCAATGCTTGCAAAGTTAGATAACTTAGGAAGCAAACTACCAAAAATGACTCTAGATAACAGGCAAAGATTGGAATCAAACACCTAACCACAATGAAAAGTCCTGGTCCAGATGGCTTCACTGGTAAATTCCAGCAAACATTTAAAGAATAATTAATACCAATTCATCACAAATTCCACCCAAAAATGAGTATCAAAGAATACTTCTCCCTCTTCTAAATCCTATATTACCCTGAGACCATACCAGACAAAGCTATAACAAAAAAATTAGAGGTCAGCATGCATTATAAATATAAATACAGAAATCCTAAACAAAATATTTGCAAATTAAACACATCAGTATATCAAAAGAATTACAAGCATAATAATCAAGAGGAAAGTAGGCCAAGAATGCAAAGTTGGTTTAAGTTCCAATAATTAGTATAACATACCATGTCAATAAGAGGACAAAATTCATGATGAACTCATAAATATGAAAAGCAAAAAGCTACCAAATTTAGCAACCAACAATGATTAAAAAAAAGGAAACTTCCTCAATCAGATAAAAGGCATATAATGAAAAACCAGGACAACTATAATACTTAATGATCAAAGACTGAATGTTTTCTCCCTAATATCAGGAAAAAGAAAAGAGGTTCCACTCTTGCAGTTTCTATTCAACATTCTCTTGGAAGTTTAGCCAGAATTAGGCAAGTAAATGTAATAAATGGCATCTTTCTCTAAAGGGGCAAAGAATAAGCCAGACTATCTTTATTGCCAATGACATAACCTTATGTAAAGACTATCCTGAAGAATACACACACACACACACATAAAAATCTGTTAGAATCAGAAAAAGCAAGCTTTCAAAATATAATATTAGTATAAACATCAATTGTATTTCCAAAGACCAATCTGAAAATGAAATTAAGAAACCAACTCCATTTATAATAATAGTAAAAAAGAATTAGGTACTTAGGAAAAAAATAGCAAAGTACAAAATATTGTTGAAAGAAGTTGGGAAGTTGAAAGAAGTTGACCTTAAAATTGGGAAAATATCCAGATTTATGTATCCAAGGACTTATCTAAAATTGGGAATACACCCCAACAGTTGCAGAATTCAGTGCAATCCTTGTAAAGATCCAACTGACAATTTTATAGGAATTGACAAAATGATCCCAAAAATGTATATGAAATTTCCAGAATTCCAGAATCTTTTCACAATATTGTTAAATGTTTTGAAAAGAACAATGTGGAGGACCTATACTCCCTAAATTTCTAACTCACTATAATCCTACAGTGTGGTGCTGGCACAGACTACACATACCAGTGAGTGGAAAAACTCAAGAGTCCAGAAATAAGTCCTGATATTTACAGTCAATTGATTTTTGACAAGGATGCCAAGAACATTCAAAAGAGAAAGAATAGTCTTTTCAACAAATGGTGCTGTGACAACTGGATACTTACATACAAAAGAATGGAGTTGGACCCCTCCACATCATATATAAAAATTAAAAGTACACAAAAGACCTAAATGTATGACTGAAAACTATAAAACTCTTAGAAGAAAGTATAGGCATGCATTTTCATGATCTTTGATTTAGCGATGGTCATTTAGGTGTGGTACTAGAAGCATGAGTAAAAAGATTACAAAAAAGTAAATGGATTTCATCAGAATTTGAAAATTTTGTGCCATACGGCACTATTAAGAAAATGTTAAGAATAAGTTTCAGAATATAAAGAAAACTATAACTCAACAACAAAAATGAAACAATTAGAAAGTAGGCAAAGGACTTGGATAGAAATGTTTCCAAAGAAGTTGTGCAATGACTAACAAATAAGCACATAAAAGGTGCTCAATATTGTTAGTTATTAGGGAAATAAAATAAAAATCGCATTGAAATAATACTTCACAGCTACTTGAAATGGCTATAGGGAAAAAAAAAGCAGAAACAAAAATCAAAAATAGCAAATGTTGGTAAAGATGTGGAGAAATTGAAATTTTCATGCATTGCTAATCTGAATGTAAAATGGTTCAGCTTCATTGGAAAACATTCTATTACTTTCTCAAAGTTTGAACATAGAATCACCATATGACCAGCAACTTATTTTCAAGTGTATTTTCATAAGTACATAAACATAGTCAAGCAAAAATTGTAAATGAATGTTCATAACAAAAATATTCTAATAGCCAAAAACTGGAAGCACTCGAATGTCCACCAACTGATGAATGGGTAAGTAAAATGTGGTACATCCATACAATGAAATATTATTCGGCAATGAAAAGGTACATAGCACAGATACATGCTATACCCTGGATTCATGAAACATTGTGCTAAGTGAAAGGAGCAGTAACAAAGTGGGCTGAAGAAAGTGATGGAATTGGAAATAGCTTCAGGGTTTCCTGAGGGGTGATCAAATGTATTAAAACCTATTGTGGTAATGACAGAGCCCTCTGAGGACAATGAATACAGTGGGTAAATCACATCCCAATAAAGGTGTCCATACATACATACATACATACATACATACATACATACATACATACATATATACATATATATATATTTATATGAGACATTTGGAGAGGCAATATTCTATTGTATATGATACCATTACCTACTAAATCTGAAGCTTATTCACAGGCATGAAGGAGCAGATACACAGGTCCCGCTGTGAGAAATAGTGAATTAAAGGAAATGAGTACTGCCTTATTCCTAATAGTCAAATAATAGAAACAACCCCATGTTTATAGTGGAAATGATAATAATGGAATATTGACACTGTAAAAAGCAATATACGGAATGACTATATACAAATGACAAGAAAATGTATTCATGCAATGAGGAAATCAAAATAAAGAATGATATTTGTGACAACCTAGTTGAACCTGACCACTCAGTTGTTTGAGCAACCTGTTGGGTAATGTGGGAGGTGGTTCACAACGGTGCTAACACGATGCTGTTATAGGGTTCTAATAATAAAGCTGCTTAGATTCTTCTGAATGAGTTCAACCTTGCTGTTAAGTAATAAAATCCAATGTTTATTTAAAAAAAAAAGGCTATCTAACATTATTGTTAGAGATGGAGCATAATAGAAAGTTCAAGGCTTTTGACTTAAGAGACTAGGAGATGAATGAAAATTGATAAAGTTTCAGTTGAGCAGAGTTTTGGGGAAGGTGAAGAGAGTTGAATTCATGGGCTTGAGAATGATTGAGATTGATAGTGTGACTAGAACAACAGGAAGTGTAGGCTTGTCTTGAAGAACGGGGCAAGGGAAACCGGTGTAGGACAAGGGAGGGGCCAGAACAGTGGGCAAAATGATACTCATAGGTCTGATCTGACAAAACCAAACAAATATGATTGCCTAAGACCAACTGAAACCTGCCTGGCCCTATTTTTATATCACATGACTGATAAGGTGAAGCCTTGTTATTAACCTCGGCATTAATAACTATTCTATCCATTATGGTAGCCAGCCACTTGAAAAGCAGTGAGGCTGAATGGAGACTTCTTGTAATGGAGTCTGAACATTTAATGTAAAAAAAAATACTGTATATATAAATATACTATATACAAATACATGTGTGTGCATATGTAATTTACAAATGCATGTGTGTATATGTGTATGTATGTGTGTATATGTAAACTTAATAGTGATTGCAAGTTGATATGATAATTTTCCATATGCATTGGGTGAAATAAAATACAATGAACCCTTGAACAACACAGGTTGGAACTGTGTGGGTACAGTCATCTGCATTTTCTTGCAAACAGATGATATAAACTTATGGTATTGATAAATATAATACAATGCTATAAATGGATTTTCTCTTATGACTTCCTTAGTAGGAAGTCCTTCCTTAGTAGGACTTCCTTAGCAGGCTATGCGTAGTTATGTTTTGAGAGAGTAAAATGTTTTGCACAACTTATTTTTTTAAAGATTTATTTATTTGTGCATACAGTACTGGGTACAGGCCAGAGGTGCAATGTCGGTGAGAGGATTTACCAGAGACAAAGTGGGGAGCAGAACAGGCAGATTGTTGAAGTACTCTGCTGAGGGGAGCAGCAGGCAGGTCAGGAGAGGTCTGCTGCACCATGTGGGTCACTCATTGGCCAAGGATCGAACTCTAGCTGAAGCACCTGCAGCTAGCTTTGTAGTGCTGCACTTGGATCCACTGCACCACCAGGGAGGGCCTTGTACATTTTTTTTTTTAAAGATTTTATTTTATTTGTGCATACAGAACTGGGATACAGGCCAGAGATGTGGAGGGTGAGAGAATTCACCAGAGACAGAGTGGAGTGCAGAACAGGCAGATCAACGAAATACACTGCTGAGGGGAGCAGCAGGCGGGTCAGGAGAGGTCTGCCACACCATGTGGTCACCTCCGGGGCAGGCGGGAATCGAACTCATGAGGAAGCGGCTTTAGATTCTCAGTGCTGTGCTTTAACCCGCTGCGCCACCAGGGAGGGTCTGGCCTTGTACATTATTAATAGGGTTTAACAACTATCCTACTTAATCCAATATGTTACAAAATTTAAATAAATTTGAGTTTTGGTGGTTCTCTTACCCACCTGTGACTATGCAGGTACCTTTTTCTCCTTTTTCTAGTTAACCTGTGCTTTCAAAATGTCAAAATAAGTAAATAAATATATATGTAATTAACAAACCTAAGTTTTTTAATGTTTGGAATCCTTGTTAATAGTGGGGAAAAAGAAACCTGCAAACCATAAGAAAAGCACTTATTATTCTACGGAGAAGTGGAAAATAAAACTTCACTAGTCATGTCTAAAGTTTCATGCTAAAACAAACAAACAAACAAAACACTTATTTTTCTACTGTGGTAAAATATGTAAAATATATAATATAATATATCAAAATATAGGATGACAAACTATCATATATTCTTTTCTAAGAATCCTGTTGGAAGATAAATAGAAAATAATGCAGAAGTTGTAAAGAAACCAGAATTAGAAGTTATTCAGGGAAGAGATTTGCTAAACAGTTGAATGGATGTTTCCAACCCCCTTAGTGCCATCTATTGTTTGCCAGGATGATTCTCTTTCAATAATGAGATTCTTTGCACATATGTTCTTCTCTCATCACTTATTTATTTGTGTTTTCCCTCTCGCTAGCTTGAATATCAGCATCACGAAGTCAGATTCCCTGGGGGATTCAACCCCAAGCTTGTCAGTACATTCAACCCAATGCCGGACACATAGGGAACACTAAGCACATATTGATTATCTGCTGCTAAAATACATTTTTATGAGCTAACCCAGGAAAATTGTACCAGAGAAGATAAATGAACTCTTTAAAGAAACAAAATAAAATTTTGAAAAAATTTGCATAAGAGGAACCATTCACAGCTTGGGGAAGTCAACTGAAATATAAAACTACCAAAGGAAATGTGGTTAACATTATAGGCACCAATCCTGAGGTCTGTGAATTTATTGCATCTTTCATCAGTAACTTGATGTTGCAAATAAGTTGGGCCCCAAAGTAGGCAGAAACTACTAGATATCACTCATTTGTGTTTTTTCTTTCTAGTATCTAAGATCTTTAAGACCCAGTCAATTCCTTACCACACTGTATGTGGCTATAAGGTCAAAAGCAACCACGAAAATATCTTTGACCACAGGTGGTCCAACAGTTTTATGGCAGAGAAAATATAAGTGATGCCAAGCTGAAAGGCAAGCATGCTTTTCTTATACAAAAGTGATTGTTCCAAATTCATTACTATTTTGCGTGTGGCAAGTAGCCCTTAGCAGTTAGGCAGCACCCCCAAATAAGCACACTTCTTCACCCCTCTAAGGAAAAGGTGACATTTTCAACATGAGACAGAGCCACTATTCCTGCTTGGAAAAAATAATGGCCCTGTGTAGAGAAAATTTTGAAAATACCTATAAGAAAGTAGCAAATCCAAATATTCATTAAACTATCAAAAAGTTCACTATCACTCAGTTCAGTGGGGTATTAGTGTCTTTCTCAGATGCCAGAAGAAAAAACCCTAAAAAGTACCAACACACACACACACATATATATATATACACATACACACATATATTTTTTGAATATATATAATGAATAAAAATGCTTTGCCATTACATGATTTTCCTAAAACCAAGCAAACGTGTCCCTGAAAAGCTCTCCTGTCTGTACAATAGAAAACTTGAAAATCTTTTTTTTTTCATTTTAAATGTCTTCCAAATGAAGACTTCCACAAGTGGGGCTGCATCTGATCCAAGCAGGCCAATGCATTATCATTCGTGGATATTCGGAGATGCTCACCAGAGATGATTAGCACCAGAGAAGGACTCCCTAGAAGTCTGCCGTTTCTGGAGAGTGGAGAGGGGGCGGGGCATGAAGTCAGCTGCCTGGCAGAGAGTACACAGAAGACATGTTCTATGAACACAGCGGAATTTAGATGCAGGGAGGAAGGGAGAAAAGTAGATGGGTCAGGGAAGCAACGGGAGGGGGCTGGCAAGTGGTAGAGTCACTTTCTCTAGAAGGCTAAGCAGCCACAGAAGGTTGTGAGGAGAGCAGTGTTAGGTCTTGGCTCTCATTCCAGCTAAACAGAAACACGAGAGCTCTGAGGGGCAAGAGAAGAAGCAGGAGACAGCCAAGGAGCCAGGCATGGGCCATGTGGTGCCAGAGGAACAGCGGCAGTTCCATCTCCCCTAGCTAGCTCACCTGTAAGTAAGGCATCACACACTTCTGTCCTTGTACACCTTCTCTCCTGCTTACTCTGCTCCTTGGGGTTCCCTGATCTAAGGTAGCACCTATAAGCCAACGACTGCCAGTGTATAGCCATGTCTCCCACTGCATCTCTAGTCGGTGCCATAGAGACATCCCCAACATAACACTTGAGAAACTGAGCTCCCTATATCACCTCTGTGCTGCAGCCCTTACAACTTCCTTCAACTCAGTCGACGGCAACATGCTCATTCCAAGTGCTCGGACCTCAACCTTGGATGCCTCTTGTCCTTGTACACATCGAATAGACCAGCAAGGTGTCAGAGTTTCAAGCCATGTCGGACCAGCAAAACACGCTGTAAGAGGCAATAGCTGCCAATATGCCAGGATGCAATGCCAGGTCACAGTGGACAATCCTTGGCTCCTCCTGTCCACAGCAGCCTTCCAGGAAAGACCAGGGGCCCAGAATTCTTCATAGACGAGTAACGCAATACCAGAAAGACAAAAATGATCAAGCAGGGAATATTATTGCATATTCAAAATAGTCTGAGTTTATTTAGTCAGGAGTCAGGATAGGGGTGTGGTGTGTGTGTGTGTGTGTGTGTGTGTGTGTAAATGATGTGTGTTGGGGGACTCTTTAAACCAGTGTGTGCGTGAAAGAGAGATGTATGTTTAGGGGTGAACTCTTTTAATATCCATATTTAATATGGTTTATTTATTTATAGATCAATTTTTGGCATTGTTCATTTTTGTACAGTCCCCTTAGAATTCCCCCATCAATTCACCCACACACCATCACCACAGTCCCCTGTGCTCTTTTCTCACCTGTTCTGACCCCTCTTTCTCTCCCACCCTGCAGAATGTCTCTGATTTATAGTTGCTTGCCAATTTTTTGTTGCTGTTGTTATTATTTCCCCCCATTCCTTATTTGGTTCCCCTATATCCCTCCTATAAATGATACCATCCAATATTTTTCTTTTTCCTTCTGACTTACTTCACTGAGCATAATTCCTTCTAGCTCCATCTGTGTTGCTGGGAGTGAACTCTCTATAGCAGATTTAACCACATACAAAATAGAGAGTGCTATAAGTCCAGCACAGAATGAAAAAGGTAAAGAAAACAGTCAATATTTTGAGATTCATTTGCATATGTGTACTGGGAACATTTAAAAGACTGACAGTGAAGGTCAGAATTCCATCAAGAAGCAGAGTGCAACTGAGAAAACAGGCTTCATGCCAGGTTGTAAAGGACAATAAATCTGAAACATTAAGACAAGAGAACCATTAGGATGCAGATCAAATAGCAGCCTCAGGAGCAACCCAGGAATTCTTGTCCTTAACGATGTTGAGTTAGCTACATTTGCTTCATCTTCAGAACACCTTTGATCGAGATATGAACAGCCCCATTTTACAGAAAAAGGACCTGAGATTATAGGTGGAAAAGTTAGTAAGCAGCAGAAAGTGCATGTGTGCTCAGGTCCAGCAAATCTAAAAGGCCTTTCAGTAATCATTCCACAAGGAGCTGAAATGCCAAAGAAGTTGTCACACTAACCGGTAGTATTGCGAAGCAACTTTCAGACCCATATGATATTACCTACACAGTGCAACAGTGATGTTTACAGCTAATCATTTTTCACTGTATGTTTTCTGACTCAGTCATCAGACTCTTGCCAAGAGCCTCC
Source organism: Condylura cristata (assembly GCF_000260355.1). Classification (NCBI taxonomy): domain Eukaryota; kingdom Metazoa; phylum Chordata; class Mammalia; order Eulipotyphla; family Talpidae; genus Condylura; species Condylura cristata. The sequence continues at coordinate 17,750,006 of NW_004567118.1, read as the reverse complement.
ATTGGATGGTAGTGAGCATTTACCTGGTAGGCAGGGTTGGGAGGTCAAGGATGAGAAGCCTCCCTAGCAATAAGGTGTTCACAAAATGACACCTTGTCAAAGAGGCAGAAATATCCGGGGGGAGGGGGGGAGCTAGTTTTATGAAACAGAGAAGATAAATATAAGTGTCCTAAAATGGACATAGGTTGTTCATTTTAATATATCTAGAGCCATATTGTGCTTTGGAGCAGCTGCATAGGATTCCTTGAGATGACAACCATCATTTATTAATCAATTTCTCACTGACTAATTGTTTCTTTCAATGACAGTCTTGAACATAAACATCTTGTCATGTTTTTTAGTTTATTGGCAGAAGGAATCTCAATTCCTTCTCGATTCAGCAACTGCTGATTCAGAGTATATTTTAAATTTGGTAGTGACCGCCAATTGCCCTACAAATACCAATTTCTCTATGTGCCTCCTGCCTGACATCAGTATTTCCTCATGCCTGTATGATCCAGAGTTTTATCAAATTTTCCATCCCTTCCAAAATAACCAGAAACCTGTTACTCTTTACTGATTTATTTGCATTCATTTCATTTGTGTGACACTGATGTGAAGGTTATCTGTATTTGTATCTCTGAAACCTGTGTGTTCTTGCCTTCTGTTCAGTTTTTCAGTGTTTTGCAAGGTTGGTACTTATCCTGTGCTAAGGCAGGTGTGTGTGTCAGACCGTGCTAAGTGGACATGTACTGTCCCCTTCGCCACAGACCAGTCTCCAACAGCTCTTATTCTGAGTCTTTATGGTTAAATCTGACAATATCATGTTTGTCAGGCCCACTTAGATAATGTGCACAACATTTGAGGCCCCACTATATTAAGGAAATTAGACATCATTTAACATATGTTTCAGTATTTCTTCTCAAGTGGTATTTGTCTTTTGATATTAATTATTTTTTCCTGGAACTATTTTCTTTCCTCTTTGGTATCCCAGCTTGGGATCATCCTTAAAAAATTATTGCCTACTCCGAGATCACTAAAAATTCTCCTATATCTACATTGTCATTCTTGATGTTAAATATTTGCTCTGACAACCTGAGTTACTTCTGCACCTAGAAAGTGCTGTTGTAGTTAGAGGACTTTAACACATAAAAGAATGGGCGAACAAAGTGTGAGATGCACAGACTGTAAATCTCAGATGATAAAAATATAAAAAGACTTGTTTGTCATGATAATCTGGGAAAGGTAGGTTCTTTTCAATGTCTAGGTGACCAGCATTTCTATTCTTCAACAATTCCAACTTACTCTTGTTTTACAAACAGACTTTACTAAAACAGGTAGATCCATTTTACATTTTGTGGCCCTCCTATTCATTCTACAGTTAGGAAAGCCATACAGTCCTGAGAGGCTTCCAGAAAGAAGTACAGTCCTGTCTGAGGTGTCAGGATTAGTCCAGAGACCTTCCTTTCCATCACAGAGGGCTGGTGTACAGGCAGGGAGGTGCACAGGCAGTGACATAAATTCACTGATTTTATGTGTGTACTTGTACGTGGTAGAGATGCTAGCTGGGTGGGAGGGTTAGGGAGACAAATTCTAGTTTATACAAAAGGGGAAAGTCACTGAGCTGGACTTTCACGTGTCAGAGTTGAGTGAATGCTTGCTTTGCTCTAGATACAGAGACACAGACATTAATCACTATCCGCTGGTCAGTGTCCTTTGAAGATAAATAAACCCCAAATTCAAGACAGAAAGATGCTAATAAAACAACTGGATTTCACTGATACAGATGACATAGGAAGGAAAACTTCCCTCTCCAAGGGTTCCTCCGTTTGGATGAGGATAAAAACTGGACCTCAGCTTTAGAAGCTGAGAGCAGACAGAAAGAGAGAGAGAGATTAATGTGAGGTGGCCTAATTAAAGCTCCTGTGTGCTTAGGTCCTCCAAAAAATAATCACTTTCCAGACATCAATTAGCTTTAGAATACTGCACAAACCCCTTTTATACAAACTACGTCTTCCTTTATATCTCCCCGTGTGACTTCAGAGACAGGATCCTAGAGGGAAATGGTGCCAATCTCCACAGTTCTCACTGATCTCAAGGAAAGGGTGAAAAGATTTAGATCTTTTCACTAAGGCCATTCACTTTTCTGTTTCAAGAAGGCCATATTCATGGGTCAGTCAACAGTAAAGCTTCCATTTCCCCAAACTTTATTTAATGGTCATAAAATAGATACAAACATGGAAAATACATATATCAATAGAGAAGAATATTAAAACATCTATGAACCATAGTCTATCACATGATCAGTTCTAATCCACTAGCCATTTATTGATTTCATGTGGATCTGCAGCCACTTGTCCAGTAAAGGAATCTAAATATGAAAGTTAACTGATCTTGAATAGACCATGAGACTTAGTTGCTGCCTGTAACCAAGGACTGGACTATAGCAACTTAATGCTGGTACAAAATACCTATGCCACTGATCAGGGCCATGCTTGCAAGCACCCCTTGTCTGCCACTACAGAGCCTGAGGCTACAGGTTGAACCCACAATCTATCTGTTCAATATTTTCCATAGAACCAGGGTATTTAACCCAGTCCTCATGTTTGACTGATAAAGGAGGAGTAGGTTAAGATGACATGGCTAGTTAATGGAAGAGGTGGGGGGAGGCATAGGACACATATCTTTGAACAATTTGAGATCATTTGTATATTTATTTTAAAGTTTTTAATTTGTTGAACAGTTCTTGACATTCCAGCTTTTAATTGGCCTTATCAAGAAATTAACATTCCATAGTGGGACTGACCATTACGTAGTCACATGGGTTGTTGACATCTTGAAACATGGTTAATCCCACTTGAAATGCTCTGTTAGTATAGACATAGCATGAAAAAAATATGTAAAATGTCTTATAGTATTCGTGTTGCTTACATCTTTAAATGGTCATTTTGTTATACTGGGTTAATGAAAATATACTATTACATTTAATTTCTTCTATTTACTTGACTTTCCTTATGTAACTACTAGAATGCTTTAAATGATGTATGTGACTCATGTTTTGTTTCTATTAGACAATACAGGCTTATAGGAAAACACTTAGCTGCACTAAGAAGAGAGCGATAAGGAATCTTCTTTTTTGAGTCTGCCAAAGGGGAGAGCAAGGGGTAGAGAAAGAAGACATTTTTTTCCCCAGTACATTAAAGAAAAGAAATTTTTAAGCCACAACATAAAATAAAAACTAAAGTAAGTAATATTTCTAATCAATCAAATAAATTTAACTTAATCCATATATGTGTATACATATATAAATTCAATCTGTACAGAACATTTGCAATTGTGACATAAAAGCCATCATCTTCGCTTTTAATTAAGAGAAACTATTTTCCTAGAAAAGTCAAAACCAAAATCAATGTCTTAGAAATCAATTACACATTTAATTGATTTATTTTACACATTTAAAGAGATATCTAGGTATCTGCCCATCATAAATGCTCAGATAACATAGATTAAAAAGTTAGATTAGATAGCTAGATAAATAGTTGATAGGTGAATAAATAGCTGATTAAATTTGATGGATGGAAGGATGGATGGATGGATGGATAGATGGATGAATAGATGATAGACGGAAAGACAATGACATGGATAACATATTAACTGATATACTGATTCAATCTACTTTATAAGTAGAAATGAGACACAGTGGTTACCAAAACTGAGAGTTACAGACACGCACTTAGCCCTTTTTTTAACCTTAAAACCTTTGACAGGCAACTTACTCACCCCAGACAAACAAAAGTTCTTCCTTGTAACAGAGAAAATCTTCAGTGCATATATTTTCTTCATTTATCTTGGTGGGAAATGATGATTTTGTCTAAATCAGTAGGTCAATTTCCATTATACTAGTTTATCAACCAAAATGGTACAGAATTAGAAAAATGAACAATATGTTTTTTTCTTTTTTATCACAGATACTCTTGATAAAGGAACCTCCATTCTTGGTTTTAATTAACCCCTATAAATGCTTTAATTTTTTT
>NW_004567118.1:17696597-17745893 GCF_000260355.1 Condylura cristata | reverse complement strand
AAATAATACATGTTAATAGGGCAAAGTCATATGTGGTTTATAAGACATGTACCACATGATATTAATCTTCTAGATATGAAGTGGCATTACTGACTGCTGAGAATGCTAGGTTGCTAGACACAGCTGAAAAGGGTCTAGCACAACTTGGAATTCAATCTGGGTGTTTCCCGAGTCTCTTCTTTGGAACAACTCTATTAAAGCAGTAACAAAAAAAGATTCTGGAGCCTTCTACAATAACCATGCATGGATAATTGCCGTCTGCGGGGATAACTGAGGGGTGGGCAGCTGTTCTGTGTCATAGTACAGAAAGCAGTCACCTCTCCTTCACTCTCCCCTCCTTTTCCTCTCCCCTTTCCCTGCGTTCACTGAGGACTACCTTTCTTATGGCCAAATTAAATGGCATGTGTTAAATAAGAAGCAAATGTTTCCTTCTGTATTCTGTTTCTAGAAGATGAACTATGGTTTTCCTGTAGTCAGCCTTCAGGACCCTCCACATTTCCAGAGACAAAACTGTTGACAATTCGCAATTTCAAACAACATCCCAAAAAATAGTATTATCCCCCCACAAATTTGTCAAATTTATTCTAATTTTATCCTTCCTTTTCTCTTCCTCCCACTCCACCTCTTCAAATCCAAATGCCACTGGAAAAGCAATGCATTTGGATGGATCTGAAATGTAAAATGCTCCAGTTTTTATTTTTACCTAGAAAATCTCCCTTGAAAAAAGGAATATTTTTAAAGTTTTCAGTTTCGAGAAGAATGGGTCTCAGATGTGGAGTACAGCTTCTCACGTGGAAGGGGGTCGCTGAAAGGTAACAGGCACCAACGTGCCCATGAATTCCTAAGGCAGGCTCGCTGTGTCACTGCACAGTCAGAGGGAACCAAATTCCAACACAACGTTGCATGACGGCGTTCGGTCATGGAACATGATTCAACGAGCTTCTAGTTGAAAACTCTCCCAAATTCCCCCACAGCATGTGAACTGGAGTTTTAAAGGGGAAAAATAGCATTTTTCCAGAGAAAGACGCGGCAGGTTCCCACACTGGGAAAAGCCAGCAGTGCTTTGCAGCGAGAATGGAAGCTGTCAGCGGTCATCATCACTAATGGAAACCACATTCTTACAACTAAGGCTGAGATGCGGCGCCTTCCCTCTATTCTGCTCTCACCACAAGAAAACAGGAAGGGACACATGTAGAGATCACGACATGCAGTCTCTCCACGGAGAATCAAAATATTGAACCAAGTCTCAGCCAAGCCCATTTAATGCTGCGGTCTAGCAGGAAAACATGCTCAACTGAACAGCAGCCTCTAACGTGCTTTGCATTTTTTCACTTCGGACCATCTCTTTTTATGACTTTCGTAGATCCATTAAATCAACTTCCACCTTAGCAGAAACACCTGCACCGCAGGATCTTCCAAAAAAAAAACGCTACCTCCTGTTTCGGGAGGAATCCCCAACACTGACTGGGTAAACTACAGATGTGTTTAAGAGCGTGTTTTAAATCAGGAGATCCAGATGCTCGCCCACCCCAGCAAGGATACAGACAGAGCTTTCCCCCACCCGCCCTCGCCAACTTCAATATTTATAAAGCTGCCTCGCCTTCCCCGGTAGCCGCCAGCCCTTCTCAGCGGCTCGCGGACAGGAACGCCCCAGCCGTCAGGCCCCAATGCGGACGCAGTAAAGCTTCAGCTAAGGAGGGGAAATCGGTTACCTGAGGACGAACACAACTCCGCTCAGAGCTTCGCCGAGCTCGCCTCGCATAGGACGGGGCAGCGCTGGTTGTGCGGCTGCGGCTCCTCCCGGAGGCAGGCGGGGTGCACGCACGGTCTGCTCGGTGACGATGCCGTCAGCTCCCGCCCGCGGGGCCCCGCTCGCCCGCGCACCTGCACCCTCCGCCCGCTGGGTTCCCGGCCTTCCTGCTCCGTCCTCAATCTCTGACTTCTGAGATGTGCCAACTGCAGCGGCTGCTCCTGCTTAAATGGCGCCTGCTCTCCTCCAGTAAGCTTCTGGGTGCCACCTACCGCATGCTGCTGGAATACATGGCAAGGACTGGAATTTTCTGAGAAGTCGATACATTAAAATAATTTCATTGAAAGTGCAACAGATTCTTTTGGGTTAGACTGCTCACATTCCAAACTGTAATTATTACCGATCACCTAAGCCTTTCCTTCAGGGGCCATACTAAATGTAAGACTACTCATTTGTGGATCATGCCGAGTGAAATAAGCCAGAAAAAGAAAAATACCGGATGGTGTCACTCATAGCAGGAGCATATAGGACGGGGGTTGGGTGGGGGAGAATCATAATAATGATGAACAACTATATACCAGAGACATTTTATGGGGGTGGAGTGGGGAATGGGATCAAAAATGGGGGCGGGGGGTGGTGATGGGAAGCCCACGGGGATTACAACTGAGATGGAAAAAGGCACAAAATTATGTAAAAATAAATTATTGTATTATTTAAAAAACTACTCATTTGCAAGGCAGATGAAATCAGGGCAAGCCCCTGAAGTCCACACTGAGTTCAGGTTAATACATTCCAAGTTAAAGACTCCTCTAAACAAAACCACCGTTGGCAGTCTCTCGGGTAGAACAGCTTTTTCTCTCAGTAGAAAGAAGCAGTTTTATTTTCTGACTTTGCTAAACATGTGTCAAAGAAACCTTGATCAAAAGCTGGTGAATCAGCAAGAAATAAGATTTATATTAACAGTCCTATGTTCACATTTTTAAACACTTGCCTATCGCATTGCTTCATATTAATTTTAATCTACAGGTCTGAGGAAGATTTCTTCTCTGTTTTAGCTGATTATTTTTGGATACCAAGTTTTCTAAGAGAATTGGGCAATATTAATACTTTCTTGGTCTTTAAATTTGATTTAGCTCATGGAATTCCACTTTCATGTTCTAAGACCATTTTAAATGTCTATAGAATTCCAAACAGCATTCCTTTGATGTTCATTTCCAAAGGAAATTTCTTCAATGTTTTTCACAAGAAATCCATGTTTTGAAAATCTTGCTTAAGAATGATAATTTTAACCAAGAAAATTTGTTTGCTCACCAATTCATTCTAATTCCTACCATAAAGCACAATGGCTATTGAAATATATATAGTTATTAAAAATCATAGCACCATTTTGCCAGTTATTTACAGCTAGCATCAGCAAATCTGCCCCAATGACACCTGAAAGGAGGGCAGCTGACCATTCCCAGTGCCCTCTTCATTTCAAAGGAATGTGTGAGTATTATGAGAGGCCACCCAGAAGAGTCAGGGTCACTGCAGATCTGTTCTGGGCAGCACCTGCCTCCACTTCCAGAATCTGAAAGGATCAAGCTAACAAGTCAGGATATGGTTTCCCATGATAACCCAAAATGTTGGTGGCCAGGTCCTTGCAGCCTGATGCAGGGCTCTACTGTCCAGAGGACACCCCTCTCATGGTCAGCAGTCGAGATGTCTATCCCCAGACATAGCCCATGACCCTCTTCAACTCAGACTTCCTCCTTCATCTCTGCCCGCATAGCCATTCCAGATGGACCAGTCCCTCCAAACTGAGGTCTCAGCTCTGAAATGCAAAAGGCTTGCACATGTACTTGAAGAAAGGGAAGATTAGACACAAGAACAAAAAGGAGGAAGAAAATGAAGTTTCCCTTTGGTGCTCACTCATACATGAGTTCACCAGAGCTCTGAAGTTGGGGTGACCTTTCAGAGATCCCCCAAACTTAGAGTCACAGTGGATGGCGAGTGTTTGTGTGCTGTGCCCCCAGCTGTCTTTGAGGACAGTACCCAAGAGGGGAGTCAGCTAAAACAACACACCAGCCACCAAGCAGTTGGGCTTCAGTCTTCAGCCCTGGACTTGACTGTGCCCACAGCACCCACATGGTGACCAAGGACAATTTGTAGAGAAAAAGGTCAATTTGTGGTCTCACAGACAGACCTTTCTGCAGAATAAAGGCTCTGTGTTCTTCAGTTGGCTTTAATCCTGATTCTGTATTTTTATCATCCTTTCAGAATCCATCCAGCTTTTCTGGGCCCTTCTCAGTTTGCCCAGATTTTGCTTCTTTCTTCCTCTTCCCCCTCTGTGCCCTGTGCAATCCAATAAGGACAATGCATCACGCTTACTATCTGCTCTTAATCTTTTCAGTTTACCCAGGCTACACAGATACGAAAATGAACATCTGTTCTCTGTAATCTCAGAATTTCTCATCCCAGCCTTAGCTAAGGTTGACCTAGTTCTCTTTGTCTACTGAAATATTAGCAAATATACAGAGATTATTATATCCATAAAATCCTACTCTGGGGCCCTCCCTGGTGGCACAAGTTAGGATGCAGTACTGCAATCTGGCCGCAGCTGCTTCAGTGCGCATTCGATCCCCGGCCCCCGGATGATCCACATGGCACGGCAGACCTCTCCTGTCTCGTCCACTGCACCCCTCAGCAGTGTACTTCATCCATCTGCCTGTTTTGTTCCCTACTCTGTCTCTGGTGAATCCTCTCAGTGTCCCTGCATCTCTGGCTTATACCCCAGTTCTGTATGAATAAATAAATCTTTTTAAAAAAATCCTACTCTGCATTCATACTGTCTCTACATCCCTGTCCCAGCCCAGCAAACCCTTAGCTTAGTCTCCTTGCCAAGTCACTCACTATGTCAATGGGATATTGTACATTACTCAATTCTGCTAAATACCAAACTTCCTTGCAGAAGTCTGTCTCCCATTTTCTCTGCACATAAGCTATTTTGTTTTATCCTTTGTATCCAAAGGACCTTTAATTTACTTAATAGCTGTTATTTTAAAAGATGCCATTTCTTGGATGCCTGTTAGTTATCAGTATTTATAGTTATCAGGAATGTGTTTAGTATGTGTTATTTGTATTAAATTGATCTCCAAAGATTTCCTTTTGAAACTATTCCCTATATATTAAGTGTTTCTTTACAATTTGGTTGTTCATGTGTTCAGGGGACAATAATGAAATGAATCTTCCATTACGCCACAAAGTTTGTCTGTTTTAAGCTCACAGATCAAATGTGCATTGGATTTCAAACAGTAATAGACTTGCCCTTTTAATATATATATATGTATATATATATACATATATATATTAATCATTGGTGATCTGCTTATTTGTAAATAGTCTATTGCTAATTAGGAAAGTAAATCAGTGAGTGATACTTTTCTATTATAATTTTCAGAAACTTTATCTTGCTATTCCTATTTTAGCTGGGGAATTGTATTGCCTTTGGAGAGTAAAGACTTAAATGCTTAAAACAAAAAACAGTGGTGGTTTCAGGTCCCGCCTTCTCCTATAGCATCTAAAGACTGTTCTTCCTCTCAAGTCCATCATCTCCTGATCTCAATGCATTGTCTCTTCTGAATCACATCTTCCTCTGACTGCAAAATCCTGCCTTCCCTTGGACTATGCCAACCACTGGGCTTTGTATTACCATCAACTGGCACCCTTTGGGTCAGGTGGTCTTCCCCACCAGCTAATCAAGTGCCACCTGAAAGATTCACCTCCTCTCTGCTTGCTATAGCCACAGCTTCCTTGTCCCCAGGACTTTTGTCACTACCACATCCCAGCCATACCCCGCCCTGCCACCCCCACCCCGCCGGAGTCCACATCCTGCTCCTTGGCATCCTGACAGATTGCAGGGTAATGGGATCTTGGCTTCAGTCACTTCCCTCCCAGCAGCTCATGTAGCCATGTGTCCGCCAGTGCACGGACTGGCCCCTGTGTCCAGGATTACCTTCCTGAAGCATTTGTTTCTTCCACTTCACTGCATCCCTCTGCTAGATCCTTTCTATCTGCTAAAGATGTAGCAGATCTCTCCTGTCCTCGCTGACAATTCAAAAAGATGAATGTGTCACTGGGTAAGTCTGAGAGTCTAAGCTATCACCCCCATCTCTGCTTGTGATTTTCACTGTGATCCCCAAGCACCCAGGAGGAGTTGGGGCGGGAGCAGTGCCTGGTGTCAGTGATGCTAACATACTTCTGAAACCATATAACACTGTACCTCTGAATCACACGCAGTGTTGTAAGCCAATATTACCTCAATAAAAAGAATACAATAAAAAAGTAACGCCTTAAGAGGCTCCAAAAGCTAAATTAGGACATGAATATAGAAACAAAGGAAATCAGAAAAAAAAATTGAAATATGAAAAAAACAACAGCATACACAAAAAAGCCAAAATTATAAAAAGGAATATAATTACAAAACGGAAAGATCCATTAGACAGTCTCAAATATAGACTCACGCAGGAAAGATGAAGAATTAACAAGCTTGAAAAGAGATTGCTTAAGATTGTCCAGTTTGAGGAGTAAAAAAAGTAATGAAGAAAAGTGAAAAAAGCCCAATGAAGTAAGGAAGTTCTGGAGCAATATTACAGATTGATGCCTTAGAGGAGTCCTCAAAGGGAAGAGAGATACTAGAGCTAGAGAGATTAGATAGAGATAGAAATGAGAGGAAAGGATGGAAAGAAAAAAAGGGGGATTCAGAGAAATGATTTGGAGAAGTAGGACCAAAATTAAAATATACAAATGTACAAATAGAGGAAACATAGCAAGTTCTATGTAAGATGAATCTAGAGAGACCCACACTGAGGCAAATAACAAACTGTCAAATATCAAAGACAAAAAGAGAACCACAGCACTGAAATCCCTGGGTGTGTGTACAAGCTAGAGCAGTAAGTGAAAGCTGCTTCCGTGTCTGTGAGTAGAACAGACAGACAGCCAGCTTTCTGGCATGCAGACATCCAGGTCAGTCAGACTAAAGTGGGAATTAGCGGAGAATGTAATAGGAGAGAGAAAGGGGTTTCCTGGTACCACTTTTTTACTTTGACTTGGTCTCTGAGCTCTCACTCACTAAATTTATTTTTCTCAATTTTTTATTTGTCTATTGTCTGTTCTGTAGCTCAGCACTGAGTTTATTTTTAGCCTTTCTTTTTAGTAATAAAACTATAGAAGAGTATACATTTTCCCTTGAGTACAGTTTCATGGGATTTAATGAGAATTTCTCCCTTTTATCGTTTCTTTCACTCTTGGTGCCTCGAGTCTTTACAGCCTAGGGACGACAGTTTGGAAACTCCTGTGCATCAGAAGGGCTGCAGGGAGGGTCCCCTAGGTTGGCTCAGGCCCCAGGGTCCCATGTGTCTGTTGGTCACTGTATTTGAAGGGCACTTGTCTGTTTTACTTGAATTAAAATTTTCTAAGTGCAGTTTTTTTTAAATTATTACAAAAGTTTATTTTTACATCATTTTGCATTTTTTTCCATCTCAATTGTAATCCCCGCGGGTTTCCCATCATCAAATCACCCGTGTGCCACCACCACAGTCCCGTGCATTTCCCTCCCTCTCCTCCCCCCACCCCCCGTTTTTGATCCTATTCCCCACTCCACCCCCACAAAATGTCTCTGGTATATGGTTGTTCATTATTCTTGTTATTTTCTCGCCTGTTCCATTATACTCCTGCTATGAGTGAAACCATCTGGTATTTTTCTTTCTCTTTCTGGCTTATCTCACTAAGCATGATCTTTTCCAGCTCCATCCAAGTTGCTGCAAAAGACATGTGTTTCTCTTTTTTGGTTGCTGAGTAATATTCCATTGTATATATGTACCACATCTTTTTTATCCAGTCATCTACTTTTGGGCATTTGGGAGTGCAGACAGTTTTAAATACAAATCTCACCCTGACATATTTCTACAAATTATTTTGGGAGAGCAAAAAGCATCAAACTATTCTAGAACACCATGGTAAGGGATGGGCAGATGAGGGCTTCTTCCAGGGGGAAAAAGAGAAAGAGCTTCCAGGAAATACTTGTAATAGAGATTAGCTGTTAAGTTTTCTGTACGTTTATATCTGACTCCCTGGCAATTGTTCCCTATTTTAATCAAGTGAGACTGTCCATCAGATATAAATTTCTTTTTTGTTTTTCGAAATCCTGTTTCAAAACTCATTTCATTTTCCTTCTTTCTCAAGTTGCCCTTTTTGCTATTTAAATTTAATTCTATTGTTTTCTAACCCCAACATCAACAATTTAAATTGGTATCTTTCATCCTAATGCTCTATATTATTAAAAACTATATTGATGAAAATTAGTGTCATATGACATATAATGCCATATCATATGGCGATAGTGTGATACCCATAGAGAGGGGAAGGTCCAGATTCTGTGTCCCACCCAAGGAAGGGTGGGCTGAGCAGGGGTGAGAAGCTGAAAAAGAAGAGAAAAGAGGAGAGATGAAGGAGACTGCGAGGAGCCACATGGAGCAGAGAAAATGTGAAGCAGAAACGTCCCTTGTTTGGACTTGTGCCAGGGGCTTGGGACACACAGAAGGCGACACTCGAAAGAGACAGGGACCTGGACAAGGGGCCACGCAGAGGCTGGCAGTGCAGCTTTTACCTTGATTTTGCTTTTGTCCTTTCAGCCTTGCGTGGCCCTCTCTACCCCTTCCCTATGCCACAGCCCTCCAGAGGTGCCTTAGACTGCAGCAGCTTTCAGGCCTCAGTGGCCCCACTGGGACCAACCCTGTGGGCCACGCAAGGCTGAAAGGACAAAAGCAAAATCAAGGTAAAAGCTGCACTGCCAGCCTCTGCGTGGCCCCTTGTCCAGGTCCCTGTCTCTTTCGAGTGTCGCCTTCCGTGTGTCCCACAGCCCTCCAGAGGTGCCTTAGACTGCAGCAGCTTTCAGGCCTCAGTGGCCCCACTGGGACCAACCCTGTGGGCTGGGCATTTACTCGCATGGGGATGGGTCACTTTGGGTGTTTCACTGGGAAACAACCTCCTTTCTGTCCTCTTTCGATGCCCATTAATCCTACCAAAGTCCACTCTACTAAGAGAATGCTTTGTCTTACTGTGGCAGATGGCAGAACCCATTTAGAACAGGCAGGTTTGAGGGTGCTGGGTGCCCCTCAAGCTGCCAGTGTACAATATGGCCTACCCAAAATACTGCACGTTGGGTGCCTCAGAAGGGGTCTGGTGCTCTGTCTTCGTTTGTTGTGGTTTTTCTGTCTCATCTAACCATGAAAAATTCTCACTTGATTTGATAGAGCAGAAATAGAAGAAATCTCCCATTCACCAATCATTTTTTCTGAAATAACTACCATGAACAGAGTAATAACAGAACAAAGGAATGATAAATGATTGTTACTGCCAAGTGGGACTTTTTCAAAAAGATGGTCTCAACAACTTCTCCATCTTGCATGCAGGAGAGGCTTCTGAGGAACAAAGAAGCGACACAGGATGCCAGAAGACATCTATTTAAATGTCACTTATGCAGGGGATAATAAGAATTGAAGGAGTTCTGTTGGAGATAATAAACCAATTTTTGCTAGAGAAGATGAAGTAATTAATTATTCAAGGACAACGACTTCCCCTTCAACTTCATTTTCACAGACCACATTTACCCTCGCTGTTTAAGTAAGAAACAGCCACACACTACCTTCACACTTACCTTCTTAAGAACCTGCCTGCAGTTCAGGAGCATCTGTGGTTCCCAGCCGACTCTGTGAGACTCAGGCCTTCACCCCAGTGGGCAGGATTCCCGCTAGTTTCCCTGGCTGTGGGTGGGGGGCAGTCTGAGTGGCAAACAGATGGTGGGGCCCTCACATTCGCAAAGGGAAGCTGGAAGGGAACATGGCTTTGCTTTCAGATATTACCCTTGGGGAAATGTTGCTGAAACAGAGGTTTGTTGGAGCTGAACAAGGGGATAATTCATCTCCATGCTTCCAGGATATTCCTAGTTTGCTATGAATTGAGAGGAAAATTCACATATTTGAGAAGCCAGGGATAGAGTGCTGCCTCTGATACCGAAACTGTTTCACTGTACTGCTATTTGTCGTTCATTTTGTTTCTGTCTGGTTTTCTTCTTATAGTTAGAAATGCTATGCTTTTTTTCTTCATTCCATTAACTGTGCCTTGTACCTGGGGGGGGGGGAGGTGCAGTGTATGGGCTGTGTGGGTGTGATGGGAGGAGAGGGTGTGCATGTTTGTGAGAGAACCCGAAGCTACTTCTTTCTCCATTTGGGGAACACCATCTGTAGCAATATGTGAGACTCTGGGTATAATTTTATCTTTCATAGGGTTTGGGCTCACTGCTGTTAGCCCCATGTTAATATAACCCCTACTGTCAGGCACTTGAATTTTTTCACTAAAACTTTTTGGACCACATGAGGCTCAAGATTCAGTTCTCAAACAGCTTGAGGAATGGTGGTTGTTCCACACTTTCAAAGGAGAGTTCACCTTCCCTTTGATGATTGTCAGGGCATGGGATGCAAGCCTCTGCTCACTGGACTTGAGAGTGAAGTCCTTGGGGTCTCCAGCTTCCCCTGCTCATGGCTTCTCGATGCTAGTTCTTGGTTTCCAGAAATCTGAAGCCATTCACACTGAAGTTCACCATCTCTGGGGGGCTGGGGTGATTCAGGGAAAGTCAGATTTGGTGTTCTCTTCCCAGGACTCCTCCCTCACCCCCATTCCCTCTCTACCCCTTCTACCCTCCCATCCCCATCACCACATACATCACATCGTTATGTCTCTGCAAATTCCTTTTTTGGTGTCAACTTCGAATTTAAGGAAAAGGTTTATAAAATTTTGGGGGGGCTTTCCTTGATGGCACAGAGGGTTAAAGCACAGCACTAAGATGCTAAAGCCACTTCAGCATGAGTTCGATCCCTGCCCCAGAGGTGACCCACATGGTGCGGTAGACCTCTCCTGACCTGCCCATTGCTCCCCTCAGCAGTGTACATCAGTAGGCCTGTTCTGCTCCCCAATCTGTCTCTGGTGAATCCTCTCACCACCCCTATACCTCTGGCCTGTATCCCAGTTCTATATGCATGAATAAATCTTTTTAAAATGTATATATTTTTAATCTCATATTTAGTTGTTTCATTTTGAGGATTGCTCACAGCAGTCCTCAGCACTTAAGGGTTGAAACTCAGATGACAAAAAACAACAAAATGTGTGGTAGAAAAGCAGCCCAATTATAGTGCTTATTGCTTATTCCTTTTTACTGCTAAGTGATATTCCAAGGTGTGGATATATCATATTGTTTAACTAATCACCTGTTGATGGATGTTTGCGTTCCAATTTTTGGTGACTGTGAGTTTGCATACAGAATTTAGTTAAACACAAATTTTCCTTTTTCTGGATTAAATATTCCTAAATGCAATGGATTGTTTACACAGCAAGCGTATGTTTAATTTGAAAAGACACTGCCATACACTTTAACACAATACCTCTGCCTTTTCACAGCCCCTCCAGCAAAATACGCACAATCCATTATTATTGACTTTTGAGAGTTCTCTGTGTATTCTGGATATTAACCTTTTGTCCGATACATGATTTACAAAATCTCTTTCATTTTGTGACTTTTCTTCTAATTGTTTAACATTATCTTTCAGAAAGCAGTTGTTGTTAATTTTGATGAAATCCAATTTGTCTTTTTTTTAATGGATTGTGCTTTTGGTATTATGTTTTATAAATCCTTACCTCATCCAAAGTCACCAAGATTTTCTTTTGCTTTTTTCTATAATCATTATAATTTTAGGTTTTGTTGTACACTTATGTCTCTAATCCACTTTCACTTAATTTTTGTATATAGTACGAAGGATGTGTCAATAGTCAGTTCTCATATATGTATATTCAATTGTTTAGCACCATTATTGAAAACTATATCTTACCTTTCTCAACTAAAATGCTTTTGAAACTTTGATAAAGTAATTGCCCATATATAAGTGGTTCAGTTTAAATGTCCATCAATGGACATTTAAATAAATAAAGAAATTTTACATATATGTATATATGTATGTTCATCTACATATATATATAAACTTCCAAGGAATAGATGGGAATATTAATAGATGACAAGAGCTATATTCACACTTAAGGATCCATAATATTAATATATAACAATACTATTCAGCTACTAAAAAGATGAAATTTTCCCTTTTACAACAATGTAGCTGGAACCTTAGGTGTTTATGCTAAGGGACGTAAGTAGAAGATAAAAGATGAAGGGCAAAAACTGGACATTTGTAAATCTGACCTGTGTGCAACAACCCAGGAGGAGGAATAAAGCATCCTGTTGGATGTGCTGACTGATTCCAGGGAGAGTTCAGAATAATAATGATTTTAAAATCGTTGCCATAAATACAATATCTAAATGCCTGGAGATTAATTTCCAAGGAATAAATGGGAATATTAAAAGCTGAGGAGATGCAGATTCATACTTGAGGATCCTCAGTATCAAGATGTCAGGTCCAGCAGAGGAAGGTAAGATGGACAGAAAATGCAGAAGGACAGTCTGTGAGCTAAGAGAGTAACCGGCGTGATGGCCCTGGAGTGTGAAGCATTTGAACAAGTTGAGGCGTGAAGCTGAACTCCCAAAATTTTATTGTTCTGTAAATAAAATTTTGATTTGAAAAAAGAAAAAACGAACAAGAAAAAAAACACAACACAACTATTCTGAGTGGGACTTCCAGAAGGTCTCCCCTTTTGGACTAGGGGTTGGGGGGCAGGGGCAGGCGGAAGGAAAGATGCATGGTTTCCGTGGTTTCTGTCAGAGCAAACTGTAAGTGCAACGCCCACTCAGACACAGCTTAAAAGCCAAGTTAGGGCCCTGTTACTTTTCCTTCTAGGTGTAAAGGCAATTCTGAAACAATGAGATAAAAATGAAGAATACACTCTCAGAAACCGATTTCAAATCTAGTTCTTATGTGCAAACATTAGTGGCGTCTTCCATCCATGACTAATTGTTCCCTACCTCCTTCCATTTCAAGTACCTCCATGCCTAGGTAATTAATATTCATACAGGAACAAACGCAGCATTTCAAAGTATTGATCTGGTTGGTGATGTTATAGGGCACCCCAATTCTGTTAGAGGACAGGGGGAGAGGGACACCCTTGAAGCCCCAAAATCCTGCCTGTTCTAAAGTGGGTTCTGCCATCCACCGCAACAAGACAAAACATATAAAACTTTAATGAAAAGGGACTTTAATACAGTGAACATACAATACGGAACACAAAGAATATAACTTCTAAATCAAACACCTGAAGTTACCCGTCCCCTCGTGGGCAAAAGTCAACCCAAAAGGGATTGGCCCAAAGCAAGGCCTGAAAGCTGCCACAAGACTAAAGCACCTTCTGGGACCCATGGAAAAGGGTCCGAAATGGCCAGACAAATCTGGGAGGAAAAGAGCAAAATCAAAATCAATATAAACACTGCCATAGTCACCTCCCTACAGGTCTCTCACCCACATCTGCCTTAACCAGTCCAGGGTCAGGAAATAAGCCAGGTTTCTTCATCACATGCTTGCTGCTCCATGTGGCTTCCTTAGGTCTTCTCCTCCATCCTACTTCATTCTCTTCTTCTCCCTTTTCTTCTCTCCTTTTTCTCTGCTCAGCTCCACCCTCCTTCTGGGTGGGGCAGGGAACCTGGAACTTCCCTTTTTCCTAGGGACCACCCTGTTACAGTGATACTGCTTTTACTAAAGTACACATTCCACATGCTAAATTAATGATACTAAGATATCTAGACATATTAACAGTTTGTGCTGATCACTTGTTTCAACAATTTTATAATATTTTGTAAACAAGAATAGCCTCTGGAATTATTTGGGATAGATGTGATTATGTGATAAACTTTAAAGTTGGAAGTTATCCACCTATGTCTGTCCATCTATTCATTTAATTCTCATTCATCTCTTATCCCTCTTCTTAGAACAGTCTTCCCCAAATATGCACAGCTAATATTATCACCTTTCTCAAGATTTTGCTCAATGTCATTGCAGTGAGACCACCAGCACCTGACACAAGGTATGCAACCTCTGTCGACAGACACAGTACGGGTGGAGGTGAAATGCTCTGAAAAATCAGACTTTCCATGCTAACTTATGTTATGACCTCCCTTTTTGTATAATCGTATATCAAAATATTCTGAGCAATCTTCACTTTACAATTGGATTGCCTCACCCTCAAAAGTCTGGCCCTGACAAGCAAGTACTGCACCAGGGTGAGAAATTCCTCTTGAAGTCAAGTCATTAAACAACTGGCTGATTAATAAAACCAAATGGCTGTTACTGCAAAGTCTCTCTCACTGCCAGACTGAGGAAAACCCAAATCTTATCACTCTATCTCACATAGCCTTTTATTCAGTTTCTAAATACCACTCAAACTTCCTACCATATAGTCTTTGGATATGGAAATTCTCCCAAGTCACCTATGCAGAGCTAATCAGGTTTTCTACCTAGACTTCTAGACTTCAAAAAAAAACTCAAACTTTCTAACAAGTTTTTCAAAGAACTTTACCTTAATTTGATTTACAAGAAATTTCCTCTTCCTGCCCTCACTTGACTTTACCCCCTGGGATGTCTCTGTGAGAATGAAAGTGCTTAAGTAATACATAATGCTTAAGGTATTTTATTTTGGTCAGTCTTCACTGTGGTAAATATAGTAATATTAGTCTTAAACTTTGTAAATCTATGTACTTGTTTTAACCTTGATAGATTGATTTTAAAACTGTTATAATCTCAACTAAAGGTCAAAAGGACCCCAGCCTTAGGAAAAAAGGTGATTGTGATCTCAGCTCATTTCATATGCTAATGTCATCCCTCTGCCTGCTTGAAGTGTATGAAGTAAACCTCTGCTGAAAGCAGAGCAGGAAAACTTGCAGCCAACTCCCATTCCCGTGTCTTCCTCACACCAGCTCCCCTTTTTTCCCCCTTTTTCCAGGAATCTCTCTGACTCCGTACCCACCTTGAGACCCTGCCTGTTCTGCCCCCCCAATAATCCATGATCGGGGACACAGAGTCTCCGACAAGCACCCATTTAAAATTGCACTCTCTCCTCCTGATTGTTTCCCATAGATCCCTACTGTACACTGTGACTATTGGCCCTTGATTCACTCCTTGGTGTGCAACTATACAACTCACAGCCACATCATATCTGACCGTGTACAACTGCCAATGCAAACCCACCCAGAACTTTGTAGAAACTAAAAGTGAGCTTCTGACTTCCTGTATATAGGGCTCAGCCTTTGCAAGAAAATCCACTGGGCCAGATCCATTACCATAAACATGCTTCTTGTTAATTCTGGTGTCTAAGTTTCTTTTATGCCTATAAGAACCTAATGGCTCTTGTTGAATAACAGAAAAGTCAGCTAACTTGTGTGGAAAGCAAAACTTGGATATGATATGACCTGGGATATTTAGCTGATAGGTCTAAACAAAGTGTCAAAGGTAAATTCTGTTTTTTGGTTTTTGTTTTATTTTGTTTTGTTTTGCTTCTTAATGGTAAAATGGCAAAGAAAAGAAAATGAGGGAAGAATTGTAATTTTTTTACAATTCTTTTTTACAATTCAATCATTTGTGCAAGTCTTAACTTTTCAAAATTCCAAATGATGCTAAAATTAAGTGACTTGCCCTTGGAAAATGAATACAATGCTCTAGAGAAAAAAACAAGGAGTGAGCCTGGACAACCTTTTGCTAATACACAAGGAAGATCAAAAGATTCAGAATATTCAAGTAGGAGTATTGTTATATCCCCTCAGCCGCCCCACCAAAAGTCAAAAATAGAGGTGAGATTGCTTAAAAATTATCAGTGGAGAGGCCCTCCCTGGTGGCGCAGCGGGTTAGGATGCAGCACTGAAAGCTGGCCACAGCTGCCTCAGTGCCAGTTCAATCCCCGCCCCGGAGGTGACCCACATGGCGTGGCAGACCTCTCCTGGCCCGCCCGCTGATCCCCTCAGCAGTGTACTTCATTGATCTGCCTGTTCTGCTCCCCACTCTGTCTCTGGTGAAGCCTCTCACCACCCCTGCATCCCTGGCCTGTACCCCAGTTCTGTATGCATAAATTAAATAATAATAATAAAACTTCAAAAAAATTATCAGTGGAGAAGCCTCTGTTTAACAGATTGAAACCCCATGACATATGTGAGAAACTCACATGTTTCTTGAAAATCAGCAGAAATACAGTCATCTTGGACTCAAAAGTACAGAGAGAGCAAAATAAAAGGTTAATGGATCCTCAATATTCTACAGGCTGGAAACAAGCTGATAAAACTGCTCAGCTACAGACATGCCCTTCTTTTCATGACAAAGAAAAACTGCCTCAGAGTTCAGACCAGCAGTGAGGAGCTGTGAGTCCAGCAGAAAGAGCCAGAACCACCTCTCTGTAGGACAAAGTACTCCCGACAAGCTCTCCAACTGTTACAGTGAGGCACCCCTGAAGCCCCCAAAACCTGCCTGCTCGAAGTGGGTTCTGCCATCCGCCGCAACAAGACAAACAAATAAAACTTTAATGAAAAGGGACTTTAATACAGTGAACATACAATACGGAACACAAAGAATATAACTTCTAAATCAAACACCTGAAGTTATCCGTCCCCTCGTGGGCAAAGTCCACCCAAAAGGGATTGGCCCAAAGCAAGGCCTGAAAGCTGCCACAGGACTAAAGCACCTTCTGGCCGGGACCCATGGAAAAGGATCAGAAATGGCCAGACAAATCTGGGAGGAAAAGAGCAAAATCAAAATCAATATAAACACTGCCATAGTCACCTCCCTACAGGTCTCTCACCCACATCTGCCTTAGCCAGTCCAGGGTCAGGGAACAAGTCCGGTTTCTTCATCACACACTTGCTGCTCCATGTGGCTTCCTCAGGTCTCCTTCTGGCTCTCCATCCAGCTTCCTTCTTTTTCTTCTCTTCTTCTCTCCTTTTTCTCTGCTCAGCTCCACCCTCCTGGGTGGGGCAGGGAACCTGGAACTTCCCCTTTTCCTAGGGACCACCCTGTTACACAACCTTGCCAGAGCAGAGCAGCAGAGGACAGGTAAGGCAAACTAAAATTCTGTCTAATTGCAGAAACAAAAAGAACGTATTTTAGTGAACGTGGCTCTGTTTCCATACAGGAGCATCTGTGCTTTGTTGGGAATGAGTGGAGCCTTTTTTTTTTTTTTAAATTAAGTCTTGAAAAAAGAGAAGATGCACTTAAGAGTTCAAGTTCTGAGTTCATAAATTTCATCTTCCTGCCAAATACCAAAATTGATTTTTGCTTCAAGAAATCCTGTGCTTCTGATGGGCCAATTTCCTCTGTGACAGCTGCTGAGCTGCTTAGAAGGGGTTGTCATTTCATTCTAAAGACTTCTTTATAAGAAATCTCCAGCCCAATCAACCAAAGCAGCCCTAGCTGTTACTATTCTGCATCTTTGTTATTCTAATCATTTTAGTAGGCACAGAGGAAGTTTTTACTCAGCTAAAATGGAAAAAAGAATTTGCATAGTAAAGAGATGAGGCTTGTTATTACCATAACAAGATAGAATTGTTCTGCAAATATAGGTGGAATAGGGACTGTAGCCTCAGTTTCCCCCAGAAAGGGTCATGTTGTACAAAAATTAATATAGGAAGTCACCAGGGTGAGGAAAGAAGCTACCTCTTACCAAAGAAAATGTAGTTTATCAGAGATTAAAAGACTTTTCCCACAAATTTTAGATGCAAAATTATAATTAACAGTGATGCGCTGCTACCTGGGTTAGAGAGGAAGACAAGATGTGGTAAGTATGAGGAAAACTGGTGGCTATAGGCATCCCTAGAAGTTTATAATTTATTTGAAGCCATTTGAATAATTACAATTAACATGTTAGTGAGAATAAGTTGAAATGTAAGGTCTGGGATTCCCAGAACATCTTTAGAAATGTTCACTCTATCCAGATATTTCTGAGGACAACCAGTTGAGGGGCAGAAAGGATGTCCTGAACAAACCCCTTACAAATAGGTTCTACGGACCCCATCTCCACCCCAGACCAAAGAGATCCTAATCCCCGAAAACCAGTGAAATTTCCAGAGAGAAGGTGTAAGAGCTAGCACTTCTCTGGTCTCTGAGTGAGTTCATATGACCCCTTTCTAAGCTGTTAAAAGACACATTGGGCCCAAAATGGACTCACTTGTGCTAAGCCTCCTGTCAACAAGCCAAGACTTAATACTTAAGCTAATTTCAGTTCCAGTCTCTCCCAGAAAAGCAGCCTTTAATCCAGTCATCTGGAATTAGCTGGTCAGCACTAATGACCAGCTACCTACCTGATAAACCCTCCCCACACGCCGCAAGATAGTGCATCCCCTGAAACAGTCAGCTTTGCAGATGGGTTTCAGCTCTGACTCCTAAAACATTTCACTTTGTACAGCTATTCAGAGCTCCTTTCTGCTTCCTGCATGAGATGTTCCCTAGCTCATGAATCACCTACAAAAAGCCAGTGAGAATTTTAAATTTACTCAGTTGACTTTTTAAGATGGTCAACCTGTGTATGGAAAAGCTGGGTCTCTCATGCCACCCCACCCCCATCGCCCCTACCTGCCCGGCTTCTCCTCATTCTGTGAGTACAGGTGTGCAGGGTTGCCACAAAGGGACAACAAGCTCACAGCAGCTGACAAACACCTTCCCTGGCAAAGATGGATTCTTCATCTTCTTTTCTCCACTGGCCTAATCTTTCTTCTTGCGAACTGTAAAGCCTTAAAGTTGTCAAGGGGCAATTTAATAAGGTTGAAAGCTAAGCTCCCACTCCTGGCCCAGCCAGGCAGGTTTGGGAAGCTTGAACAGATAAGGGAATAGGGACAGTGCCCTGGGAAGGAGGCCATAAAATGAGCATCATGACTAGAAAAGCCAGCCCAGCTTAAGGAACACAGAAGCAGAGGCCAGGACATGTTTCTGTGTCAAAGGCCAGCTCTGGAGACCAGGCAGCCCAGCAGAACCTGGTGTAAAGTGGTGCACAAATTAGCAAGCCCACGAAAACCTGGTATTAAGCAGAGCCTCAAATCCTCCTTTGTGAACAAATCTCTCCTGTCTCACATTTGCAGTGTATTTCAGTAAATATGCCTTTTCTATTTTCTACTCTGTCTCTGGTGAATTCTCTCACCCCCATGCCTCTGGCCTCATCCTGAGATTTCTCCCCACTGCCAAGGTGCCTTCACTTCTCCTGCTGGGCCCCCGGAAGGGTGAAAGTCACAGGACAGGCCTGCATGGGCCCTGGTGGGAAGGAAGTAGGTAAGATGGGCAGATGGGTAAGTCAACGGGATCCCAGCCTTAGGACAGCAGTCTGAAATATGCTAACGCAAAAGGCATTCTGCAGGCTGCTCCACACCACGCAGCAACACTTGTCCACATAAGAGTCATGTTGGCTCAGAGGTAAGTGAGAACACACACAGGCCACCTCTGCCGTAGTGACCTAGAACCTTCAGGCAAAGCACTGATGGCTCAGGCATGGTGCCCTGTGAGCACACAGTGAGCACAGCAACAAATTGTCACAAGTTCAGCAGCTTAAAACAGCTTGAAATGTGGTGCTGTAGAGTTCTGGAGGTGAGGATGTAGCCAAACGTACAAACTCGTGTCTGTGTCCACACAGAAACTTTGGGGCTAAGAGTAGGCAAAGTTGATTGCAGAATGAAAAGCAGGAGATGAGAAAAAGATACTCAAATCTGCCTCCATATGTAGGTGAGGAAAGTGGGGTTGAGAACAAAGAAAAAGTGCAAGAGCTTAGAGCCTTAGAGCTGGTGATGGGCCTCCTTGACGCTGGGCCCAGAGATGCAAGGAAACTGCGCAGCCCTCCCTTCTGACTGTGCGGGTCTGGCCGTGAGCAGACTTCCGAGTCTGCCTTCCACAGTGATTTTTCAGTCTGGGCAGCGAGAGGTCACCTTGAGGACAGAGAACACTCTACTAAGCCTTTACTCTGAAACGAAATTGCCAACTTACGAAAAACCTTTTTTTAATTTCAAATGGGTAGGGTTGATTTTGTCTGGTTGTTTGGCTTTGCCCATCCTACTGTTCTGGCAAGATAAACAGAAACCGAAAAAGTCCACCACAATCACCATGGTTTCAAGACATGTTGCCGGGCTAAAACCAAGGGGCTGGCAGAATGGCCTCAGCCAGAGCCAGCATGGAAGGGCCCCCCCACCCCACCTCTCTGACCTCTCTGTACCTCCAGGTGCCCCCTCCCCCCATCCAACCCTGCCCTAATTCGCTTGGCTTGTGGCTACCCTGTTCCCATCACACACATCTTCCCGCATCAAGACACTTGTGCCAACTTCAGGACCACGGGATAATCAGGACAGTGTCCCCAACTTAAGGTCCTGAAGGGGTTTAGCATATGCCACTTTGAAATATGCCCCTTTGACATAACGATCACTTTAAATAACGTACTTGAGAAGTATGGATACAGATAGGACTCTCTGACCTTCCCTTGTCGCCCTGAAAACAGAAGCTTGATCTCCCGGTTGAAAAGTGCCTGTCCCGGCGAGAAAATAACAAGAATAACGAACAGCCATATACCAGAGACATTTTGTAGGGGTGGAGTGGGGAATGGGATCAAAAACGGGGGGTGGGGAGGGAATTGCACCGGATTATGGTGATGGCACACTGGTGACTTGGTGACGGGACCAAGTAAACAGACTTTACTAAACTAATCCATTTCTCCCCAGTCAATACTCACCGTGTACTTCCCCAGCCCAAGACTCTTCATTTTGTCAATTCATCACAAATTTACTGTTTTCTTATCTAAAAGTTACAGAAGCTACATGCTTTGGTCATTACTTTAAGTCTAATATTTTTATAGGGCTCCTGTAAGTACAAAATTAAATTTGTTTTTCTACTGTTAATCTGTCTTGTGTCAATTTAATTACTAAACTAGCCAAAGAACCAGGAAGGGAAAAGCTTTCTGTCCCTATAATCTCCTTAACTAAATCCCATCTGCATATAAGGTGGGATACTCTCAGGTTTTGCAGTCGCTGTGTATATTTTGGGGTAAAAATTATTCTGCCTAGCAGAGTAAGAAAGCAAAATGCAAATGGTATAAGCTTCATAAAATAGAAGCAAAGATATGTTTGGAAATAATTGAGAGGAAATTGTAGAAGTGTGAGTCCCTTGTTCTACAAGGATGGGGAGGGGAAGCTGAAGGTTTTAGTTTGCAGCCTGAAGGGTACCCTGGACACCCCGAACTTGCATGCTCTAAGTGGGTTCTGCCACCTGCCACAGTAAGACAAAGCATTCCCTTAGTGTGAGTGGACTTTGGTAGGATTAGTGTGCATAGAAAGAGGACAGAAAGGAGATCAATTCCCAATGAAACTACCAAAGTTACCCATCCCTGTGTGGGTAAATGCCCAACCCAGCAGGGTTTGTCCCAGTGAGGCCACTGAGCACTGAAAGCCACCGCAAAACTGAGGTAACTTCTGGAATGGAGGGGGTGAGACCCCTGGGAAAGGGGCAGAGGGGCCATACAAGTGTGGGACAAAAGG
Organism: Condylura cristata; assembly: GCF_000260355.1. NCBI lineage: Eukaryota > Metazoa > Chordata > Mammalia > Eulipotyphla > Talpidae > Condylura > Condylura cristata. The sequence goes on along the minus strand of NW_004567118.1, from coordinate 17,724,633 downwards.
AGCAAAATTAAGTCAAGATAAAGTCTGTCTGGCTTCCCTGTTTGTGCGAGGTGTTAAGTCTCAGCACCACAGCCACTGCAGCACCAGTTCAATCCCCGGCCAGGGAGCTGACACACATGGCTTGGCAGGGCTCTCCTGTCTCGCCTGCTGCTCCCTCAGCAGTGTATTTCAGTAGACCTGTTCTGCTCCCCACTTTGACTCTGGTGAATCTTCTCACACCCCACACCTCTGGCCTATACCCCAGTTCTTGTGTGCATAAATAAATCTTAAAAAAAAAAAGTCGAAGATTACCACTGTCAGCCTCCCCACGTGTCTCTCACCCATGTTTCTTCCAAGCGTCTCTACATGACTCTCCTCCACAGGTCCCCTTCCATGTCCTCCAAGCCCCAGTGCAAGGTCAAGGTTGAGCGCAATCAGGCTGCCCTTCACATGTCTCTCTCCATGCCTCCAAGGCTTCCCTAGCTTCCCTGCTGTTCTCCTGGCCACTCAGCTGCACCCTTTTAGATGCCACCGGGAACGTGTTCTCCCCTTTCTATGGGAATTACCCTGTCAGGAAGGGGAGCTGGAAATAGGCTCAAGCCTAAGGAGAAATTGAGTCTGGAAAAGTGAGTAGAGAACTAGCAGAGGAACAGAAATAATTCATGTCCAAAAAAGCAAGTTAAACATCAGTTAAAAATGTGAAGTTGTGGGGTCAGTCTCCCCAAAAGTCAGGGAAGCCTTTCATTGTGCCCCGAGTAGGTTTCTTATGACCTTGGCTGGGGAAGCAGAGCTGAGGTGAAGCCCAGGAGGCATATCATTGCTTAGATCACTGATTGTTTAGTTAAAAGCAATGAGGACCAGAGGGCTAGAACCTTCTGTCCTTGCCGAGGCTGCTCACCTTTCTCTAACTGAAGAAGCTATTAAGTCCTAAGCTTCTGGCCAGTTCCTGACATAAGAAGCAATCCCTGCCACCCTAGTTACGACGAACTGGAAGAGTGTAGCTTGGGGGAACCTCATCCAGTTGTAGGCCTGTCATTCAAGGAGTCCTCTGCGTCTGAAAATCTCGTCTTTCTTTTCAGAGCAAGAGTGAGGTCACCCCCTACTGGTCTGTCCTGTGAAGTTTCCTGCTCATGCTCTGGGAGCAACGTCTCAGTTTCCAAAATACACAGGATAAATACCCCCACCTGCTCCTTTATTCTTAGAATTTACAAGTGGGTGAACTGGTGGTGGTGGGAAGTCCACGGGGTTTATAACCAAGATGGGAAAAGGCACAAAATGACTTAAGAATGATGTAAAAATAAATTAATAAAAGATTTACAGCCTTGTAAATTCTCCCTAGGTGCATTTCTCAATTCATCTTACCTTTCACTAGCCTTCAGATGCTGTTTGCATTACTTGTTCAGCCTGAGAAGAACTCAGAAAGGTAAGGGAGGATTTCCTTTGTACCCTGACCTAGTCAGTACATGAACATGACTAAAACTCAAGAAATAGGCAAAATCTTATGTAAAACTGGAAATAACCACTGCAGAAGTAAAAACACACTTCCTCACATCACATTATAGTCTCTCTCTTTCTCTCTCTCCCCTTTGAAGCTCTCACTGATTTACAGTCCATGGTGTACTAGTTTGACAAGTAGCTTTTATGCACACAGCTTCCCCTTAGAAGGAGCTACTTGGAGTTTCCTCTGGTCTTGCCTGTTAGCATTGTTAAAGGGACTGCTTTGCAGTCTGAATCCAAGCAGGATACCCCCCCAGTTTCAGGGGTGCCAGACAATTGACTGTCAGTCCAGGAAGGAGGTTCCCAGGACCATGAGCACAGAGCAGGCAGCAGTCACAAGAATGGCCCTCCCCTGGGCAGCAAATACACGGAAGCTGGCGTGCAGAGTGAGGCGCTAGCGCGGGCAGAATGAGGCGCCATGTGGGCAGGCCAGCTCAGCGAGCACAGCAGGAAAGTCACTGAGGGCATGGCCCAGGCCCTTCACCTTTCAAAATTAGGACAAGGGAAAGGCACCATTTCCCTGATGACAGGCTCTGGAGACACATTTCATCCTCTTGGGACTGTTCTTTTCGCTGGTGAGTTTTATTAAACTGATGTTGCACTCGGTCATTCCCAACAAATACTTGGCAATCTTCAGAAAAAAACCAAGACTGAGATGCAAACACACATCTTTACCTGTCTTGCCTCCCCCAGACACCAGCCGGCAGGATACTCCAGAGGAAAGAATTTATGGAGGTGAAGGCCCAGAAGCAGGAGAAGGAGGAAAAGCTGCTGTCTGGGGCACGATCAGGCCATGCTCCGCAGGCGGCTGGAGTGTCACACCGGGGACACAGAGCCTGGGCCTCAGAGGGACAGGGAGCTGGGCATTCAGGGTCACCCCTCGGTGCTGGAAGCTGTGTGTGGGGTGGGGGGGCGGGGGGGACTGCTTCCCTGATATGGGGAGGGGACGCAGGCAGGAGAGGCTTTAGGCAGCGGAAAGCAGAGGGAACAGAGCCCGGAGCCCGGGCTCACAGGCCAGCAGGGCATGCTGGCAACTCCCAACAGCTTCTGAACAACCAAAAAACCTGCATTTATATGAAAAGAACTTTTGCAGCATTACTGTACATATGAATTAAAAACTACCTTGGATGCCCTCATCTGGGGTGGTAAGGCTGTGTTTCCCCTCCAAGACCACCACTGAGATTTAGTTCTTGTTCTAGAGAGATGGATAAGCAAATATCATTCTCAGCTCTTCAGTCCCCCAAATTTTCTTGGTCAGAATAATCAGCAAGTCACTTAAACACATTGCAGGGCAGTTTATCTTGGAGTTGGGTGAAGTTTTAATGTTTACCAATAGATAGTCCACTTTATAAGTGCTCAGCTATATTAAGTGTTCAAACATTTTTTCCCTCTATTGTTTGCAAATCGCTTTTTGCTTATAAGCTCTGATATTGTGGGTGCTGAATGATTGGATGACCACTTATTCTCCTCATGCACCAGCACTGATAGTGGCATTCTGGGATTCATTCCATCATGAGCTGCTCTCCACAGAGCCCAGAAAGAGTATAACCAGCATCTGGCTTTGAGGATCACATGCAGAGTTAATTCTGTCACAAGGACCCACCTATGGGTTTGTTAATGACAATCTGACCTTCAGTTCTGAATTCTTGCAGTGTGTTTTTGTGAAAGGAAGTAATCTAGAAAAAAAATTCTGCAAATTCTTGAAATGGAAATTTCAAATCGTTTGACAACATCCAATGCTTGGTAGTCAGTGGTCCTGTGCCATCAGTTAGCATCATATAAGCTCCAGCGAAGGAGAAATAGCTTCTATTACAGGCATGCTAATAACATCCATAAATAGAGGTGAAAGAAAGCAAAAACCTTTATCACTTTTTTTTTTCCATGCACAGAATAAAATGAGAAACTCACTTTCCTCTGACTTTCTAAAACCTTACAAGGAACGATGTTCCAATTGTGTCTCCTGAAGAATTTAGTGTTCCTCCGATCCTATTGCTATGCTCTCTAGACCCTTTCCAGTTGAGACTGGTTCATGCTAGAAGCCGTGAGATTGTCTCACTCTGGGAAGGAAGGGTACTGAAACTATACTGCCCTCTACTGGATAACAGGGAAGTTCTCTGGAGAGTCACTTCAAACAGGTTTGTGAAAATTGTACAGGAGATTTGCGTGGAAAGCGAAGGGGAGCTGCGATGATGGCAAAGTTTCTCACTCCTCGGAGGCAAGCTTAGGGGTCTAGTGGCGTATTTGCAGGTGAAGGGAGGGTAGGCGTTGTTCAGCCACTGGAAATGAGCGTCAGGCTTACACACTTTCCCGCTCTGCCAGCCCTGGCCCTGTGCTATTTGAGCAAGTTGATAACCTCCCTGAGCCTCAGTTTTCTCATCACAAAATAGGAAAACCCACAAGAATATCCAAAGAGTAAGAAGAAAATGTGTATAAAGTCAGTAGTGGAATGTATGGCATTTAATATTTCAATCAATTTTAGTTATCATAATTACTTCAAACTTCACCTTAAAGATACAGAAATTCAGAAGACTGAATCAAGGGTGTCAAGGTCAGATGTCTACTTAGAGATAGAGGAAGGGTTGTTCCAGGTCAGAAGCTCACACCCTGGGCACCAATCCTTTTGTTAAGGGGAAGGATGTCCTAAAGGAACTCTGCAGAGTCTTATGGACTCCACCCCCTACTCCAGCTTTCTGGACTCTACCCCCTACTCCAGTGATTGGAAACTACAACTCCCAGCAGTACCAGGGAGAGAAGTGAGAGGAACCAAGGGCGGAGCTAGCAGGAATTCTGGGACTTTTGGGGGGATAAATAGAGCGCCATTGGGACTCTCACTCTCTCGCTCGGGAAACGGCTCTCCGGACTCCGTGACTCGGGGCTTTCAGTTAGTTACCAGAGCTCCAAGTCAGCCCAGCCAGTAAGATATTCCAGTTGTTTCCTTTTCTTTTCTCCTTTTGTAAATAAACCCGTTATTGACCTTTTGTGTGCCCCTGCAATACAACTAAATTTTGAGTGCATGGGTGAGGCCCCACAGACAGGTAGCCCAGTTCACACTGGGGTGCCCTGTAGCACTTTAACTCCTCACCTGTTCCTGCCTTCATGGACCTCTGACATTGACCTTGGCCTGACCAGCCCCACTAACCATACAAGGGTATGTACCTCTCCCTTCCCAACAGAGCAGCCAACCAGGAAGTACTGCAGTGGTCGTAGGGAGGGCAGTGAGAAGCTGGCACAGTTTTTAAAGTGGGGAAAAAACTACATAAGCTGTGAACAAATGTGTTGAGGCAGTGGGGTCTGAGGGCAGGTGCCATCAACCGACAGAACCTACTGAATCGTCCGCCGGTGCACTCACTCATTTCCACATTCCCTCATTCACAAGACACATTGAGTATGCCCTTCACAAAGCCAGTCCTCTAGACACTTGAGTTGAAGCAAAGATGAGCAAGATGGCTACCGAGGGGCTGGGCCACAACTCTGGCCACCTGGTGCATGCACAACTTCCCCTTTTGTGCGGTTTGTCACACCCAAGACTCTCACCCAAATCATATTTGGGTGTTCCCCTAAGATCTCATGGAGCGAGCAGTTCTTCCAATAAATAAGTTTGTGCTGGCAAGAGCTCATCTCACTTAAAAACTTAGGCCAATAAAACAACATCGATGCCCCTGAGGCCATCTGCATACTGTCTCAACACCATAGCTGTCTTTCCTGTGTCCTCTCAGTGACCCTGTAGGTAGAGACTCCACTGGTCAAGAGGCCAGCAATACACCCTGGAGAGTTCCATGAAGGTGGCTGAATCACCACCGGAGCTAGGTTCAGATGGAACGCCTGGAGTGATCCCAGGGGTGCCATCTTCCATACAGCATCTAATATTTCTTGTTTTCGACATCTCAACAGATCATTTGAATGGTAATAGATATTTTGCAAAATTACGGTCAGGATTAAAGAAAGTAAATGTCAGATCCCTGGTCACGACACAGAAGTCAATATTAGCTGCAGTTATTACATCTGCCCTACACAAAGTGCGTGCATGGCTGTGTGCATGCATATCCACACACATGTTGATGTATGTAAAAATGCCAGTTTCCGCTTCGGGATACAAAATATTTAGTCTAGTATTTGGAGTGGAGAAGAGAAGAATTGGGACTGGAAAACCTTGAGATGATAAGTATGTTTACTTCTCCTAATGAGACATTTAAAAGACTCTGTTTTGGGTCTCAAAGTCAGCTGTTTTCTCATCTCGTGAGGCAAAGGAAATGCATTTATGGACCGCTATGGAGCTACCAACTAAACGCAAATTAAATTTATGTTTGTTTTAAGAGATAAAGTCTCATTCTTATTTGGAGAAAGTGAAGGAAAAAATCACATCCAAGGGCGGTATTTTAGGTTCACTTTACTGACATGTCTCAATGCGGGAAGGAGCGAGCCTGTTGCCAACATGTACTTCAGGATCACACTTCTTAGCTCCTCCCTTTCCGGTCTGAGATAAATTAATGAGGTCCTAAATTAGAGAAGAGATCTATTATGTTCAGGGTTTGTGAGATGATTCACTACTGTTAAGGTGTCATTTCTTCCTTAATTCTCCCAATGCAACATCCACAAAAATCCAAGATTTATTTATTTATTCATATGGAACTGGGGTACAAGCCAGAGATGTGGAGGGTGAGAGGATTCACCAGAGACAGATTGGGGAGCAGAACAGGCAGATGGATGAAGTACACTGCTGAGGGGAACAGCGGGCAGGCCAGGAGAGGTCTGCCACGCCATGTGGGTCAGCTCCTGGGTGGAGGGATAGAACTCATGCAGAAGTGGCTTTAGCTTCTTAGTGCTGTGCTTTAACCTGCTGCACCACCAGAGAGGGCCCAAGGAGGATTTTTTGAGCAGGAAGTAAAAGGCTAATTTTTATATTTATATTGAAATAAAATAGTTCAAAAATAGAAAAAGAAAATAGAGGAATTGAAACACATAGTATGGCTGTAAGGATAAACATCAATAGTTTACTAAAACAGACTGAAATCCAGAAGATCCACACATATACAATTAAACTATTCTTGCAAAAGTATCAAAGCAACTCAGATGGGAAAAAACAAATGTTATCAAGAAACTATGCTGAAGCAACTGGTTATTTATATATGTGTATATGTAAATATATATATCTATATGCTATCTTAAACTGTACACAAATTTCAAGGTGAATCAGAGTAGTATCAAATCTGAAAATTATAAAGTGCATTTTAAAAATAAAAGATTGTTTCATGGGGTAAGCAAAGACTTATTGGATTGGTCAAACATAGCTCTGAAAAAGAACAATAAAATTAATCAATTTGGCTTAAAAATAACAATTTCTGGGGCCCTCCCTGGTGGCACAGCGGGTTAAAGCACAGCCCTGCAAGCAAGTTGCAGCTGCTTCAGTGTCAGTTAGATCCCCGCCGGGAGGTGACCACATGGCGCGGCAGGCCTCTCCTGACCGATGCTCCCCGCAGCACTGTACTTCGTCAGTCTGCCTGTTCTGCTCCCCACTCTGTCTGTGGTGCCCCTGCACTTCTGGTCTGTACCCCAGTTTTGTGTGCATAAATAAATAAATCTTTAAAAAATAATAACAAGTTCTGTTCCTAATAACACAGAAATTGTCTCTGTGAAATAATGAAATGGAAACTTTACCTGTAGATGGAGAAAATACTTACCACCCATATATCTGACAAAGAACGTGGGTTGTTTTTTACAGTCCTACAAGTCAATAATGAAAAGCTCAACAGTTTAGTATTTTGAATGGGCAAAGGGTTGGATAAACACAGATTAAAATGTAATGGAAATGTCAATAACATTCCAACAATTATTTGCCATTAGAGGAACTGAAACCACCATGAGCTGTCTCTGCCCCTCCCAAAAGAAAAGCTAAGTCACTGTCGGCAGGTCCTGGCTGTGCCGGGGGGACTTCAGCCGCTAGAACCCTTGGCACTAATCTGTCTATGAAGTTATACAACCACTTGAGGGCTTTCTGGCAGTTTTGCTTAGAGTTAAACAGACCCCTACTCTGAGGGCTGGCAAATTGTAGATCTTAGGACTTTACCCAGGATAAATAAAATTGGAAATCCACATAAAAATAACAACCTCATGGGCCCTCCCTGGTGGCTCAGTGGGTTAAAACACAACACTGCAAGCGAGCTGCAGCCGCAGCCACTTTGGTGGAGTTTGATCCCATCCCGGGAGGTGACCACATGGCGCGACAGACCTCTCAAATCTCACCTGCTGCTCTCCTCAGCAGTGTATTTCAGTCCATCTGCCTGTTCTGCTCCCCACTCTGTCTTTGGTGAGTCCTGTCACCCCCTGCACCTCTGGCTTGTATCCCAGTTCTGTATGCATAAATAAATAAATCTTAAAAAACAAACAAACAAAAAAAAACCCCTCAAACAAGAAAGTTCTTATCAACTTTATTTAGAACACTGAAAAACTGGTAACAGCTTAAACATGCATTAAAAGGAAAATGGGCAAATAAATATATATCCAATAAAATGAATAAACAAAAAGCATCGATGAACCTCAGAAATGAGCCAGGCACATAGCAGCATGTAAGTGTATGATCTCATTTAGACAAAGCTCAAGAACAGGGAAGACTAACCAAAGGTGACAGAAATTAGAATTGTAATTGATTCTGGGAGAATGAAGACTTCTGCAAAGTTCTTGGTGACAGAAATTCTCTTATTCCATGGTGATATGCATACCTAAGTAGACATTTCTATACACTTGTCAAAACAAATCAAAGTATGTACGAGAGGTTTGTGCATTTTCTGTATGGGAATGATCCTTTATCTAATAAATGGATCAAATTCAACCCAATAAAATTGAAATTTTACAATGCTATACAGTTGTCTGTGTCCAGTATAAAAAATAACAATAATCAGATGAAGTACACATTATCATCAGACTCTTTACCTAACACCTACTATGATGTAAGAGCTAACCTGACCTGGCTTCTTTCTCTTGCCACTCATCAAATCGCTCCCCCACATATACGCACCCCATCTCAGTCTGATGGAAACAGTTCAGGCTCTTTGCATGTCTCTTTCTCTCTCTTTTGATTACCCTTGCACACCTTCCCACAGTTTATTCGCTCGTCAGTCTCTTCATTCATGTACCCCCAGATGACTTTTCCTCAGACATCTCTTTCTTGGCACTATCTCTTCCTTCTCACTGTCAGTAATTCATCAGAGCACTAATTCTACCTGCCATTGAATTGCATATTTACCAGCTTACCTCTCCTATTTCACTTGCTGCTCCCCTAAGCAGTGTATTTCAGTCCATCTGCTCCTAACTCTGTTTCTGGTGATTCCTCCCCTCACCCCACGCCTCTGATCAATACCCCAGTTCTCCTGCGCATGCACACACACACACACACACAAATGGTAGCTCTTTCCAGCTCTTCTTTTTTTCCCCCAACACGTCATTTCCAATTCCTGTGTTTGGCTAAAAGAAGGCCACACTCCCTGGAGTCTGGGCCTTTCTGGACACTGTGTCTCACCCAAGGAGATAGAAAAACCTTTCATGAGACTCACAGGCTGGTGAACAGCCACATGGAGGACTCCAGGTGCTACCTCTGGTGAGTGAAAATGTGAAAACGTTTTTGCTGAAGTTATAACATTGTGATTTGTTAAACTAATACAAAGTGATTTGTCTGTGCTTTGAACTATAAAAACACATTACAGATGTTCTTAAGCTATTGTGTGCTTGTTCCTCAAAATTGGTCTCTGGATTGGTGTGTACACACTCCCAGATCCCTGGAATATTAAAGAACAAAACTGGGTGCTGGGCTTTAGGAGGAGAGAAACTGGGCTTAAATTCCTGTGTTGACTCCCTGTCTGTTCAACCTCTTCTATAACTTAAAGATAATGTGAGTGTCCACAGGACATGCTTTCTTGGAGAAAAGATTATATAATAGAAGTAGAGAATTTAGGAAAGTGTCTAGAGCTGTCATAACTGTTTATTCACTGTCTGTATAAGCAGAAGGCTGTGATAGGGACTCTACATGCCCTGAAAACAGGGAATTGCCCTTCTTCATGCCACAAAAGGAGCTATTGTCTGCCAGGAAAAAAGGAACTGGAATCTAGGATGTTACAAATAAAGTAGACCCATATGCATTATTGCCAGGGTTCTTACATCTGCTTTCTTTTTAGCTTTTGCAACAATAAACCGTAGTAGTATATTGCACAAGATAGTTTCAATTTTTGGAGATGTAAATGTAGCTCAAACTGGTGTAAAAAATATATATAGGAAAGAGGGAGGGATGAAAAGAAGGAAGGGAACAGAAAGAGGGAAGATAGGTCAGAGGGAAGGCAGGGAGAGAAAGGAAGAAAAGGACCTGTTGGCATCCACAGCTGAAAACCAAAGTGGAAATGGAGTTTGCAACAGCTAGAAAATTTGCAGCTTAAATGATGTGTGAATGGATTTCTCTCTCTTTTTCCATTCTTCCTGCTCCATTCCTCTTTTCTCCTTGTTTATTTATCTACATTCCCTCCTGTGCCAGACAAGCTTTCCCCGTGACTCTAAACATCCCAGGATTACACTCCTAACCACTAAAAATTCAATGTGAGACACTTTTGAACTATGATTCTTGAGTTAAATCTCAAAATTCACATAGGTGGGCTTTAATTGAGACTCACATTTATAGAAAGAACAAACTAATCTCAAAAGTACCAAAACAGACCAAATGATAAATATTAAGAGCAGAAATGGGGGGGGGGGTGAATCAATACAAATAGGACTTTTTTTTCTTTTTACAAATATAGACAAAACTTTAGCTAAGCTAAAAAGAGAGAAGAGTCAAATAAATGAAATCATCATGAGACATTACAGCTGATACCACCCAAGTAATAAAGATTATAAACAACTATATGCCAGTAAATTGTACAACATAGAAAAAATGAATGATTCCTAGAAACATAAACTTCCAAGAATGAATCATTAAGAAACAGAAAATCTAAAGGGAACAATAATGAGTGAAGAGATTAGATCAGTCACCAAAAGCCCCCAGCCAGGGGGCCAGTATTAAACCAATACAAAAAGAATTTTAAAACATAACCAAATTCTATAGTGGTTTTGACTGACTCTTCATTTGATCAAAAGAGATGAATAAAAGTCCATTTGGGGGAATAATTCGAAAAAATTGAGTATGAACTGAGTACAAAATGATATTAGGGAATTGTAATTTACTCATGTTTTTAGCAAGGTCCCATTGCTGACAGAGCAGGGTACTCCCATCGGGCGTGGTAGCAGCTCTCCTACCGCCAAGACACCCGCAATGCTCCACAACAGTGCTTTGTGTTCTTCCTTTTATAAATTATGTTAGATGTCATAATTCTGGTTCTGCATTTTGGTTCCGCAGAAAATATCCTTATTTCTTGGAGATGCGTGTTGAAATATTTACAAAGGAAATATGACATCATATGTGAAAAGCCCGCAGATAACCTCAGATCCAAATTCCAAGATGAGGGGGAGGGGTGGTGACCACCCTCACGAGGTCCATTCAGCACTCGGTGGACATCCTGGCCACGGTCAGCCCATCTCACCCGCTCTCTGCTCTTGAGCATCTTCCTCTGTTCTCACCGTGTTCTGATTTATGCTCTGCCTGCTCAGATGCAGCAAATCCAAGGTGGGGAGGGGGCAGATGGGGGCAGGGAGGGGAGCTGGAAGCAGAGCTGGTGTTGCTGATTCAGAGGCCAGCTCCCCTCTACACCCTCCCTGCCCCCCAACCAAGGCTGAATCTACACCCAGCTGCTGGTGGACGGAGCTGTCCAAGTTCCCGCAGGGAAGGGACTGGTCCCAGAAGGTGCAGAAGCAGAGAGGGCTGGAGTTACTGCCCCACCCTGGCTGACACAGGGGCCTCCCTCAGAAGCAGATCAGACTCCCCAGGTAGCCTGAGTGGAGCTGATGGCCTCTGCTCAAGTCCATGGCCTGGACGGATGTTGTCTGAGACAACATTTGTAGGTTCCTCAAATCCATGTTCCCCACTGCTTTAAAAAGGAAAGCCATTTTATTTATTACACTTATCTATATATTTGCTTACACTGTTGTTCATTTTTGGACAGTAGTTGACTTCTCCCCACAGGGAAACAGTTTTAGATACAAAATCACGTGTTCAAGCTGAAGGTTCAAGGCTCAAGGAAGCTGATGCATTCCCTGTGGTATAACTGCCACTTTTTCTGAGAAATTTTTTTTGGGGGGGTGAAGCACAATTATAGGATTTTGTCTCTGGACTTGAATTGCCACGCATCTGCGCCTACTGCTACTTTCACCAGCAGCCTGAGACGATGGGAAGTGAAGACACAGCTAACCATCACACAGGGTCAGACTCTGGGGGAGGGGGGGTGCCAGCAGGGGCCCCGGCACTGAAGGACTCCCTCCCACGCACGCAGTATAAAGAAGTCTCCTGGGCCAGTCTCTCCTGACACAGCGCAACGCTGCCCGTGGCCCCAGACTTCGCTGTTCTCTGTCTCTCTGAGGCCCACAAACGCCTCTCCTCTCCCTTCCCTCCCCGCCCTCGCCCCTCCCTTCTCCCTCTCCTCACCCCTACCTTCCCCTGCTCCTTTCCTTCTCTGTCCCCTCCCTGTGCCTCCTCTCCCAATTTTCCAGAAAAGTCAATCTATTATATAATATTTTCTGTGATTAAATGATAAACTCTTTGCTGCTTTTTGTTGAACTGACTCCTAGAGAAGGGATTTCATTGGAAATATATGAAAACTTGCTAATTAAGTGAGTTTTGAATGTGTAAGAAAAATCACTAAGGGACACCTGGGGTTTTCCTCTGTCAGCAAAGAGTGGGTATCTGTCCTAAGACCCTCGGTTTATTTAGAAGACCTCAAACACAAGCAAGGGGATTTTTCGCCTGTCTTTCACGTGGTTTTGTGTAATAGAATCAAAGAAAATTAGATCTGAAAGGAAGCTGCAAGAGCAGAAGGTCCAGTGCTTTAAAAGCGTAAGTGTTGTTTTTGTCAGTAGATTGGATGGTAATAAAATTTAAACATAAAAGACACTTGCATGTGGCCTACATTTGGACTGGATCCTGAAACAATAAAAGGACATGAGTGTCCTTTTAATAACTAGTGAAATAACTAGTGAAATCTAAGTAAAGCTTATTTTAAAAAGAAAACACAGATTTTCAATTACTATGTAAAGTTTATTTTAAAAAAGAAGACAAATTTTTCATTTCTGAGTCAAATTTTCACCTGTATTAAGTAATAATACTTCTTTAAAATATTCTTAAATGCATATTTAAACCAAAATCTCCATTAAATATTGCCAAAGATTAAACAGATCAACAAATTTTTGCTCATTGTCATCTATGGGATAAAATAAAATGAAAAAAAATTCAAAGTGGTAAAGACCTTTATGTAAGTTAAAAAGAACATCAAATGAAACTTCACATTGACACACACAAAAACTTTTAACCTGATAGCCTTATATAAAGAGCTATGGTTCCTAATTTTGGATTAGAACCATCATATAGAAAAGTTTACTCAGAAGCAACATCTCCAAAGGAAACAAAATTCTCTGTTTGCCTTGATATCTTTCTTTTTTAAGATTTATTTATTCATGCATACAGAACTGGGGTACAGGCCAGAGATGCGGAGGGTGACGATTCACCAGAAACAGAGTGTGGAGCAGAACAGGCAGATCAATGAACCCTGCCTTGATATCTTTATGCTTCCCTATATTATCATAAAGAACAGTAGTGGGTAGATCCACAGCAACTCTTTCAGATTTAATATAAATAAAGATATGTATTAAACATCTAGCATCCTAGGTGGGAGCAGGGACCCCAGAAACCATGTGTCTTTGGCTGCAGAAGAAGAGAGGGCATGCTAATAACCAGGGGTAGTCTGGTGGACCTTGGGGTGGTGAAACTGTTTCTTTCTCTAAAGCCATGGAAACCCAGCTCAGAATAACTGAGTGACCTTAAATCGCATTTAAAAGTAGAACCTAACTTCTGGTTGCATTGTTTCCGTTTACTAACTTTACTTAATGCATTGTCTCCCCTGGGCTTGACACTACTTGTCTGTGACTCTGGGTCAGAAACCCGGGCACTGTATAGAGGGAAGTTATACTCTGACATGGTGAGCTCCTCAAATAATTTAGATTATTTGCATCAGAGGTCATACACTTATTCTGTAGGAAGTTATGTGGTAAAAATGTTAGGTTTTGCATATCATCTCTGGAGCATCCTTCATTTGGTAGTTTTTTGGTTTTTTTTTCGAACAACATTTTAAAGTGTAAAAACCATTCTAGCGTAGGAGAGCATATCACATGGCCATATTTGGCTGGTGTCTGTGAGTTCACCAATCACTGATCTATAAGGAAAACATATATATATATATATTATATATAATAAACACTGAGCAGATCTTGCCCTAAGAATGATGACAGTTGTCTCTGCGGGCTTCTCTTTTTCTTAATAAATCTGCCCCTTTCAAAATTCAGCTCTTGAGAACCTATGTCTATGCAGACATCTCCTTTATATACACACATTCCATGTGGACCCTGCAGAGACCCACTGTCTGAACAAGCCTTTACTCATGAAATGGCCCTGGAAATCTAGAAGTATTTTGTCATCTAAGGAAAACATTTCTAGAAAGAACCTCTTTCTTTTCCTTTGAGATATTTTTGTTTTCATCTAAAAAGCTTATGAGGGCCCTCCCTAGTTTCACAAAGGGTTAAAAAGTACAACTCTATGAAGCTCTCCTTAACCACTGCAGCCAGGGAGCTGACCCACATGGCGCAGCAGACCTCTCCTCACACACATGCTGCTCCCCTCAGCAGTGTACTATGTCAGTCTGGCTGTTCTGTTCTCCACTGTCTCTGGTGAATCCTCTCATTCCCTGCACCTCTGTCCTGTATCCCAGTTCTTGTATGCACAAATAAATAAATCTTCTTTTAAAAAAAGTTCATGAGAAACATGTAGAATCAGGAAAGAATCGTTGTACAGGAAATAGAAACTGGGAAATTTTATTCCTACAGCCTTTGTAGGAAACCAGAAGGTGAACATAACAAAGACTTAGAACTCTTAATATAAATGTGGTTAAATAAGTAAAAGAACCTTGCTTAATAATTAATAAAATGGAAAAAAAATGTTCATGGATAAGAATCTTTAATATGATTTCGAGCCAACACAATCTCTGCAAAAAGCTTAGCTTCTTTCTTTGCATACATTGAAAAGTTGAGGCTAAAATTTATGTAAAGACACAAAAGGACCACAACAGCCAAAACATTCTTGCAAAAGAACAGTTAGAAGACTCAAACTTCTCATTTCCAAAGTTACTACAGAACTACAGCAATCAAGAGTCTATAGTTCTGGCATAAGGATATGATACTTAGATCAGAGAAATAGAATTGAGAATCTAGAATTCAACATTACATTGATCTTCAACAATGTGTCAAGACCATTAGTTGTGGACAGAACAGATGTTTCAGCAACTGCTGTCATGCTCAGATAATCAGGTGCGCACATATAAAAAATCTAAAGCTGGACCTCTGCCTCACAGTGTATACAAAAATTAACTTGAAACTCTACTAATACATAAATGTAAGAGCTAAAATAATACCACTCTCAGATGAAAACATGTGAATAAAACTTGATGACCAAGAGTCATCAATGTAAAAGCAATGGCTTTTACGTATAATAACAAAATCTCAAGCAATAAAATAAAACCTGGATAAATTGCACATCACCAACATGAAAACTTTTTGTTCTACAAATGATACTGCCAATAAAATAAAATGGTAAGCCTCAACGTGAGAGAAACTGTTTACAAATCCCATATGTAGTAAGGGACTTATATCCAAAATATGTAAAGAACTCTTACAACTCTATAATAAAAGATAAGTGAGTCAATTGAAGAACAGGAAAAGATCTGGAAGGACATTTCTCCAAAGAAAATAATGGTCAATAAGCACCTCAAAATATGTGCAACTTATGACTGTAATCAAAATGCCATTAATTGATAAGGATATGGGAAATTGGAAGTCTCCCACATGGCTGATGGAAATCTAAAAATGGTGAAGCTAATTTGAAATGCAGCCTGGCAGTTCCTCAAAAAATTAACATTTTATTAGAATGACAGTATAGGCCAGTAATTCTAATCCTAGTTATATAGTCAAGAAAAATGAAAGCACACACCCACAAAAATCATTTTTTAAAGACTTTATTTATGCATACAGAACTGGGGTGCAGGCCAGAGCGACAGGGATGGTGAGAGGATTCACCAGAGACAGAGTAGGGAGGAGAACTGGCAGATTGATGAATTACACTGCTGAGGGGAGCAGCGGGCCAGACAGGAAAAGTCTATTGCACCATGTGGGTCACCTCCCTGGCTGCCCCAGGGATTGAACTTATGTGGAAGTGCCGAGGGTAGCTTCATAGTGCTTCACTTTAACCTGTTATGCCATCAGGGAGAGCCCCACACGAAATCTTAGATACAATTGTTCATTATAGGATTATCCATTAGCGCCAAAGACCAATGAGTAAAATAAAGTGGGTATTTCCATGCAAAGGAATATTATCTTGGCAATAAAAATAGAATACTGTTATATGCTACATGAGTGATACCTGAAAGCATAATAAATGAAAAAAGACAGACCAAAAGGCTCTTACTGGATAATTCAATTAATACAAAATATTCAGAATAGGCATATAGAGTAACAGGAAGGAGATTAGTGTTTCTCCAGGGCTGGGAGTGTAGGACTTGTGTGGAGTGGGGAGAATGGGGAGTGACTTTAATGTGTCCAGGACTTATTTTGTGGATAAAAATGTTTTATTACTGTTATTTGTGATGATTGTATAACTTTGTGAATATAATTACATTCTAAAAAATAAGTTGTAGAATGCATAAATTATACAAAAATCAGGTGCTAAAAATTGAATTGCATTTCAAAAAATGAATTCAAAGATCTTGTATAAAAAAATCTTTTTATGGTAGGTATATTTCAAACATAAAGCTTGAACCTTTGATTTAGGTAGTTCCTTTTTTTTTTTTTTTTTGCCTATTTGCTGATTTATTTTAGAATTGCATGGGAGGAATCCAGAAGATTTTCTTTGTTAGTTTAAAATATTTTCTGTCATGAACTTTGAAGAAAATTTTTAAAAATATATAATGGTTTATTTTTACATGATTTTGTGCCTTTTTCCATCTCAGTTGTAATCCCCATGCGCTTCCCATCACCAGGTAGGTTGTTACATTTTTAATAGATCACCTGTTAAGCAACACACATTGAACTAAGTCTGTTTGCAGGGAGAGTTAATTCTGAGCCTAAAGTTTCCCATCCTTTTAAGCCTCCATTGCTTAGAATCACACCTGGAAATAAAAGACACACAATAATTGTTGCAGACCTGAAGTTACTAAAAAATAAGGCATCAAAGGTGCAGAGGATACCGACATGCAGGGGCCACGTGCCCGGGAAAGACACAGGTTGGGGCCATAGACCATGCTCTCTGACCCCTGACCTATGAGTTTAAAGCAAGTGGTCCAAGTTCAAGTGTTATCCTTGGCCTTTTTTCCTCAAAACCTCACTGACAAGTGACAAAGAAGGAAGTCTACCACCTGTGGGGGAAAGGTCACTTCTGCATCATAGTTGAGTTGGAGAAGGAAGGCAGCAGCAGGCATCTTTCCTTCTGCACTGGCACTTTAGTCACATTCCCTGGCATCTACAGGTGACCATCTGTTACATGTATTTAATCTGAAAGATGAAAAATGAAGACCTTGCATTTTAAATATTAATGTACACACTGTACATTCTATATATAATAGGGACAGTCTGTAGTTTGAAAAAAGTGTGGTATGACACAATGGAATATTACTCAGCAACAAAAAATAAATGCATACCTTTTGCAGCAACATGGATGGAGCTGGAAGGGATCATGCTTAGTGAAATAGCAAGAAAGAAAAGGAAAAATATTGGATGGTTTCTCTCATAGCAGGAGTATAAAGGACCAGTTGAGGAAAAAAAAAATAATGAAAAGCTATATACCAGAGACATTTTATGGGGTTGGGGTGGGGAATGGGACCAAAAACAGTGTGGGGAGGGAAATGCACTGGACTATGGTGATGGCACATGGGTGATTTGGTGATGGGAAGCCCAAGGGGGCTACAACTGAGATGGGGACAAAAAAGCATAAATGATGTAAAAACAAACTATTACATTATTTTTTAAAAAAAGCAAAAAAAAAAAAAGCATGGTATGAAATTCTGGGTAAAATAATGACATCATCAAGGAGTATCAAGGCCTCACTATCTAGAAACCTGCCCTCCCCACAAAGAAAAAAAAGGAGGGGGAGAAAGCAAAAATGTGCACGTGCTAATACTAACCAAACAAGAAAAGGAAAGCCCTTAGTGAGATGAACTTGGAAAAGTGCTGGGTCATCCAAAAAACAGAAGTAAACATCACAGTGAGGTCACACTTAACTCCCAGAATCCTGGTGTTTCTCACACAAATCTTGAGAGAGAAAAATTAGTAATGGTTTATTCTTGGCTTTTACCCTTTTTGATGACCTGGTAGTGAAAATGATTGTCATGGATAGGGGGTGGAGGTGTTGGGGGTGGGTAGGGGAACACAAGAGAAATATCAGCAGTCTGGCAGGACCGTGTCACAAGTGCAAGGCTGGGCTGAGGGCACATCACTTGTGGGCTGCTTGAGGTACAAGCACTCCACTTCTTGTACCCCCCAAAGAAAAGGGGACCTTGCATATTCTCCTCTGTCTCATTGGAAAAGAAGACCCCTTGGAACAACACTGCTCCAGCTGAGTCCATTTCCCATCCCATGCTCAATGGCTACAGAAATCAGACAATAGAGAGAATGGTAACCATCAAATCAACTTAAAAAGGGGAAAGAAAAAAGGATCTGATAAAAGGATCAGTTTTCATCCAGCAGAGGAGTACAGGAAAGGTCTAGCGCAAGTAGGTAAAAAACTAGTAACTGTGCTAAACGGGCTAGAAATTCAAGTAAAAAAAAAAAAAAGAGGATAAAGAATCAGAATGCCTGGATTTCTCAACTGCAACACTTGATACTCAATGTCCATCTTGGTTTCCCTTTGCCAAGGAAAAGAAACGGAGTTTGAGAAAGTTTAATTTGTCAACAAATTAAGGGCAGCAGACTAGTGCTTGAAAGACCACGGCCTTGCTCTTTGGCGGAGGACAGAGGTGCTCCCCCAGAGTTCCAGGAACTAGTTGGGGGAGTGGGCAAGGCTCAGCAGATACATCCTTGCAACACAAGTGTCTGGAGGTTTCCGTTGACGCCAGCTGCTCTCGCTATCACCTGGTGGTCAGCGATCCAGATGCTATCTTCTTAGGGAAGCTCTTTCCCTCAGAATGTAAGAAAATAGAACTTGTTAAGCCTAGAGGTAAATGAAGGAACTGGAAGAGCTTATCTGGAGGGACAGAGAGACAATTCCTTCATTTCTGTTCCACACTTGAAGTAAACCTGTGCAGAAAAATCATAAAGCTGATCCAACCCAAACCACCATGAAACTGGAGAGCTGAACATTTTTTAGATAGACTTTCTTTAAAATATCGGCTTCTGTTTCTCAGGAAACTCTTGGAGATTGTGTGCCACCCAAGTGGTGTTATAAACAAAGAGCAGGCATGGAATGATAGAAACACGAACTCCAAGATAAAAGAAAAGGGAAATGAAGGGCCATGAAGAAATGGAAGGCACGAATCTTTGAAAAGCTGTAACCAAGTGTTCACTACGATTCTGCCCAAACTCTAACCCAATTCATCACGGGCCTGGTCTATGACATCAGCTGACACCCTGGGCCTCTGACAGAGCAAAGGCAAATTCCCTCTGACAGATGATACCATCTTTTTGGGTCTCCACAAATATGGTTTCAAGGATAATGAGTGACTCATAGTCAAGTGTAGCCAAATGCACCAGGAGGCTGGCTCATGAGCGAGACCATGAAAACACACTGACCACAGAAGCAGACACCAAGACTTCAGGTACCGGCGGAACAGGACAAAACCGGACACAAATATAGTTACATGCTAAAGAAATGGAAAAATAAAGATTCTGCAGAGAACAGGAGACTTTAAAAAGTGGCTGTCAGTGGTGCCCAAATCCGCCAGGACATGGACTCCCTGGAGGGCTTGGGGGGCTCCTTTATAGTCACAGGCGGGATTTGCGTTTCCAGTAGGGTCAGATCTTATATTTCACATGCAAAACACATGCAGAAAGTCATTTATTTTTTTTTTCCACAATCTCTCAAATTAGATTTCCAATGTGTCTCTTCCAGTTTTCCTGAGAGATAATTGGCATCCATCACTGAGTGAAAGGCCTAGAGCACCAGGGTTTGGTTTACGTATGTGGTGAACTGGAGACCACAGGTTCAGCTAATATTCCTCTTCTCATAGTGAAACAGTAAGAAGAAAAGGAAAAGGAAAAAGTAAAAAAAATCCTCCTTGTGATGAGAATCTTGATTTTAGTCTCATAACAAACATCCCACATACCCACAGCTGTGTTAGCTGTTGTCATCATACTGTACATTACACCCCTGGGGTTTACTGGTCTTATAACTGGAAGTTCCTCCCAACCTCCCACCCTCACTCCCAAGCAGAAGGCTGCTCTCATTTTCTGTTGGCTTTATCCCACATACAAGTGAGAACATAGAGCATTCATCTGATTCAAATGCAAGATAATAAACAAAGTCTGGGAGAAGGAAAAAAGGCTGGAGTAAAGTTTCAACTTTTGGTAAGTTTTTCTTTTTTTCTTTTTCCTCCCAAGGCATTTGTGTGACAATTTTAATAATTTAAAAAATAATTACAAGCATACTGGGCTTCCTTGGTGGCCTGGGGGGTTGACTTTCAGCACCACTAATGCTACGGTTTGAGTTCAATCTCAGCCAGGTCACTGACCCACATGGCGCAGCAGACCTCTCCTGTCTCACCCACTGCTCCCCTCAGCAGTGTATTTCAGTCCATCTGCCTGTTCTGCTCCCCATTCTGTCTCTGGTGAACCCTCTCATCCCCTCTACACCTCTGTCCTGTACCCCAATTGTATGCATAAATAAATAAATCTCCTGCAGCTTCTGCTTATAGAATGGTTATTTCTTTGGCTATTTAAGAAAAATTAAGTTTGGTAGTCAACAGATACATGCCAAATAAAAATACTTTGTTTGGGTTAAAAAAATACTGAAAAAAAATTACTGAATGGAAGGGAAGGTCCAAGTAGAAAAGCGAGCCCTTCCCCCTCACCTTGTTTTAGTCTATGGCAATTATAATCTTACACAGTGTTTTATTTTGGCTCAGGGTACAGCCTCTTAGAAGCAGGCACTGCTGACTAGTTACTCATACAGTCAAGGTCTGGAAACAGTTTCATGGCAAAATTTCAATAAGGGTTGCATAGAAGCGAGAAAAAGAGGAGTCGGTGGGAAAAGGGACTCAGGAAGGTGTTTTATTTTTCAGGCCCATAGAAAAGGAGCCAATTTAACTTTATTTAGGTATCGACATCAGCACCGGTGTGGGTAGAAGGAAGCAAGTGGACTCACTGTGGAAAGCCCTGTAATAATTAAAAGCCTAAGGCGGAAGACCACCTGCCTGAGCTCCAAAGCCCACTTAGCCGGCAGGGGCACTAGGGGCTGGTGGTAAAGACACACCTGGTGAACAGAAGCCTCTCTCCAAACCAGGCCCAGCTGCAAGGCCTTCCCCACACGAGCTTGGTGGGCCTCAGAAGGACCAGGCACAGGGGGCGAAGCTGGTGCAAGCTGTTCTTTTACCCCTTGGGTCACCACGGGTTCTTGCCCACTGAGTGAAATTTGAAGAATTTTTTTTGGAGAATAAGCAGAGAGAAGCAAACCTTATTCAAGAAAAGTAAGGAACTGTTTATGTAAAGGAAGGAAGCAAGGACTCATAAATGTGCCATACCTGGGAGGGACAAGAAGCCATCCCTGGGGGCAGAGTCAGGAGCAGTGTGGGGTGGAGGAAAACAACTCAAAGACCACATTGTGGGAGAAAGAAAGAGGGGTCTGGGTTCTGGAAGTGCGGGGCCTCTCCCAGGGCCAGCCTCACTAATCTGGTATCAGGAAGGTGGGAAAGAGGGCAAGTCCGCTGGGAATGTGAGGAATGGTGCTGGGGCTGTGGACTGGGGAGGCCGTACCTGCAGGGGAAAGGAGCAGCATGGGCCGGTTTCTAGGGGCTATTTAAATCTTTTTTCTCATCCTACTTGGCAACTGGCTCTTGCTCTTGGTGGCTGTATGCCTCTGCTGCCCATTTTCCTAACTCTTACCTTAGGGTTTCTGTTTTTATCTTCCCTGTCTTAGTCACCCAAGTGTTACTACCCTGGTTTATTTAAAAGTTCTCCTGGGCTTTTTGACCTAGTCTCTGGAGTGTGTTTTAGTTAGCAGCTCTTGGAATGTACTGCCCTTACCTCAGAAGACTCTGTAACTCTGGAAGTCCCTGCCTGAAATGTCCCTAAATCTGCCTAGGAACTAACCCTCACTTGCCCTAGGATTGGGGAGATGATGAGAAGTTCATGTTCTGTGTACATGAAGGCCCCTAGCCAGACTTCTGAGCCAAGGAGGAATGCAGACCACACACCCCAGGGGCTCTTCTCCCTGGCCCCTCTGATGACCTCCTGCCTACCACCCCCATCTTCAAGTTAGTTTCTGTGTCCCCCACTCATCACTGGCCAGCTTAGGCGCTGGGGACACTCGGGGCTTTGGGGGGTCAAGGCACACAGGCAAGAGGCCCTTGCAGCGTCAAGACACAGAAGTCAACGGGGCGCAGGGACACTTGAGCTTCAGGGGGCGCACAGCTACAGAGGCAGGGGGCTGGGGGCGGGCCGGATCGCGGGGCGCGGCGGTTGGGAGGAAGTGCGGGTGCCTGCCCGGGCGCGTTAAGGAAGTGCCCAAAATGAGGAAGCGCCAAGCTCAGAGCCACTGAGGCAACTCCGGCGGCTGGAGGAACGGTAGGGACCGGCGGCCGGCAGTTCCAGGAGCTGCCAGCGCCGACGCGCCCAGGTTCCGGAGTCCCGCGCGCCCCCAGCCCCGCGCCGCGCCTCGCCGCGCCGCGCCCCGCCCTGCTTCACCTGGCTCAGGTAAGTGTGACCGTGCGCGCTCCAGCTCACCGCGGTGACGCGGAACCCCGAGGCGGGAAAGCGAGGAGAGAAGGAGCGGCGGGGTTCGCCCTTTTCTGGTTGCTCAGGCACACCGGTGCAGGTACACCGGGCGGGGCCTTTGAAATCCAGGTTAAATGTTGATAAAAATTATTCGAATAGAAACAGATAAGTTCTGTCAGCTTTTAGCCTACACCCAATGCCATCTCGGGGTCCAGCTCCCGTAAAGGAAGAGGGGCTGGGCCCGCGGCGGTCGCGCAGAGCGGGGACGCCCGGCCGCCAGGTTCCTTCAGCGCGCACAGAAACCGCGGGATCGAGCGGTTGGTGATCTCAGCCTGGAGGGGCTGGCCTCAGAAAATTCGGTCTTGGAAAGAAAACATTGTGCTTTGGCCCTTTACAGGAATTATCTGGAAAATTCCACCGTATTTATCGTAGAATGTTCATATGCTCTCAAAGGTTTATATGTACATCTCATTTTGTACATAAAGTGCAGTTGCACAAAAAGTGACTGTCGGAACCACTCATCGTAAAGTAACTTAACTAGACAGTGAGTTGGAGAGTGGGAAAGTTTTATGTAGTACATTGTCAGTTGATATGTATATATATATATATATATATATACATATATATATATATGTTTTAATGTCTTAAGGCATTCAATATAGTGTTTATATATTTAATATATATTAAATACATACATATATATGTATTATGTTGGGCAATAAGGCTATACCCATGCAAACTAGTAAACTATACAACTATATATTGTGTTTTTGTTGTTTTGAATGTTTAAGAGCTAGAAAGATAATCGCAGGAGTTACAATCTTTTTGAGATTGCAAACAGTGTTGGAGAAAAGTTTAATGGATTTGCCTGACTTGCTGGAGATACTACTGAGCCAAGTAGAACTGCTGACTGGAGCTTTCTTTTTCTTAAATCTTTGTAACATTTCAGCGTGGGGTTTAAAGAGATGTGGCACATCTGATTCTTCGTATTAAATAATAATAATAATACTGTAATGGCAGAATTCTTGCAAGAGTTGGAATTGATCCAAGGATTTCGTTTTTGTTTTGATGAGAACAAACGCACTGCTGTTATGCAGGCAGCCTTTTAATGGAAACATAATTAAATTCATTGATGAGTATCTCCCTCCCCCTAAAAAAGTCCAAATAGTGAATAGATGTATTTGTGTTTGAGCTAAATGGTGTAACCATTTGTAAATGATTTGGTGTTTTAAGGGAGAAATCTTGGCTATTGAAGTTATTTTCTCAAATCATTTTGTTCTAGCTACAACATACTTTGAATGTATTTGGAGAAATTTTTCAATAAAATAGAAATTGTGTTCTCTGTATTTGGAGTGCTTCTATATATGAAGGATTTTATAACCAGGCTTGATACTTGTATTTTTAATGTCTTAAGCTAGGATAAAATTGAGGTGTATACAGTTGGACTTTACCTTTCTTGAGGAGTGAAATTGAAAGAAAGATCATTTTGTTGCTACTTTTATATTTTAGAAATAACTCTTCTTAGCCTTCTTTACAAGCATATTTAATATTTTGAATACAATCATATTTAATATTCTGAATACAGGCCTGACTTTCTGTTTGTGTTTTGTTTTTTTTTTTAAAGATTTATTTATTTATTCATACAGAACTGGGGTACAGGCCAGAGATGTAGAGGGTGATAGGATTCACCAGAGACAGAGTGGGGAGCAGAACAGGCAGATCGACGAAGTACATTGCTGAGGGGAGCAGCAGGCCGGTCAGGAGAGGTCTGTCGCGCAGTGTGGTCACCTCCGGGGCAGGCGGGGATCGAAGTCAAGCGGAAGTGGCTTTAGCTTCTTAGTGCAGTGCTTTAACCCGCTGCGCCACCAAGGAGGGCCTGTTTTTTTTTTTTTTTTTTTTTTTAAAAAAAAAAAAACAAAAACAGAACATGTAGTAAATAGAATGTCCATAGTCATTATTCAAAGCCCTTGTATCAGGATATGTTTTTGAATTTTTTGAATTCAGGAGTTTTCAAAATTTAGAATTCCAATTTAGAATCTCAATTTCAGCACCGGGAAAGACATTTCCTTGGAACTTGGAAAGCTGTGCGTATATACTCACAGACACTGTGTGCTGCAAACCACCCCAGTACGATCTGGGCACATCCTGCACCAGCAATTACTATTTCTGCACTGACATGGGAATCGTCTCTCTTAAGTGGAATAAAGAAAGACTATAAATAGCTGTGTGTTACTTTAGGGCAGGTGTTGTCACTAAATGAAGTTCACTAAAACTTAGTTTAAAAAATCTTGTTTTTCAGAGCTCCTGAGAGACTAAGGGACTCTTTGCTTTTCAAAGCAAATTGCATTTCTATGCCCAATAATTCACACTTCTCAGTAATTAGTCAGTTCTCCTCTTTTCAGGAGTGTCTGAAATAGCAAGAGTTCACTGAATTTTCAGCAATGGTGGCTAAAACATAGAACCTCCTGGTGAGACTGGTATACTTCATCCCTGGTGAGATCCTTCCAGAAGGTCAAGTATCTGACAAACTTGTGGTGCTTCTGCTTACCGAGGAAGCTGCCCTTTCCACGGCCCTTTCCACGGCCCTTTCCACGGCACGGCCCATATTCCTGGAGAAACAGCACTTCCTCTCTGAGTGCAGCGCTCTGGCTCCTTGCTACCTGTGGGCATGCTCTGCAATCTTTGTCATCTCAGTCTTCTCCGTGATAAATTTTCTTCCACTTCGTCTCACTCATGTCTTCCTTCCCACCCTCCACTCCATTTGCAAATTTAACATCTTTCTTCCACTTGGTTTAACTGTAAATGAGTGAAGAAAAAAATAGGAATTTATACTTCTGGAGGAGAATCGTTTCTCATTGTCTCCCCATTGGACATTAAAGAAAATAATAATTGAAATCAAAAGACAGACTCTTAAAGATTGAAATTGCCTCAATTATGTCCTGTCTTACTTTTCTACCTCGGTTTGAACAAGTTGGTCCATTTTTTACTTGTTAAAAGAAAATTTTGTTTGCTTTGGTTCATTTTGTTTTCTTACTGAGGAACTGTGAGATATTTTAAAATCTAGATTGACTGGATTTTAAAGGAAAAGTTCATTTTGACATTATCTCAGCAGGGAGAGATATGTTCTTTTAGCTTCTGACTTTGCTTGATAAAATGTTAGCTTGTGCCATTCGAATTTTGTTTGTTTTTAAGAATGAACGATGTAAATTTTTGTCCAGCAAATCTCTAACGGTAGTTGAATTGGAATCCTAAGAATAGACACATTTAGCCACGATCAAAGTTACCAGTACAAAGACTATTTGGTTTGTATATGGTAGGTTTAACGAATCAAAAATGGCCCAGACACTAATGTTTATTTTTGAAGTCTGCTAATGACTCAGAATGAGAGCAAGAAGGGGAAGGTGAGCTAGAATACAGGAAATACCACCATTACCAAGGAGGCAGTATGGACATTGGGATGGACAGTACCTGATAGGTAGCACCTTCTACCTGGAACTGGGGGGGGGGCATTGCTCTAAGATCGGGGGGTGGAGGCTGGAGAGGGAGCTACCCTTTCACTGCTCCTGGGGCCCTGGAGGGGAGCAGACAGAGGAGATAGGTACTGGGTTTCCTGGTAGACTGAGCTGAGTGGGAAACCTTAACCCAAGTGAAGGCTGAGTAGGCATTTCCTCTGGGCTGGGAGGTGGGAGGGGGAGGGTGTACGTGGGGTCAGGGTGCAGGACTGCTGAGAGTACTGGGTGCAGTCATTGTGGAAGAGGGGACAGGCAAGAAGAGGAACTGCAACAGGAAAGCCCCAATTTAAATATTGCTTTATTTATTTATAGTCTGATGACTACAAAGTACATTTGAATGTCCAATAGATGACATAATTTTGACTTCACCTATTTGTCTTAATTGATTGACCTTCCTTTTTTCAGAGAATCTGACAAATTGGTCTCTATTTCTGTTGAGTTGTCATGGAGATGTTATGGTGTGAGCACAGTTAGTTTTTCTTGTCATTTAATTTTAATTTATGATAGCGCCTCCCTTCATCACCACTCTAAGAAATCAGCACTCAGGGTCGCAGGGAGACTCATTCTGTAATATGAGGTGAGGTGCTATTTGGTATTCCTTATAATTATGTTTGGAACTAAAGTAAGGTAGGTTATAGCTGCTTTCTTCCTCTACCCCATCTTACCTTCTCTGGGGTAAATGCTTCTTTTCTTTTCATGTTTCCTCCATTGACTTTGTATTTATTGTGATTTTCTCCCCAGTTCTCTTAACATGCAGCTAAAATTCCTCCTGATTCAGTTTCCAACCAAATAAAACATACCAGTCTGTCAGTCCCATGTCTCTGTCTTTCCAAAACTCTCTGTCTTCTTGCTTCAGCCTGACTGTTTCTCTTCAGTCTTGCTTCCTACACGTTAATAACTAGTGTTTTGGGGAACTGTTGACTAAAGACATTTTCAGTAAATTACTTATCAAACTCTTTGTTTTACATTTCGGAGCCTTAACCATCTCTGCCAACATTCATGTACATTTTCATTTTAGCAGCCAGCACCTACACTGTAAATCAGTGCTAATGTCCCTTTGGATTTGACCCCACATGCTTTAGTTCTGAGTGAAAGGAATATGCATTTTCCCAGGAATGGGGAGTCCCCAGGGTTTTCTCAGATGGCAGGCTTGGGGACCCTCAATCCTGAAGCTGTGCTGTGTGATTTTCAACGCCATAGCCGGGAGATGTTCCTCACTCCAGTGAGTGAGGAATGCTGGGTAGGTGAAGCTGAGTGCTGTGGGTCATCAGAGGGCTGGGCCGCCACGCGCCTGGGGAGCGTGAGAGTGGGTGTGCCCCCAGAGCTCTGTGGCCTGGGGTGTGTTGGCTCTGAGGTGTCTTGGGTCCCAGGCACCTAGTCCACTTTGGGCAGTGTAGGGCTATGCCTACCGCCCCATCACAGTGGAACCCAGGCTGTCCTTGGGTGGAGGCAATATGCCGTGGTTATCGTCACCTGCAATGTTGACAATTTGAGTCACTGAACTGACAGAAAGTCTCAGAGTCCCGGTCACTAACTGATGTTACCGACTGGTTGAGAGTAGGGGTCTGAGGGCCCACCCTATCAGACACACTGTGTCTGGATGTTACTCATTTAGTCTGGGTAGATGGATCCCAGGCAGTCTCTTCACCCAGAAGTGGGTCTGTGCCTGTAGGCTGAGAACGCCCTGTATTTAAAGTCTGTGTAACCGTGTCTCAGCCTCTCCTAGGCAGGAAGCTCTGGGATCTGCCCGAGGCTGATGTGGCTTTCCCAGAGAGAAGGCAGAGGTGTCAAAGCCTTTTATAAAGTTCCTTTCTCTAACCTCCAGAGTGAGAGAATGTTCTTTCATTTCCCTTTTGAGAAGTGCTAAATTGCCACAATTAGTGTATAAATTCAGATCCAAAGGTAAAGAATTTAGATGCAACAGAAATCCCTGGAAACTGAGGATCCCACCCACCTCACCC
>NW_004567118.1:17677239-17696497 GCF_000260355.1 Condylura cristata | reverse complement strand
CTGTTCCTCTGCCTTCATGCCTGTGATGTATTTGTGCACCTTCAGAAGATTATTACTTTGGTGTGTGTATGTCTTCTTAATGCCAAGTCTTTTCACAACTTAGCTTCTTTGGTCATTAACATGCCATGGTTTTGGGACTTCTTCCTATGTGAGCTCAATGTAGTTTAATCCACAGGGAAGGAAATAGGATCATGTATTGACATTTTGTTTCTTCTAAGTCTGTATAACCAGAATGACTGCAGCTTTTCTTTCATTCTTTCCCTCTTCTGCCTTTTGCAAACCACCAGATTAATCTATCTAGCCAGATCTTCGGCCCTGTCTGGCGTGTCACACACTCCACCTACCGCAGCTCACTCTCTATATTTTAGTGATACTTTTGGCTCTGGCGTTTTATTCACGGTCACTGAAAACATGCTGTCCTTGGTTGTGACCTTCCTTTTCTTTAGCATCAGCACATCTGTCTGTTCATTTGGTATCCTTCCTGGTGTGCTTGGTACTGGTAGGATGTACACTAGTTTTTCTGGGCACCCTAGAAGTTACTCTTCTGAGGCTGTGTGTGTTGTGTGGTGTCTTGTGACCTATCCCCGGGAAATAGGAGGATAGGTGACATAGTGTGTGGGTGCAGGGGTGCCCTGTTCTTGGCTGACATGGCCATGTCTTGCTGTCCATGTCCTTGGGGAGAGGTGGGTAGGACATATGTTGCCTTTAGGGGGTCGAGCAGCTGAGGACTTAGAGGATTCGGCTGCCCTGCTGATGGCCTGCAGAGCTCCTATACCCCACCCACCCATCTCTGTCTTTGCCAAGATGGCGCACCCTACGGTCTTCTCTACCTTCACAGCCATCCCCACAGCTCTGGGCTGTGGTTTCCTCTTGGGTTTGAGCCCCCCTCCCTGAGTCTCTTAAGGACAGCACAGTAGTTTCCTGCCCACTCCTGGTCAGCCTCTTTTGTCGCCCAGTGTGGTTATGGATTGACTTCCTGTGCTATTGTTTTTAATGCTGTTTTTTTTTTTTTATTTTTTTTGTTGTTGTTATTATTTCTTTGCATTTATAGGCTGTATAGGCTTGAAGCAGAAGTGCCCCCACTTCCTTTTTCTTTTTTTTTTTAGCAACACCAATCAGCTGATGGCCACAGCTCTGTGAGGGCAGTGACACAGGAGGACAGCGGCTCTCAGAGCAGGGTGAGACAAGGCTTGGCGCTGCTTTGGACTCTGCTCTTGAGCTGGCAGCTGGCCAGCATGTGGCCGCTCAGGTGGTGGGGGTGTCCACGCAGAGGGCTGCGCTGTCAGAGGCATGCGGGCTCAAACCCTCAGTTGCTTGGAAGCATGTTGGAGATTGTTGGAGGTGGAGGGGAGACGAGGCGCCTTCTACTTCTCAGTGAGAAACAGTGAGGCTGGAAAGGGGAGGAGGTTTATCGAAGACTAAAGGATGTGCTAGGGTGAGGATCCTCCAGTGTGGGTAGGCATTTCCAAACCAGAGCCAGAATTTGTGTTCACTGCTTGCATCAGTCAAAGTGGCAGAATAGTCTGCCCCATGCTGAGAAATTTAAACTCTCTGTGGACTCAGGAAGTCTGGGAAGCTGCTGAAGGCCGTGCATGCAGCCGCCATGCTGATTTCACTTTTTCATTAGTAGTGACAGAGAGCATGTTATAAGTTCATAACTTTGTGCTGAAACATCAGGCAAAGGTTCAGAAATAGGACAAATGAGAGGGCAATATGAAGATATCTGATGCTTTCCCCTGTTGTCCCTTTGACACAGGCTTGTTGCCAAGCTTACTGTCCAGGGTAAAGGGGGAGATGTGGGAAGCTGGCTAGAGAGGACACGCCTGTCACCATCATTAGACCTAAGTGTCCGGTCCGCCCACATGTGGGCGGAAGTGCTATTCTGTGAGTGTGTTCCTATAGACAGGGCTGGGTTTCAGTGTCCTGAGGTGCTGGATCCACCAGTGTGTGCACTTAAGATATTCCTTCTGGATCCTTGAGGGAAGTCAGACGTGACTTCTTTATCCTTCTAACCTTTCCCTGCAATTGGCAAGCTGCTACTCTGAACCATGACATCTTACCTGTTTCATAAGGGGGTGGAAATGGGCTTGAATGTTCCCTTTTTCCTCCTGCTGTAATCCAGCACTTCAGTCTAAGAAAACTGGAAATGGTGTCAGTATCCATTCATAGAAGACTGGCATAGGATTTGCTGGGGTCACTGGAGCAAAGTACCGCAGACACTGGTTGTCTCAGTTCTGAAGGTGGGAAGACCCAGAGCAAGGCATTGGTGAGGCAGGTTTCCCTGAGGTGCTCTCCTTGGCGTGTAGACTGCTGTCTCATGCCCCTCTCCTCGCTGTATGTGTCTGTATCCTGATCTTCTCATCTTAAAAGGATGCCAATCATTTTGGCGTAGGGCCCACTGTGATGATCTTATTTTAACTAATTGCCTCTGTTAAGGCCTTGTTTCCAAATACAGAGCCATTCTGAGCTACTGCAGGTGAATTCAACATGAACTTGAGAACATGGGTGGATAGGTGGCATCTGGACTCCTCATGGTGTCCTTTCTGTAGTGCTCTCTGCATGTCACCAAGTCCCTATAAAAGGGAAAATATATGTAAGGGGGAAATACTTGTAAGACACCTTTATTTTCAGTGCCTGTGGTAAAGGACCAATAGGCTTTATATGCAAAGAGCTCTTGCAAATCAATGAGAAAAATAAGCAGTCTGATAGAAAAGCTCAAACTGCTCACGCAGTTTAAAATTTAAAAAGAAAAAGCAATTTTAATAAAGTAAAAATGAAAAGCAACAAATAACTATAAACCAGAGACATTCTATGGGGGAGGAGAAGGGAACAGGATCAAAACTGAGGTAGGGAGAGTGCATGGGACTATGGTGATGGCACAGGGGTGAATTGGTGGTGGGAAGTCCACGGGGATTACAACTGGGATGGAAATGAACAAAATGAAGAATGATGTAATATACACTAATATATATATACATACATATATGTGTGTATACATACATACATGTATATACATACACATGCATGCATGCATGCATGCATACATACATACATAAACGAAAAGTATTTGCGTATGCTCCTCCTCTCTATGTGACCACGTATGAGGGAAAGAAACTTGCCCATAGGCAGAGCTGTTGGACAGTGTCTTGAATTTTAAAATTGACTCAATAGTTCGGTCCAACTAGAGAAACATGAGGAAGGGGAGTTGTCTGGACCACACAGAGTGTTCCGTGGAAGTGACGAAACAGCAGCCTGTTCCAGGGGTGCTATACGCTGCCCACCCCGCCTCGCCCAGGCGTACACAGATGCCTTCCCCGTTTTTCTGCCAGGCGTCCAAACAGTGCTGTCCATTGTGCAGCCCACTAATTAACATTATGTAAAAGTTAATTCTCAGCCCCCCTGGCCACAGTTCAAGAGCAGTAGCTCCATTTGGTTGGTGGCTCTGTGTGGGCTGAGTTGAACGAGTATTTCCATCATCACAGCACTTCACACATGGCCTTTCCTGGGGAACAAGCTATCTCCTACCATCCCCACCTCTCAATGCCACTGCCATTGAGTGCATGGGCACTCACCACTTTTCCAGCTCCTGACTTTTTAAAGTAATGTGATCATGGGAAGTGACAGTGGCACCAAGAGTTCATCCCTCAGCCTTTGATGAGACCCCAAGTCCTGTCCACAGGATCTGGTCCTTCCATCCAGTGATGGTCTTCACGCCACAGGACAGCCCCCCACCAGTGCACACACATTCATATCACACACACACACACAAGCATGCCCATAGCACACAGTCACACACGGCACAAACATCACATACACTTAGTAGGCACACATGTGCCTGCAAGTACTTGCACACAGCAAGCACTCATGCACAGAACATGCCACATACACACATACATAGGCACATGGCACAGCCAGCTTAGGACACATCACCACTGAGTTGCACAGAGATGAAAGTGTTTCCTAACTGTTGCTTGGGAACTGCCTAAAGGGGGCGTCAGTCTTGGAGAACGTTACTAATTATTACGTCTTAGCTTAAGCATACTTGGCTCAGGATAGTGTATCCGAAAGTATACACTGGTTTTTGGGTTTGTGTTTGTTTTTGTTTTAGAGAAAGAGAAAGTTTATTGAGGAGAAAAGGAACAGAGATAATGTGGAACTCCCAGTCCTGGGAGGGACAAGGACGCTCTACTAATTATTTTGTTAAATAAGAGCATTTTGAGATACTAGAAGAAAATCATAAGTTTGTTAATATTTTGTACTAAAAAAAAAATCTAGCACCATCTTCTCAAAACATTTGCAATCCAAGATTCTGTTCATCTCAAAGAGACGATCTGAAGCAGGACTGTGTTCCTCATTAGGGCAAATGGGGAAAATGTAAAACTGATCACGTGAGCAGGCTCTGGACTTTCAAATACAAGAAAAGGCAACTTACTTCTGAGGATATGTCCACCCCCCCCAACCCCTGCACTGAGAGGCGTTGCGCCCTGTGACCCTGTGAGTGCCACACCTGAAAGTGGAGGTGACAAGCAGCCCCTTACCCTGCCCCTGGGCACCCGCTTGGGCCCAGCCTCAGCCTCATCCCTGTGGTGGAGTTGAAGAGTCAGTTTTCCTGTCTGTGGAATTCCTGTCCTGTCCTCATTTGAGGACAGATAAAATGCCCCCAGAGGAGCTGTTGGGAAGGCTTGCAAATTCTAGCCCTTCCCTTCATGATTCAGCCTGACCGCAGGAAGTGCAGCGACACGTGCTGCCCTTAGCCTTCTGCACACCCAGACAGCATGCTCCTCTGGCAGACGGACATGGAGAGGTGCCTGCGTGACTATCGCAAAATCAGCATGTCCAGAAAGGGGGGGGGCAGGTAGAGTTCTTCAACTAAGAGCTGCCCTCCTGCATGAAGCCTTTGATATTCTTCTGGAATGCTGAAAAGCTTCTAATTCTTTCCCTCCACTCTACATTTCCCCTCAGTTCAGTAACGGGTGCTGTCGCCCGCTTGGCAGGCGGTAGGTTCTATTTGGATCAGTTCTGAGCCCAGAACCTTCCACATAGAAGCATTACTCCAGAGCAGTGATCTCCTCCCCGGCTGCATCTTTAAGCCACCCCTGGAGGTGCTGGGTAAGTTTGGGCCAGACCCTGTCGCCATTACTTTAAAAAGGCAGCCAGGAGAGTCCCACACACAGCAAAGTGGAGGTCGCTGTTCTTCCCTTTGCTCTGAATTTGTCTTTCTCTCTGAGCCTGACTTCACTTAGCAGGGGGGCCCATCAGTGTTCCAAATGGCAGGAGTACATGTTATCAGCTGAGTCCAGCATGTAGGCAAACTGCACTTGCTTTACTCAGTCATCTACCAGTGGGTCTTTTTTCCAGACAAAGCTGTTTCCTTGACTGTTGTGAATAAAGGTGTGGTGAACATAAGGGATCTCACTTATATGGAGGATGCAGAAACAAGACAAATGAACCAGCACACACACACAAACAAATTCTTAGATCGTGAGCATAAAATGGTGGTTACCTACTGGGGAAGGGGAAGGCAGGGAGCCAGCAGGTCAATTGTTTGCAATGTTTCTTAAAAATATGTAAATATTTTTAGAAAAAGAAACACGGAGGGATTTTAATGCAGGACCTGGAAGCTGGAATAGTCCTGCCCTGGCTTCCGGGGGGGACGTCTCCTGTGACCCCCTCCATGGCCATCTAAGACACAGGCCGGGGGTTCCCATGCTCACACCAGGCTGGACCCTCGTGTCATGCTGCACCCTGTGGCATGCTCCTCAGGGCTCCGTGCTCCCCCGTCTTCTGACTCGGAGTTGACTGAGAATTCTAAGGCTCTGTCATTTATTTTACTTTATAAGCGCCTGGATAAAATTTCTTTTTATCCCTGGAGACAAGTACCTAATTTACTTCAGAAGTTTACTTTAATTATTATGCTCAGCACTTGTTCCAATCCTTTATTTCAATTATCTACCTCAGAGGCATTGAGACTGCCTAGTTTAAGTCACCTGTCCTGCAGTGCTTTGTGGTAGTCTCTCACTCTCTGTTCATTCCATTTCATTTTCTCAAGCTGCTCCTTCCTGTCTTTTGTGTGCCTGACAACTTAATGTCCGCTCTCACTGCTGTTTGAAATAACAGCCACCATTTTTCTCCTGCTCTCCCTCTGACCTCAGCTAGCGTGTCCCTGATGACTCGCATCCTTGCCTGCCCTCCCCTTCACTTGTGTACCCCGACTTGAGTCTGTATGTGGTATGGTTCCATCTCCCTTCGGACAGTTTTCTGGCAGATGTTTCTCAATGTGTCATTTATTTCTCCTATGACATTTCCCTTTATGCTTTTAGTGTAGCTGTATTGAGACACAGATAGGTTCCTCATTGTAAAATGATTTACTTTAGGGAGTGGCCCAGGACGTGTTCCAGCCTAACAGGTATTCCCCTCCATCTTAGTAATGCCTTGTGTGTGTGTGTGTGTGTGCGTGTGTGCGTGTGTGTGTGTGTGCGTGTGTGTGTGTGTGTGTGTGTGTGTGTGTGTGTCTGAGTGTCTGAGTGTCTGAGAGAGAGAGAAGACAGAGGGACGAGGAGGGAAAGGCAGAGAGGGAGGGAGAGAGAGAGACTATGGCTTTGCTGTTTCTTTGGGAGGCCACCCATACAGAGTCACCTCTCCACACTCAGCTGGTGCTCGGAGGTGCCCCCACTGCTTGCCCAACCCACTGCCCTGCGACTTGGAGCTCTGCAGCTTCCTCTTCCTCAGCGGTCCTCCCTCAGGGTCTTCCTGCTCCTGGACCAGCCTTTGCTGATATGGCTCTTAGCCCCTCCGCTTGCTATGGTGAGAGGCAGCCCCTTGTTTCCAAGCCACCCTGTTCTCGTTACAAAGTGACGTCAGAGGGAAGAAAGTCTCACCCTCTTTATTCTGTCAGCCCAGGCTAGCTAAGAATCCATTAACTAACTCCCCCAGCAACTGAGAGTGTTTGCCCGATGGCTGTATGGACATCACATTGATGATGCCTCCAAAATTGTAGGGCTCATCTACAGCAAACACTGACATACCAGTGCATCAGATGCTGTAGGCTGACATTTGGTATATATATGTGTGCAGCCTTCATTTTGGGAGCCAGAAAGCACTGAGTTAGAGAGCCAAACAAACAGGGAGATGGACCTGTATATAGGGAGATGGGCTTATTGGGAGCGGAGACTAATTGAGATACAACTTTTCAAAGTATTAGCACCTATTCACCCTTTCATTAATCTAGACACTAGCCTAGACATCTAGACATCTAGACATCTAGTTTGCTTGCAGTCACCAAAGTCCCCGTGATCCTAGACCATCAACATGGATAAAGCAGGACCCTAAGACTTTGTTCAGTATTAGATGAGATGATGTATAGTTGCTCTTCACTAGTTGAGGTTTCATATGGCTGTGAGCATGCCTGCATGCCAAAATGCATTTGTATCCCCCAAATCCGTGATGTTTTCATGACCCTTCAGGGTTATGTGCAGGACAGCAAAGCATGTCACACACACTGTGAACACCCCTACTGCAGAGAATAGGGTGACACCCCACCTCCCCGTTGTGCAGTCAGTTGAGTGCCATGTTTCCTGAATTTGTGTGCCTTTCAATGCTTAAAATGACCCACAAGCAGACTGCTAGGGGCTGTCTAGTGAACTTAAGTGCACAGAAAATGCATGTGCTGGAAATGTTCTGCTCAGACGTGAGTTATGGGCTGCTGGAGGTGAAGCCAGTGTGAATGGATGGACCTCTATATAAATAAGGTGTCTTTAATTAGAAGCTTGATCCCTGGAACAGTGGCTTGGGGTTCACCAGCTCTGTGTTTTCAGCGACTGTATAGTATATAATTGTCACAAATAACTAGAATTGACTATAAATTGTTTTTTTTTCTTCTACAAAGCAGGCAAGCTAATTTTTAAACCAAATTAAGTTAGACTTTTATAAAAGCCATCTTTCTGAAAGAAATATTCTCTTGGCCCTCTCTGGTGGCGCAATAAGTTAGGACACAGCACAGCAAGCTGGCCACAGCCACTTCAGTGCCAGTTCGATCCCTGGCCCTAGAACTTCTCCTAACCCGCCTGCTGCTCCCCTCAGCAGTGTATTTTGTTGATCTGCCTGTTCTGTTCCCCACTCTGTCTCTGGTGAATCCTCTCACCTCCACACCTCTGGCCTGTACCCCAGTTCTGTATGCATAAGTACATCTTAAAAAAAAAAAAGAAATAAACTCTTTCCATAGTGACCATCTCCTGCGTGCCTGCCGTGTGCCTATCACTGTTCTGCTGCCAGAGGGACACCTGCGAGCGGGGCCAGGGCATATCCCCATCATCAGGGTGAATAGCCATCTCATCAACTTGATATTATTTTAAATTTGGTAGCAAATCTAAAATCGAGTATCCTGATTCTCACCATGTTTGTCTTACCTTACAAAAGAATATTTTTATCTTAAGAAAGAATAACTTATTTTTCACAACTGATATTTCTCACTCACCACCTCTCCTAACCAGAGACCATTCTTACAGTGGGTTTCCTTCCATCTGCACAGTTGGAGATTCGTGATGATGTAACATGGCTCATAGGCTCCCAGGCTCCCAGTTCGGGACAGTTTCAGTTCCCCACTAGAAATAGGCTCAAGGCTTTGGGCTTTATCAGGGATTTATAATGCTTCAGTACAAATGAAATACACCTGTTAGGGGTCACATGTCCCAGCCCCATGCAGGTGCCTGGGTCCCAAGACTAGCTCAGCTGAGCCAGATAACTGAGCCTCAGTTTCCTCATCTGTAAAATGAGGACATGGTGAGGCCTACAGCATGTCTGTAATTTGGGACAAGTTGATGCTTCATTCATAAGCCTGATAGAAAACACTAGACAGTATCTAAATGGGCCATAGCAGAGTTTGCTGACTGCAGTGTATGAGGGGTTGTGCAAGACAAATATTCTTTCCTTCTGTATTCTAGACCTGCATGAAAAGATAAAAACCTAATAATTTGAAGCAGAAATAGATCAGGGCTCATGGCAGAAATGTGGAAAGGAAATGTATACTGTGTGTCTGGAGGATGCTGGGCCTCTAACGACATCAGCTGAAATCGGGTAGGCTGGATTGGAGACTAGGAGCACCTTAAAGAGTTAGAGTAAGGGCTCCTGCCCAGGTACAACTGCAGTTACATCTCAGCCACTCATTTCTTCATTCATTCATCAGCAGATGTTTATGGACGAGAGAAGCGCATCTGGATCATTCATTCATTCATTCACCAATATATACAGACATCCATTGCCATGGCTTGTTGACCATCGTAGGATAATCACCTCCGGGTCATTCATTCTCCTTTCACATGATAGAGGCTTCTGAACTATCACTTACAGAATAATCACATCTGAAGTGCACATTCATTCATTCTGCATTTGTCTGATAAGTTTTGATCAGTACCTATTATAAGATAGGCACCAGGTAAAGGTAAACAAAAGAAGTCACAATCTTAAGAGATTCAGCTCCAACATGTAAGGTGTTACAGTAAAAGAAACATGGAGATATTCAAAGGGAACACCTTGTCTTAGACTCTCAGAAAACAGAAGTCTCAGAGCAGGTTGCCACCTGGAAATCTGGAGTTGCTGACACAGCCAAAGATACTAAAACCTGTTTCTCAGGAGTAGAAACTGCCAGAACTATCAATGGATAGGAACTCATAAATATTTTGATGAATTGCTGAAGGCTGCATATGGACTTGAGGGAGAGAAAATTCACTGGGTTTCAGTCTCGGGAGGATCTCCACTATCTTGGGCTATACCTAAAGAAACCTTGTTTTAAGAGTGCCCGAGACATGTTTTCCTCAGGTATGATAAGGCAGGAAGACATGGAAGTTACTATCACAAAGTAAGAAATTTTTACACTCACAGATACATCAAAAGAAAAGAAAACTGAAACAAAGAACAAATGGAATGAATGAAAAAAAAAACAAACAGTTACAAACATGGCAAAGACGAATCCAACTAAAGCCATAATTACTTTAAATGTAAATTGTCTAATTATAGCAATTAAAACACCAAATTTGTTGGGACTCAAAAAACAAGTTGCAGCTATAACTTGTCTACAAAGACTCACTTTAAACATAAAGCCACATATAGATTAAAAGTAAAGGGGTGGAGAAAGTGTTTGGTGCTGGCACAGACACCCATCGTTTCTTCCCTGTCCTCTGTGCAGAAGTCTGCTTGGCGACTTCTAGTTCTTTTTCCAAGTCTAGTTGGTGACACTGCTGGAGTGAGAAATTGAAAAGCCTGCTTACTGCTCTGAGTATGTGAAAATCACCTCTTCTCTCAAGCTGAAACGGCCCCGTCTGAAGTTGTAGCACCTGCTGGTTCCAGAAGGGGCTGTCTGAACGGGACCCAGGGAAGGGCAGGGCATGGTCAGAGAGGGCTGTCACCACTGTGCTGGGCTGGCCCAGCCTCCTTCCACTTGGAAAGGTCTGGCCTGCTCACCCTTGCCAGAGTGGTGTTGGACTGTGAACTAGGATCCTGAGAGCCCTGAGTAGGCCTTTTCTAGGCCTTTCCTCTTACTTGGTCAAGGCTTCTGGTGGAATTTGGTATTTATAATGTCCTAAGGCATTTGAAAATAGATAACATACCCAAGGAAACTTTGGTATAAGATATCTAACAATTCAATACCAAATTGGCTTAGTAGGAACTCATCACCCCTCTGTCTTGGCGACTAATGGGCTCAGCCCTGTCCGTCAACACACTCCAAGGTGCAAGTGTCGCTCTGTAGAATCCTTTTCCTCGGGGTGTTGCTTCACTTGCATGTGCTGTTAAAAGAGGCCTGTCGAGGGGCCCCGGGGACGTCTACTTCTGCTTTCTGGGTGGTTTTGCATGCTGAAGCCGGGGAGAAGGCCCACTTCCCTAATTATAGATACCTCACAGCAGCGGAAGTGCTCCCGGGCTTGTCTCTGCTCTCTCTCCATTTCTGAGGGCTCTTTCCCTCCCACACTCTGTGCTGTCTCGTGCCTCTGAGTGCAGGCCTGTGCTTGGCTCCAGGAACGGAAGGTAGGTCGAGTGTTAGGAATCTAATGAATTCAGAGCCACGGCTTGGGACCGCTCCCACTGTGGGTGTCCCTAGGAAGGACCCTGTGCTCACGGTCTGCGAGTTCGTGTCTGTGCTAGTCTCCTCCCCCCTACAGCCAGCCCTCTTCTCCGAAAGAGCTGGGGGTCAGCCGGTGGCCATGCTAGTTCTTTCCTGTGGCCGGCTGTGGCTGGGGCAGCCTTCTCTCTTCTTATCCCTTCTTACCTTAAGACTGAGCAGGCGTATTATGTCCCTCGTGTGTGAAATCTGAGAATACTGTCATAAAGTTCTGTACTATTTTGCAACCATGCATCGCCAGCAATTATTTTTTGACTAGAAAAAAATGGTGGTAGATTTTTATGTGAGTTTAGCATAACTGTCTGTAGATTTCAGTCTTTTTGTTCGGAGCCGGTCATTTAGCTTCTCCAACAGCCCCAGGGCCCTAGGACAGTTGTGTGAGGGAAGGGGAGAGATGAAATAGTGCTAGGAAGCGCTATCAGCCACTTCGAATGTGAGTTCTCGCGTTTACTATTTTGTGCGTGCTCCCTTTCCCCAGAGAAGTGGAGAACTTCTGTTGTTACCCGTGTCTGACTTCCCAAGTGGCAGCACAGGGTAATAAGGGCTGCCTCTATGGCCGGCCGAGGGAGGGAAAGCGCCCCTGAGCCAGCAGGGTGACGCCCACCCTGGCTTCTCCACCTGAGTGCTCACCATGAGGCAGAAGGTCTCGGGGGCTTTCTAGTCAGTAAGAGCTGGGCTTAGTGAACATCTACAATCAGCAACATGGAGTGGCTTCCAGAACACAGTGAAAGGCTGAAATTCACTGCAGACATGTCCCAGGTTCCATACAGGCTCATCCCCAGGCCCAGCCCTTTCCTCTTCTGCTCAGAAGCGCACCAGAGATTTGAAAGGACTGAAATCTACAGTTATACTAGACAAACATAAAAATCAATGACCAGTTCTCTCCAGAGCACCAGTTACACCCCTGGAAACAATCGCTGATTATAGATGTGCACTAACCCCAGCTCTTACTGACTAGAAAGCTTCCCCCGAGACCTTCTGCTTCATGGTGAGCACTCAGTGTGACATGGGGTGGGGAAGCCAGGGTGGGCGTCACCGTGAGCACATAGTGTGACGTGGGGTGGAGAAGCCAGGGTGGGCGTCACCCTGCTGGCTCGGGGCACTTTCCCTCC
Organism: Condylura cristata; assembly: GCF_000260355.1. Taxonomy (NCBI): domain Eukaryota; kingdom Metazoa; phylum Chordata; class Mammalia; order Eulipotyphla; family Talpidae; genus Condylura; species Condylura cristata. The sequence goes on along the minus strand of NW_004567118.1, from coordinate 17,684,275 downwards.
CTCGGCCGGCCGTAGAGGCAGCCCTTATTACCCTGTGCTGCCACTTGGGAAGTCAGACACTGGGTAACAACAGAAGTTCTCAAACACCTGAGTGCTTGAAATCTCCAGGGGAGCTGATTAAGATCCAGAGTTCTGTCACCAAGCTGTATGCCTTGCACCAGAGCTGGGGTGGATCCCCATGCCAGGGCTGAGTCTGGGGAGAGGCCCTGAGGACCAGGCTGGGAAAGCGAGGACGTGGTAGAGAGTGCCCGCACCAGGAGGCTCCTTGTGGCTGGTTTTTCACACAGAGAGGAAGGAGAAGTGTAGTGGACAGTGGAACCCCTGAGTTCTAACTGTTCTGGGCTAGAACCAGGGTCTGGACCAGACCCACCCATGTGAGTGCCTCACACTGGCTTGTGGGCTGAGGCAGGACTGTCACTTTCTGTCCCCACACGCTGCCCTGACAAAAGGTTGCACAGAACAGACGCTCAGCAAATGTACGGGATGAAGGAAGGATGTAGAGTTTAATGTTAAATCCACCTATGGGTGGCTGACTACTCAGATGTGACCAAATGTGTTGACAGTTGGCATTCATGTTGGTATCAAGGTATGGCATCTGTGACTTGTGCTCATTACCTCAAGAGAGAGATAGTGGGTGGGTGCAGAAGGAGTTTCTTGAGCATGTCTGGGGGGCCTGAAATATCCAGGTGTTGATGAGAAACATCTGATTTTACTTGATGTGATTTCAGGACTTGCAAGTTCTAAAGGCACAGCAAAAGAACTTCGTTTTAGAGATCTGAATAATGTTTTCCAGAATCAGAACATCTAATAAAGTGATGTTCTGTAACCTTGGATTTACTTGTCGTTTACTAAATTAACCTTTCGTCACATTTCATCTCTAAAACGTGTCTCTGGTCTAAGAAGTCCCATCTACTCTCCTTTCAGGCTGGGCATTCAGGCTTATGAAAATTAAACCCACATAATAATATGACTTTAGTAAAAATTTGTTTTTCAGCCTCGACATACAAAGGAAATTCCCAGGCAAATTTTATCAGGGCTCCTTTGCATGAACGAGGCCATGTGGCGTTCAGCATGATCGGCTGAGCGTCTTTCCGCATCTTCCTGATTCTGCTCCCCTTAGTGGTCGGCTGATGGTGTAAGGTGTCCCCAGGTGTTGTTTTCCCAGAGTGATATTTACTTCTGCGCCGGCTCTCAGTGCAGTTGCTGTGAGTGCCTCTGTGGCCCAGAGGTGTGAAACCAGCAATCTTGACCCACTAAGCACCATTGCAAATGTTTGCTCCAGGAAGCTGAATCGACTGTGTAGGGTAACAACTGTAGCAACGATGCTTTGCCAGGTCTTAAGAAAAGCAGCAACCTTGAATCCAAGACCCGGGCCTCTGATAACCAGGACAAACAGGGTTTTCTCTTTCTCTCTCTCTCTCACTTTAATTTTTTAAAAATTGTACAACATTCTTCATTTTTGTACAATGTATGTTTTTTTCATCATGGTTGCAACCCCATGGACTTCCCACCACCAATTCACGCATGTGTCATCACCATAGTACTGTGTGCTCTTCCCACCCCTGTGACAAATAGGGGTTTTTTTATTAAAAAGAAAAAAAAAAAAGAAGAAGAAGAAGAAGCACAGGACCTGCCTGGTGGCCTAGGGGTTAAGTCTCAGCACTATCCCCACTATGGCCTGAGTTCGACTTTAGTAGATCTACCTGTTCTGCTCCGCCTCTGGTGAATCTTCTCACCTCCTACACCTCTGGCCTACATCCCACTTCTTCTATGCAAAAATAAATGAAAACAAACAAAAATAAATTAAAAAGGAGAAATACAAAACCATAGAGTAACTCTCCTGGTAATATTCCAGGTATAAAAATAATGAAGTGCACACCGTTGTAGGGAACAAAACGATACATGAAGAACCATTTATCTAATGGGAACTTTGGCTGCCTCTGTGAGTCAGGTGAGGTCTTTGCAGGAGGCGGGGAAGAGTGGAGAATAATTACTTTCAGGTCATCCTCATTATTCACTGCTTATGTGGTTTGTCGTTTGTTTTTAAGTAAAGATTTTATTTATTTATGCATACAGAGATGGGGTACAGGCCAGAGGTGCAGGGGTGGTGATCTGGGGAGCAGAACAGGCAGATCTATGAAGTACACTGCTGAGGGGAGCAGTGGGCGAGACAAGAGAGGTCTGCCATGCCATGTGGGTCACCTCTGGGGCCAGGGATCGAACTCGCACTGAGGAGGCCACGGCTTCCTTGGCTTCTCAGTGCAGCACTCCAACTCGCTGCGCCACCAGGGAGGGCCCTGCTCACGTGTTTTTCTGAATCCTCCTTCTTCCTTCAGTGTCTTTGTAACCCAGACCAGCACTTGCTGTTGCTCTTGGCCACCCAGAGTGGTGAGCAGTCTGGGCTGCCAACGAGCACTGTCCAAGCTGGGGTCTGGGGACAGGCTGGTTCTGCTGCCATGACTCAGCCCTCCCCGCCACAGTGCCACTCAGGCTGCCCTCAGGAAACATGGCTTTCTGGTTATTTTTTAATTAGCTCAGTGTTAACAGAATACTGCATTTATGCTGGGCAAGCATGGACCATTACTTTTAATTTACTACATTGCCATTTGTTAAGATGAGACTACTCAAGTTATGTTTTCCAAATTTGGTGTGTTTAAAGGGCAAGGGTTGCCCAGACAGCATTAGTCCTGGTACGGGACTATGGGCCTCGAAATTCTACTTGTGAGGAGAGATGGAAACTGTGGTTACTGTATCATTTTTGTAGCTTCTGGGAGGGTCAGAGTTAGGTGGGCAGAATCAAAGCCCAGAGAAGAAATAGGTTCTTTTCTAGGAACTGTGAGATAAGAAGCACCGTGTCTGGTTGCCCTGTTCTCCCTCATTTGTGGGCCTGGGGGCGGGGAGGGGTGTGTCGCCCCCTTGGCAGTTTGGGGCACGTCCATTGTGACTTGCTCCTTCTATTTTCTGTTCTGAAGCTCCCGTGCAAGGAGCCTCAGTTGCTATGGGCATTTCCGCACTCTCCACCATGACCAGCTGGCTGTGCTGACCTTGGTTTTTGCAGGCAAGGAACTGTGGTATGGACTCTCCACAGCAGGCGGAGCTTGGGGGGGGGTGCAGCTCCTAGTGTGCACCTCGCTCTGCTGCTCATTGCTGGGGTGCACATCCCTCCCCAGGGTGCCGTTCTTCTGTCCAGGTGATAATATTCCAAAATGAATTTAGAGAGGGGCATTGGTGCATCTTACTTATTGGGAAGATGCCAGAGCACTGGAAAGCACACAGCACATTTGTGGCTTCGCAGGTGCAGTATTTTATTCAGAGCTGCTTTGGAAATGTCTAAGGATAGTGAAAAAAGACAATGGAGAATGATCTAGTACCCAGGTTGACAAACGTGAGCTAATGTAATGAAAGGTAGCAGATCGAAAGGGGGAAACCAACAAGGGTGAGGGTAATACAAGTTGAGGATGGCCTATGCGCTTGAGGATGGCCTATGCGCTGATCACCCCGCAAAGGGCAGCGCTTCGTTAGCCAGAAGTGCAGTGTGGGTGCTGGGCAGCTGAGGCCACGCAGGCCTGTATCTTTCAGCATCCAGCACGGGCCACAGAGCACAGACCGCCAAGCTCAGACGCAGCAGGGCCGAGTGCCTGGGTGTTTAGGTCCTCAGTCGAGTCCCTGCCTGCTCAGTAGTAGCAGGACAGCTGGCCACACTTTTAGAAAAGTCTGGGGCAAAATGGAATTGAGTGCGGCAAAGTGATTGAATGCCCCTTGTGATGGTGGATAAGCTAACTTTGAGTGGAGTGTGGAGATGAGAGTAAGTAAAGAGTATTTAGGAAACGCAGACTGAGAATATTCTGTGCATCCTGCGGGTAGCAGAGTATCGGAGCCTGGTTGGACAGGCAAGGATAGGTGGCTTGTCCCTCCCGCTTTGCGACCTGTCTCCTTAGTAGGTGGGGAGCTACTTGGCTTCCTCGGGGACTGGGGATTCTGTAAGAAGGAGGAGCGAATGTTCTCCAGTATGCTGTGACTCTGCTCTGTGCTGTCCACTGCCAAAGCAACAGCTGCCTTTGGGAGCATTTTAAAGCACAGAGACGCTCAGAGGCCGCGTCAGCAAGCTTCCACTACAGGTGTTTGTGGACATCTGGGCAGCCCCTTAAGAGCTTGTGGGTAATGTGATGACAGAAACAAACCCTTAACTTTGGTGACATAAAGATGCGTGAGGAGCACCGAGCCTCCTTAGAGCAGTTGTTAGCCTGCACCTCTCTGAGAAGGTGAGGTGAGCCAAGACCAAGGAGGAGGAAACTAAGCAGGAGGCAATGCAGTGCTGGGACAGGAAGGCTGGGGTGACTGGACCTGGTGAGCGTGGGCATAAGTGGACCAGACAGCCGAGGGGACTTGAGCCAGGTCAGGCCATGTAGGCCAGGGGAAGAGGATTTGGGACATCAAAGGGGCAGGGAGATGACTGTTGGGAATGTCCCTATACGGCTCTGTAGGGAATGGGGGGAAGGGACAGCAGTTGGGTTTCCATGGGCGTGAGTGGAAGGGGGTGCACCACCGGAGGGCAGAGAAAGCAGCCGGGGTGCTGTGATCTATTTTTAGAGGCAACTGAGATGTCCCAGGCAACCAGTTAGTACAACCTCTTCCCAGAGCCACAGCCCCCAGTGACACATACTCACTGCAAGATCATTTCCCTCCAAAGGCACCTGTCCCAGCGAGAGGGGGGCTTGTCTGGTGGGAAACACGCTCTTTTCTGACTCAGTAGGTCTGTTATATGCATGAGTGAGGGAGAAAGCCTGAAAGGCTTGAGAGTCTGTTACTGTTAGTCTTTGTTCCTTCCTCAAGGAGAGGCTAGGCTCCGAGCCTGTGTGCAAAGGCAACGCTCTTGAATTTGCCATAGCAGGTGAGAGCTACTCTCTAGAGAAATAAAAAAAGCAGAGGTGAAGATAATGTCTGGCACCGAGGCTCTTGTGGGGTGGCTGGATCCGAGGGGACGTCTATATGTGGGGATGCGGGAGGGCATTTTGGGAAGGATGTTGGGAGATTGGAGACCAGAGGGCTGTCTGCAGGAGCCACCCAAGGGTGTGCACCGTCAGGTCTCCGTGGGCATTTTTCACCCCTTGAGTTAGCCAACCCAAGAGTGTGCCTAAGCGCCTATGCTATTGTGATTTATAGTAAGAAATTTTATTTGGTCTTTATCCCCCTTTCTGAAACACAGTTCCCCAAACCCCTGCCATTTCCTAAGTGAGGAAAACCATATTTTTGTTTTAGTTTGGTTAGTGGGGTGATGATGTTTAGGAACATACCCAAGGATGGGAGCCAGTTGACCCCCATGTGACTAAAGGTCGGAACTTCCAGTCTCACCCCAGACCTCCAGGGAGAGGAGAGAAGGTAAGGTTGAATCAGTCACCAACAGCCGTGGCTATGTAATCAAGGCTCCTTAAAAAAGTCACAAGATGGGGCTCAGAGTTTCCCGGTTTGGTGAACACATGACTTCTGTGCACCGGGAGAGGGCTTGTCCCTTCCTCAGACCTCTGTCTAGCTCTTCCATCCGGCTACTTCTGAGTTGCAACCCTTATAATAACCTCATCATCCAGTAGGTAAAAGTTTCTCTGAGTTCTGTAGGCGACTGTAGCAAATTAATCAAACCCAGAGAAGGGGTGATGGGCCCTCGGATGCACAGCCATCAGTCAGAAGTGCGGGTGACAGCCTGATGTCTGTGCTGGAGTGGGGCCGCTGTGGCCTGATCCCTTCACCTCTGAGCCGGAGGCTCTTCCCAGGTAAACCTGAGCTGAACTTCCAGCCACACCGGTGTCCCAGCATTGTTTGTCAGGGTGGGGAAGCCTCCACACAGGAACTCTGGGAGACATCGTCCTCTCCGTGAACCACCTCTGCTGTCAAAACCACCAACGGCCAAATGTGTCTTCTTTCAGGCTGCAGCCCACAGCTCCTCGGCACAGGAAATCACAGTCGGCGTGGCTGCATGGCCTGGAGCCTCTCACAGCCCAGCAGCTGGGCCTTCCCCACCACCCCCACCCCCCTGGAAGCTGATAGGAGCCACTTTCTTGGGGTGGCTGAAATGAACCCTCGAGCCACACAGGAGCACCCCTGGGGCCTGCAGGATGGGCCCCCAGGCTTCCTGAGAGCACCTTGCACATCTTCCCTGTGTCATTGTGGGAGGGACAGCAGTGCCAGCGCGCACCTAAATGTTAATGGCAAACTGGTGAATGTGAAACATGATAGTTGCATTGTTAAGCTATCTACATTAAAAGGTGTTTGCTATTTTAGCCTGTTGTTCATGAAGTCATATTTTTGGTTGAGACTCTGCAGGATGGCAGCCATGCTAGGGGCAGAGCCATCTGACACCGTGCCAGGTCGGTCTGCAAGATGGCAGGTGCCCAGCAGGGAGACAGAGCCAGAGTGCGGGAGAGGGCGGCTTGGCCTGTGCACCTGAGTCCTGGCTTCTGCTGGGCTCCTTTTCTGCTAGAACTCAGGCTGGAGAGGGCAGGGCATGTGGAGAGGACTGTGGAGCTGCATGATGGCTGGTGCAGGAGCAAAGGGAGGGAAGACACACAGAGACCGGCAGGCCAGGGTGTTCACAGCTGTGTAACTGAGGACAATGTGGGTAGACCAGGCAGCGGTGATGAGAGGAGAGAAAGGAACAGGCTCCAAAGCCATGCAGAAAAGGAGCCAAGCAGAAGCCAGGACTCTGGAAGGACCCAGGTTCCTGGCTGGGGTGTCAGGGCCAGGGCAGGCTGACAGCTCGTGGAGAGCTTGCATAAATATGTCAGGGACCAAGAGTCAGCACCCCAAGATTGCTGGCAGAGTTCCCGGGGACTTGCATGCTTATGGAGAAGTACTGGCTAAGGGAGACCACCTGCAGATGCTGGTACAGGCCATGCTGGAAGCTTGCTGCAGAACGGCATGGAAAGGAGCATTTCAGAAACCCTGTGTGTGAAGCTGCAGTCCTGAGTCACAGAACCATGAGCCCTGGAAGAAGAGAGAGGCAGAGAAAGAGTTGCTTCCAAAAGCAGTCATGGGCAACTTA
>NW_004567118.1:17660117-17676600 GCF_000260355.1 Condylura cristata | reverse complement strand
TCCATGTTTAGCAGTTTGAGGAACCTCCAAACAGTTTTCCATAGTGGTTGTACTAGTTTGCATTCCCACCAGCAATGCAGGAGAGTTCCTTTTTCGCATGGAGGTCTTTTTGAAGAGTTTTCTTAGGCTTGAGAGCAAAGGTGGACTCTAGTAAACTTGAGTGAAGAGATGTTAATCATTGGTAGTCAAAATGTTATGAGTGGGAACAAGAAATGGGTTTGTATAATCACATCTTATTAGGAGTGAAGTCACGGATTTGGCCGTCCTGCCTAGAGAAAGTGCTACTGCCTTAATCAGGCAGATTTTGTCCACAGCTACCTGGGCATATTCCTATTGAGAAGAGGCCATTTCACATGATTGTGTACGTGTGTGTGTCAGTGCAACATGAAGGACCATGTACTTTTCCCCCAGATGCTCAGCTGAAGTCAGCTAGATCGTTTTCTATGGGTCATAGGTCTCTTTAGTAAAATCTATCCTGGCTATCCTGGAAATACACACCCTTCTCATCTACAACCACCGCTAGAGCAAACCCTCCCTGCTCAATGTGGCCACTGCCTTTGTTCTTCTCTTTGGAAGTTTGTATCCATTTAATTCAAGAAATTTCTTCCCTCATCAAATGCGAACCCTCACTGTGTCTTTACTACCTAGCTGTGCCCAGGAGCGGTCAGGAGAGGGCCAGGTGGGGGACATTGTGCTGTGAGAATCCAGGTGTTGTGGGTGGGTGTCAGTCTTCATGCCGTAAGCAGCAGCTCATCAGTCCTGGTACCCAGGAGAAGGTGGTGGCCAGGGGCCACAGCTTCACATGGTGTGCACAGGTGGCCTGCCCCTTGGCTCTGGGTCCAGGCGTGGCATGTGCCTGTCCACTGGAGACCCTGGGTGTTTGGGGGCACAGCACTCAGTAGCGTGTCCACTAGCCATGAAGCTCAGCCAGTACAGCCATCTCCGTCCTGGAGGGCTGTTCGTGTAGTCCCATCCACGAGCACCTGCTGGCAAGCTCTGCTTTGCTGTTTTTGTGTATGTCTCTGAATTCTCTTCTCCACCCGAAGAGAATCATTTAATTTGGCCACATTTTCCCAATGTTCAGTTTTTTAGGTTCCATATTAGAAGGGCTGACTGGGAAATCTAATGATGACTTGAGCCAAGAGGAGCTGTGCACCCAAGGCCCAAGAGGGAAGGGCACGCCTCCAGTGTTGGAGGGCCAGAGGCTTCCACAAATGTCCTGACCATGTCCCGTGTCTGTGTCGCCCAGGAGGACGCTGTATGCACCCTCAGCTCCTGAGGGGACGCCGCAGGCATGACTGACATCGCCAACCACCTGCCCTACTTCTTTGGCAACATCACCCGGGAGGAGGCTGAGGACTACCTGGTGCAGGGGGGCATGAGTGATGGGCTGTATCTGCTACGCCAGAGCCGCAATTACCTGGGCGGTTTCGCCCTGTCTGTGGCACACGGGAGGAAGGCCCACCACTATACCATCGAGCGGGAGCTCAACGGGACCTATGCCATAGCTGGGGGCAGGGCCCACGGAAGTCCCGCCGAGCTCTGCCTCTACCACTCCCAGGAGTCCGATGGCCTCATCTGCCTCCTCAAGAAGCCCTTCAACCGGCCATCTGGGGTGGAACCGAAGACTGGACCCTTTGAGGACCTGAAGGAAAACCTCATCAGGGAATATGTGAAGCAGACCTGGAACCTGCAGGTGAGCCACAGATAGGGGGGCTCTCGGGCACACTCTCATGCTCTGTAACTCCACACAGGTGCCCAGTTCTATGCAGATCTGTGCCCTGGTGTTGCAGTAAAGCACCAACTCCTTGGTCATTGATCTGGGTCAAAAAAGGCCAGGCTCCATGAACACAGCCTTTCCTCTCCTGGTGCCAGTGATGCCTGCTCCTCTACAGGAGAACACTGCCATCCAGGGCATGCTGGGCCCTGTCAGAAAGGCCTTGGAAGACACTCTTGTGCCTGTCAACAGCAAAACAGCCCACAGAGCTGTGTCCACCTGTGCGGGGCTGCCTGACATTCCCACTGTGCCTCATCATTTATCTAGCTAGTACCTACTAATGGGCATTCCCTCGTTCACAAATAAAGGTGTTAGTCACATTCTGCTCTACCCACGTCTCTAAGTTTGTATGCACTATCTTTAGAATTAATCCTAAGTGGGTTGTGTTTAATTTAGATGTATTGACAAGGTGTCATCCAGGAAGGTCCCCGAGGGTGAGTGTTTGCATTTCTTCCACACAGCAGCCCTTAACGTCAGGAGCCACAGGCTAGTTGACAGCCTCCTACCTGGACTTACATGTTCAAACATTTCTCTGCACTTCCTCGATGTACACACCGTGGGCTTTGCTGTATTATCTAATACTTACAGGTCTATGCCAGTATAGGTTTCCTATGGTTACATACAATGGCTTCTGTGGATTTCTTTAATATGTTCTGCACTATGTTCAGCCTTGCAGACAGTAGTAATACCGTGTGCTCAGTATTCTTCATCAGTGTATATTAGATGTGTCTTAGACCATTCTTTTATTCTTTAAAGTCAGATGAATTAGATTTATTGAGGTGTAATTTACACACAGCTTCATCCTTTTTGGTTGTCCAGTTCTGATTTTTGGCACATACATAATCCGGTGGATCCCCATCAAGAAAGGTAACAGTTCCATCAGCTAACAGGCACCCAAGCACCCACATGCCCACCCCGACTCCAGCCCCTGCCACCCCCATCTAATTTCTACCCCTATAGCCTTGCCCCTTCCAATGTGACTACACACCATGGAAACTTTTGCTGACCATCTTCTTTCAGAGTCTTGTGCTTGGAAGTAGCTGTTGCTACTTGTTAGTGGTTTGTTCTGTTCTGTCCGGCAAGTGTTCCACGTCCTCACTCTGACCTCTGCTCCCATTTTTCAAATGTCTTTCTGTATGTAAACTATGCTGTGAAGCATGACAAAATCTCCAGACCACCTCCTGCTCTCTTCTCTTCCACCCATCTGCTAGTATGGACCAGTCATTGCTGTGTTTTTACTTCTCTTGGTTCTTTTTTTATAACTTTAAATAATCAGCCTTGAGATCTTCATGTGCTCATGGAGGCTCTCTGTCTCTCTCACTGAGAGCTTCTGTCTGCTCCATCTTGGTTTTGTCCTCTTGGCTGCCATGTCTGCTCTGCTGAGCTTTGTTCCTCGATGTCAGTAATGACCATCTCCTGCACTCACTAGTCACAGTGGTTCTCAGAACTCCCGGAGACTACAGGAAAGCATGTGTCTCCTTTGTTACACTCATCTTAAGTCTTAATGTCGTAAGTGTTGAGTCTCACACTGAACCATCAGTTCTAATAGAAGACTAGGAGCAACAGACTGCACGCCTCATCTCTAGGTCTCATGGGTATACCAGATGGCCTCTGACATGTCTAGTTTTACAAAGGCCAGTCTCTATAGACTTAAAATCTATTTGTTTTTGAAATGCTTACAGATGCTTAAATGATATATAAAGATCTCGTGTTCTATCTATTGGTCGAATGAACAAAAAAAATAAATAATTTGACCATATTTTACCTTTTCATGATTTAAGACAGGTTGGGAAAGATATCTGGGTGTTTATTTATTTATTTATTTATTTTCCGTGTTTAGTAGTATTTCTTTGCTGTTCTCTCCTCCCGGTAGGGTCAAGCTCTGGAACAGGCCATCATCAGCCAGAAACCTCAGCTGGAGAAACTCATCGCCACCACAGCCCATGAAAAAATGCCCTGGTTCCATGGAAAAATCTCTCGGGATGAATCTGAACAAATTGTCCTAATAGGATCAAAGATAAATGGAAAATTCTTGTAAGTATTATGTCATTTCCCTTCACTTCTTGTAATAGGCCTGCTCAGACAGGGGAGACTGAGTTGCCTTATTACTGGACTCCATGTGACCCCAGGGAGGAGTCACATGCTGTCATCTGACAAAGCTCGTGTTAGAATCAAAGCTGTCCCTTTTAATTCAGCATTTGTCTTGCCCTGTCTGACCACTGAGGGACGTATTGTTTAAAGAAAATGTTACTTGACCACATGTAATGGCATGTGCAGAATGTGCAACATTATCTATGGTTATCCACCTAAGGGTGCAGGATTCCAGTTTGTTCACTCCCGTGTCTCTGAGATCTCTGATTTGACTTCTGCTTTTCCTTGAAACTAAGCACCCACGAGGTATAAAGTAAAGGGAATTTTCTGAGGGTAGTTCAGTGAATGTGGCTGTTTGATTGTGGTGGGTTGGGCAGCCCTCTGGCCACAGGAAGCAGTGGTGCCACAGGAAACAGTGGTGCATCTGAGCGCTGCCCATTACCCCTGGGTCAGTCAGTGTGAGCCTCAGAATTGGAGGTCCTGGGACCGGGTCTTCTTGAGGCGGGCCAGTGTGTAGGAGGTGTGAGGTGTCATCTTGGTGGGGGGTAGCCTGCTCCCTTGTGGTGACACGAAAGGATCCTTGTATTTGTCATCCACTGAGCGTGACCTGCAGGTGCTAACCAGACAACTAGTCACTTTGCCTTAGGCCCTTAAAGACAGCAATGCAGCCTCACCATCAGGCACATGGTGTCTCAGCCAGATAAGGCAGATGTTTCCTTGAAAGGGAGGTGATTTCTGAATAGGCATCTAATTAAAGAATGCTCCTCACTGTTTACCATCATAACTCTTAGTTGAAAAAAGACTTTAAACACAATATTCTGTTTTCAAAAATGACCCTAACAAGAAGAGAACGTTCCAGTGGGCACACAGCAGTGAAAGGAAGGATTGCCGAGATGCTGGAGGCACTGTGGCCACCAACAGAAATCCTCTGGGGGGGACACTTCTCCCTTAGTGTCTCATTTTCCCCTGAGGCTTTTACCATATTCTAAGAAAGTGTTTTTTTATAATACTGCACCGGCCTGCATTCAGAGCATCTTGGCCCGCAAAGTGGGCTTCAACTTGTATAACACGAGCCTTTTCCCTAGTGCAGACTCCTGTTCTTTCACTCACCAGGGGACAGCTGTGGTCAGGGCGGGCTCCTGCTCCCTACTTGAATGATGGGGTGCTACCACCTGCTACAATAGCTCCTGCCCTGGACCATCTAAGGGGCTCAGTTGCTGTTGCTTTCTTCCCACTGATGCATCTTGGGCTACCCTAGAGAATGCATGTCCTGCCTGCTTTCCAATCATTTAAACTAGCTTATCTAGCCACGGACTGACACTCACTGGTGTCCATGGTTGGGCAACACGATATGCTGTTCTGGGCACTGGGGATGGAGGCCTGAACTACATAGCATCCATCTTGTGGAGTCAACATCTCAATGGAGAAATGGACTCCAAACAATTGAGCAAGCTCTGCAGAGCATGTTGCCACATTCAAGGAAGGGAATAGAATATCAGGGTCAAGGTATCAGAGTTCTGTTTGATGCTTGGTGGTAAGGAAGGTCTTGCTTTCTTTTGAGCAGACCTGAAGACAGTGCGAGCCATCCCAGCAAGGGAATAGCATGTGCAATTGCCCTGAGGTGGCTGCCACCCGGGTCCCCCATGGCTGGTGCAAAGGGAGATGAAGAAGGCCAGACAAACAGGCACTAGGAGGACTTTGCTGTGGGCGAGTCTGTCTACAGCTTTGGGAGGATTACAGCAGCTGACGTTCAATAGAGCCCATCTGGCTGGGTGTGGGGAGCAGACTGAGCAGACGCTGCCATGTGCATTTGAAGCAAATTTCATTTTTCTACGGCCATCTCACACGTGGGCATATTTGGCAGCAGAAGGGACAGTGTGGGGGCTGATGCTGTCTCAGTGTGGATCTGCCCTGTGCCAACACACGCTGCAGTGTGCACGATAGTGCCAGGAGCAGCAGCCCCTCTGCACCCTCCGTTACCCTCTGCCCTTGTTCAGTAAGGGAGAAGAGAGACTCTGGGGCCAGGACTTGACCACACAGGTACTGTCCTTGGTGGACAGCTCTCTCCATCATAGGCTTACTGTCCTTGTCCAACCTCATCTTGCCCTGTAATCCACCCCACTCAGGCTGACATTCCTGTTCTGGTTACTTACGGTCTCCCACAAGAGGCTCTCCCGGTCTTCCTGGACATAGTGGCGACTGCCCACCACAGGCTTTTCACACCCTCTCTGCTCCCATCCCCTCACCGTGCACAGGGGCTCTTGTCTCCTTTGGGACCCCATCTGAGACTTCCAAAGGCCCTCTTGCCTTTCCCATGACCTGCCTGCTGCAGGCTTCCATTAACTTGATTTCAACAGTGCGTGCCAATGTGCTGCGTATCACTCTGAGCACTTTGTAGAAAGTGAATAAGTAGAAGTCATTTTTTGAGTCATTCATGCACCATATAGGCAACAAAGGCCTAGGGACACTCAGCCGAAGTTATCAAATGCTTGCAGTTTCCGTTTAGGGACTGATGTGAAGAATCAAGTGTGAAATATAAGAATTTATTCTGGAACCTCTGGTTACATTGAGGTTCAATGTGACAAGACCCCTGCTTGGGGTTGGCGCCATATTGGAAGAAGGTCCTTCCTTGCTGGCATATGTCTCAATAGGCAGCAGAACCAATGGAGAGTCCCCCCATGTCTCCTCCCTTCACCCTCCATCCGCCCATTTCTCCTGGAGCAATTGCTGGGAGGTACGCAGTAAGAGCAGCATAATGGGGTGCTTTCCTTTGCTCGTCAGGTATTGCTTAATGATGGGACATGTTTTGAGAAATGCATCTTAGACCATTTCAGCCTTGTGCAAATGTCATAGGCTGTAATGACGCAAACCTAGCTGGTGTCGCCTACTACCCACCGTGGCTTGTATAGACCCTGGTTAATTGAAATGTCGCTGTCACGCAGCCCACGACTGCATTGGTATCCAGGGCAGTTCCGTGCAGGTCTGTTTTGGGGATGGAATGAAATGTAGCTTCTTGGATCTGTCACCTTTTACATCATTGTTGATGGGCAGTTGTACAGCCACTAGCCCTGCAGCAGCAAGTTGTCTTACCTCAAACACTTACTGTTTTCTTGTCTTTAAATGGGTTTTAGAATCATGCCTCTTCAAGTTCTTGAGGGTTACTTTTAGAACAGCTCAGTGCGGGGATGTCTACATTCAGATGGACATAGCAGGTCTTGAAAGTCATCTCCTCACTGAAACTCTTCCCACTCCTGGGCCAGCTGCAGGTGACCATGGCACAGGGTGTCACCCCTCTGTCCTTCTGTTTTTTAGTCTGTAATGACTGTTGATTTTTACTTTGCAGTTACAAATATGTAGAGTGAGAGTCTCTGTTCTGGATGGAAAAGCATTCACATTGCCTTGTTTTTTATGAAATGACATATAAAAGAAAGAATAATTAGTTCAGAGTTGAAAGTTCACTTTTGCACTGTAAGCCACAAACTGAGCGATAGAATTCTACCAGTTTGGTTGCAAACGAAATGCCAGAGATTATTCTTATGCACGCATTAGTGATATAAAACAGCTGTCTTCTGATAGGTTCCACTGCCTTAGTTTGATACCATCACAGTGTTGGAAGCAATGTTTATTCAAATTGGACTAACAGTTTGAACAAAGAATGCTAGAACACATCGTGGCCACCCAGAAATACCTTTGATCTAACAGACAGAGCATCATGGATGAAAAGGCAGCATGCTGGGCATGGTGGCGCGCGCCTGTAGTCCCAGTTACTGGGAGGCTAAGGCTGGAGCATCGCTTGGGCTGTAGTGCACTGTGCTGATCAGGTGTCTGGTCTAAGCTCGGCATCAGTATGGTAACCTCCTGGCAGCGGGGAACCACCAGGATGCCTAAGGAGAGGTGAACCGGCCCAGGTTGGAAAAGGCAGCATATTTCAAAAAAATGTGAAACCTAGTTTAAAATGCAGAAGATGCATTCCAGAAACCCAAACTGTGAACTACCCCTATGGACTGTGGCTGGGCAAGCTAACCCCCTTGGCTTCTGGTCCTCTTTCCTCATGGACAGGGTGACACCTGTTTGCAGCAGCCAGATACCTGAACCAGAGGGATTTTACTGCCAGTGGGTCCAATTCCTTGACTTTCGGACAGGACTCAGGCACAAGGGAGCTTATCCACAGTTGTCAGGCAAGTTGGAGACAATAGCCAGCATGCAGGGCGGCATCTGGAGCCAGAGCACTGAGTGTTAGTGGTGGCCTGCATGCCGGGGCCTGTCCCTGGGCCGTCAGACACCTCTGGCAAACGCACTTTGCCATTTTGAGAAATTAGTCATAGCTCTGGTGTGACTGACATGTGAACTTCTTAGGAAAGGAAAACAAAGCATATTTTTTCCTGAGAACTTTATATCCACTCCTGGAAAAGAAGGAACCAAGATTCTGGTGGGGTGGGATGTGTGCAAAGCTCACACAACTGGAAACCCTCTTCAGAAAAAAAGAAAACACCGTCTCAATTAGGGTTTTTTTTTTTTTAAGATTTATTTATTTATGCATACAGAACTGGGGTACAGGCCAGAGGTGCAGGGGCGGTGAGAGATTCACCAGAGACAGAGTGGGGAGCAGAACAGGCCGACTGAAGAAGTACACTGCTGAGGGGAGCAGTGGGTGAGACAGGAGAGGTCTGCCACACCATGTGGGTCACCTCAGGGGCCCGGGATCAAACCCACACTGAAGCGGCTGTTGCTCGCTTGCAGTGCTGCAGCTGCACTTTAACCCACTGCACCACCAGGGAGGGCCACAATTAGGATTTTTAAAAAACATCTTAGTATAAGATATATACTAGCGTGAGAAAAATCCTATTAAATTATACATTTTGTAGGCTGATTCATCAAAACCCATAAAATTTAGGAAAAGGAATACTATTGTTTTGCCTGACACATCTCTGTAGCACCTTTGATATTTTGCACTTAAAAACTGTAGTGTTCACCTCGTCACATGACAATACTTTAGTATTGCTTGTGCCTATAGAAAATCGAACACTCTACCCCTCCTCTGATACATGTTTGCATTTAGGACCATTGTCAATTTGGATCATGGAAGCTGGAGGAAGGAAGGGTGGTTGTTATTAAGTCTTTCATAAACCTACACACCCCTCCGGGCGCTCACATGGAGCTGGACAAGGCTGTGTGAGGCCTCCAGGCTTCCCATGCTGAAATATCTCACTGTAGTTTCACTTGGGGCCGCTGAGGCTGCCGGTCCAAGTGTTCGCCCCCCTGTTGAGAAGGGCTGTGCAGTGACTCCCATCCTTCGTCATGTAAAACTTAGGTGAGAAACACTAAAACCACATATCCTGCAAAAGAAACCAAAGTGGAATGGTCACTTTCTTCAGTGCCGAGTGATAGTTACACAGTTTTTGGCTAAAATCCTAGCCAACCTTATAAACCCAAGAGCGAGGCAGCCAAATGCAGATGGTGACTCTCCAAAGAACTGAACTATTATAAAGAAAAGGTGGTTTTTCAGAGCTTGGAAGTCATCAGAGCGATGTCACCCAGGCCATTTCACTACCCTTCGTCCTTCTGACTACAAATGTGCTGTTTAAAAAAAGAACATACAAAAATAGCCATTCGTGCAATAAAACATTCATGGATTCCACCTGATACATGCCATGGTGATGGGGACAGAGGTGACCACTGCCAGAATGGGGTCAGCCTGACCCCTGCATGCTTACCACCCCAGGAGGGTGTCACATCGCCCCCTCAAAGTCCTCCCTTCATGTCATCCTGTGTCACTTCACAACCCCAAGACTGACGGAATTACCTTTTTTCCTATGTATGTTCACTTGTCTGCAGCCCTCCCGGCTGAATGCTATGAGTGCCGTCTGGCTTCTGCCGTTCGGAACAGGCTCTGAGCAGTGAGGACCAGCGAGGCGGCACAGAAGGAAAAGCAGGGCATCCTGTCCTGTGCGGCAGGGTGTGTTCTTAGTGCCTAGGGCCCAACACCACTGTGGTCAGACTCAGGCTGGAGTGACAAGCAGTGTGTGGGGCAGGCAGCCAGACCAGACAGGAAATCCCTGCTGGGGGTGGGCCCTGTAATGAAGCGTCCACTCAGGGACACTTTGAGAGTGACAGAGCCAGTGGCATTGTCTTAGGCAATGTGCTCTGCGCCCTCTGTGGGATCTCCCACACGACCCTCACTGGAGCGGTTGGAGGGCCAGTGCTGGGCCCCTGGCACTGAGTGCATGAGTTATTTTGGATGTGCCTGGTGAGTGCCTGGCCAGGTGTTGCCCTGAGGATAGAATGTGAAGGGAGTAAGGGCAAGGACTTCTGGGGAGGGGACGACCCAGAACTGACCGAACAGCGGCATAGAGGTACAGTCTCGCTGAGCCCATGTCGCCAGGGCAGTGACGTCCAGGAGATGCTCAGTCGTAAGGAAGACCCTGATCTCTTGGCTGGCCTCCTGGGGTGTGGAGTATGGGGGAAGGGCAGCTGCTCTGAGGGTTCTGCAGGGGAGAGGCAGGACAAGCCACAGGTCTGAGATCAGGCACAACGGTTGCAGATGTGAAGAGTGTACCCCACGCAATGGCTGATCGGGAAGGTGAGAAACCCAGGCAGAGGGGAAGCCCAGAGAGTCTGAGCTTGATGGTCTGAGGGACACATGTGTGAGAAAGTGCACCAGGAGCAAGGGGCTGTGGCCTGTGGGGTTTGCCAGCCACAAAGCTGCAAGACTGTCCTATACCCTGCAGTGGGGATGGGCTGGGCGTCCACCAGCTCTGTGGTTGTAGCACACAAGGCTGGGACACCTAGACACTCCTTTCCCACACTGCCTCTTAGCACATTAGTTAGCGTCTTCCCAGGTAGGCTGTCTCCTGCAGCTGAGACGCAGATAGTGCAGAGGCCTGAGCGGGGACCGAGCTGGCCGCACTGGGCGGCCACCTTCCCTGCCCTCATGGAACAGTCCGCCCCCATGTAGCATGCGCTGTGTATGTTGCGTCTGAAAGTCAGTTGCCCTTCTGACCTTCCTCCCCATCAAAGGGAATAAACACTCTAGTCTGTGTCCTTCTTTATTAGCCGTTTTCAGGTAGAGTATGATGCTTTCATTGTTTTCTCCCTCTCCTAACTCCAACTTTCCTTCCCTCCCCTTATCTTCCTTCCCCTTCTATTCTCTACCTCATCCTTCACCCTGAATCATCCTTTTTTTTTTTTGTCACATATGAACACACACACATTCGTTCATTCCTTCATGCATACACAGGCCCTGCAGTTAAAGCACTAACCAATGGCATTACTGGTCTAGTGTGGGTGGGTACTATTCTACGAGCCATTCATTGGCTCTCCTTTCCAAAGAAAAAGACTGTGTCCACCCAGAATCAGAGG
This sequence comes from Condylura cristata, assembly GCF_000260355.1. Taxonomy (NCBI): domain Eukaryota; kingdom Metazoa; phylum Chordata; class Mammalia; order Eulipotyphla; family Talpidae; genus Condylura; species Condylura cristata. The sequence goes on along the minus strand of NW_004567118.1, from coordinate 17,665,373 downwards.
TGTGAAAACCAGAGTCAATATGTCCTTGTCCAGAGTTGGCCTGGATGGGAGATAGCAGATGGTATACCTGTTTCCTTGAGTACTGAAGAGTCCTCTTCCCCAATGCCTGAGAGCCTGTCCCTCCACGGGCCGCACCAGGTGGATCTCCCTATGGAACTAGGCACTCATGATCCTTTGGGATGCAAGAGCATCTGGGTACAGTTTGGCATAGGTATTCACACAGGACATACTGTTCAGGGACTCTGAGATAGCTTGTGAGAATGTGCACTTGTATTCACTTGTGCAAGGATCAAAGATGTTGGTTTGATGGGACTGTACTGAGTCCAGAGAAGCTAATATAAATGGGGTTCAGGTGTTTTCAAAACACCCAGTAGCGGTTGAAGCACAGATTGCTAGGCCCTCCACCTCACATTTATACATCATTAGGTCTGGATTATGATCCGTGAAAGTGCATTTCTAACCAGTTCCCAGAGCATGCTGGGGCTGCTGGTCTGGAAACCACACTTGGTCTGCTACCTATCTAAGCTGGATTAAGAGCAGTGACAATTTTAGAGTGTCGTAATTTCCCAGAGGGTCTGTAACCATATTGGGAATGCACTACAAAGAGTGTATTAATTCATTGGTTGAAATGGAATTCACCTTAAAATGAGTTCTACTTAGAGAAACTTAAGTGAAGAAGTTGAAGAGAGGGAACCAGACCAGCCCAGTTAAGTTGATCAGGCAACTTAATCTATCTGTCTGCAGCTCGGTTTGCTTGATGATAAAATGAGGAAACTCATGCCTAACTACCTGAGTAGTTATAGAAGAGAACATGGTGATGTATAGAAAATGAAGCGTAACCGTGCCTCCTGCAGCTCTTTCATTCTGGAAGGTACTCCGCCAGTTTTTTTTCTTCAAATATGGCTGCTCTTCTTCCTTCACAGCTCCTATTAAACATTTTTTAGACCTTTGAAGTTCACCTTTACAATGCTCCTTATTTTCTATTCCCTTTTTCTGTCCTGCACTATAATAAATTATGTCTGTGTATTTGTCTTCCAGTTCAGTGACTTTTAGTTCATCTGTTTCTTATCTGCTGTTAAATTCATCCATTGATTTTCATTTTCACTGATTACATTTTTTTAAATGTCTAGCGTTCTTGTTGTTGTTTTGAATATTCTAGCAAATTTTGAGGCTCTAATTGCTTGCTGGTTTTTATGCCTCCACCTTTTGCTCCTTGAACATTTCCTAGTCTGTGTGCCCTCTCTGTAGTGGAGAATCTCATAGCTCGTGTTTCCTTGTGTTTTGAGCAACACCATTGAGCTCATAGTTGACTGATCTTCTCTGTGGGGGTCCCGAGTTTCCTACATCGGGAATGCTGTCCTCTGGGTTTGGAGAGGTTTCCTACTTCCCAGCCTTTTCTTTAGAATGAGAGTCTTGGTTCAGGTGCCATCCCTGTGCTGGCCTGGGATGGTGCTCCATCCACTGCTATTGGCATTTGGTCAGACTCATGCATTTTAGCTCTTATTTGCCATGCACTCTTCCCTTTTCAAATTTCAACTCACTTTTTGTTATATATTTAGATTTCAAAAGCGAATTACAGGTTTGTCTTGGTTCACTAATGAATGTGACCGTGTTTGGCTGTAGGAGCTCCCACACCACATGAAAAGCGAGGGTCTGTTGGAACCTCAATGCTGCTATCATTGATGAAGCACACCATTTGTTTTGACATGTGGTTCTTTGCCAAAGGTCAGCACAGAGCCATGACCTGTCAGAGTGAAAAGTTCAAAAGGAGCTGTAATATCGGTATCAGCTTGCTGTCTGATTAAGGTGTCCATAAACCTGGAAGAAGCAAAGCATGACCTAGTTCCATTTTCATGAGTTGGAGCCGAGGAAGAGAGAGGGGGAACTTGTGATAACATTTTGGAAAGGCCGGTGTGAGAAGGAACAGCATGGCTTGGCTCTGGATTGGGGCCTGTGTTCTCTACTGGTTAATTTTCATTGCATGGAAGGCACGTGTGCCTGCATTTATGGTACAAGGCAGAAACACCCAGAAATTGTGTTTATTGCTCATGGGTCTCTGGGATTGTGAGCTCTCCTGAATGGGGGCTTCAGCCCTACATGTAGTGGCCCCAACTCCTCTCCTTCCTGGGCCCCTGTGCTGCCTCTGCTGAAGCCACTCAACCACTTTGCAAATGCTTCTGAGTGAGGACTAGCAGGGTCCAGGTGTCAGTGTGTGACCACTGTATGGCCAGGATGCAGCAGGCCGGCCGAGGGAGTCCCTCCCTGTCTATTCATGGGACTCACTAGTCTCAGTGAACGTAGCCATGTGCAGCCAACCATCAAGGCAGCCTCCCTGCTGCCCTCCTCCCCCCAGGCATCCATGTTCTGCTTTGTCATGGAAAAACATGCATGGAAGTGGCAGGAGGGGTGTTCTGTCTGTCTTGCAGCAGACACATGCACCGTCACAGGGGAAGGGCTGCCGAGAGGTTCCTAGCACTTCTGGGGCCCTCACTTCCCCTTATCTAGATATCACCACAGCACACTATCTCTGTTCCAGAAGTCAGAGGCGGGTGGGGAAGGGACTCAGTTGCCCACCCTGAGGCTGTGCCTGGCAGAACCAACACTCTTCCCACCCACCTCATTTGTGAAAAAAGAACACTGGCATTTGTGAGGTGCAAAACCTCCTACCCCAGGAGGGGAGATGGCCCTCTGCCCCCTGGCCTCTGCCAGTCGCCTCGCCACTGGCCATAAAGAATCAGTTAGACCACCTTCTCTGCCCAGCTCCAGTTCAAGTCACTGAAATCTCACTCGTAATAGCAAAACAGCAGTGTGTTGGGAGCTTGCTTTGTTCAAGAAACTCTCTGGGAAAAATCTAGGGCTTCTGGAAACTCGCCTGTGACCAGTTAACCCCAAGGGTGGAAGGCGGTAAACCTGCAGGAGCCAGAAGACAGAGGATTCTTTGCCCCGCCCTCCGGGAGCGTCTGAGTAATAAACTGTGCATGCTGGGGGCTTTCTGGTAACTGGAGGGGCCAAACGGAGGCTTCCCATGTGTTCAATAGAAACAGCACAGCCCAGGATCTGTAGCCAGCGGATACCCCACAGTTGCCGGCCGTTGGTGTTACCAGGCCTCTGGTCTTTGCCACGTACAGATGCAGGGCCTGTGGGTTTCCCTTTTCTGCCCTCGCTTCCTGCCAGCTGCCTCTGGGGCCGCTCAGGCAGCACGTCCAAGGCCTCATCCCTGTGCCTGTGGGTCTCTACAGTGTGCTCACTGGCAGCTGTTACTGCAGCATCCCAGGCCTGGCACCTGGCTGGAGCCCCGGGGAAGAGTTTCTCCTCAAGGACCCACATGCTTTCAGAAGTCGTGTGTTCAGAAGCAGGAACTCCCTGGTTCAGCTTTCCTCCAGCTGTCTTTTTATGCTCGTTGTGCTGAGATGCGTGAAGCACACGAAGGGGCCCATGGCTCTCCATGGGCAGCTGATGAGTCATCCAGAGCCACAGCCGGAGCTGTGAAGCAGACACGTCTTCCGCACTCACCTGTCTCCCCTTGGGGACGCCACTTCCTGGAGCTGTGTCCATCTCGGCCTCGCTCTGATTCTGTCTTTCCTTTTAAGTTCCACCTCCCGGGCCAGGGCGCACAGCTCTCGGTGAAACTGCCTGCTGGCCTATTTGTGGCATTTGTGTATGTGGAATATGTTTCATGCTCCTAGCACACTCTATGGCCACTGGTTCATTGTATGGTTCTGGGCACCCATCCTGCAATGTCCCATCCTTTGAACCCCACAGAGGTTTCTTCGCTCCATGGCCTGACAACATTTAGGCTGTTCATAGTTTTTGGTAATCACGAAAAAGGCTGCTATAAATATCTCAGTGGGCTCAGAATGCATGGATTTTGTAAATTGAGAAGCACGTTGTTGGCCCCCAAAGGATGAATAGGTTCAGTCTCAGTAGCGATCCCATGTCGTTTTCTGAAGTGCTGGCGTACATACACCCTCCACCCGCAGTGTTCGAGAACGAGTTGTGCATTGCAGCAACATTCGCTATTCTCGTCAGTCTTTTTGATTTTTGCCATTCTGAAGCCTGTGTAATAGTATTGCCATTCTAATTTGCATTGCCCAGATTTCTATTGAGCTGATGGCACCATTCCCCTTGACAATTTCCAATCCTCCATGCCAGGTTTAACAAGAAAAAGTCAATTAAGGCACAAAGACAGATGTGTGAGGGTGTTGGACACGAATCCAGAAAACTTGTTCAGCTCTTGTTTATTGTCTCTACAACCTGAGGTCAAAGATGTGCAGGAGCCTAATTTGAGGAGAATGACACGTAGGCATGGCCTCGTGGGCACCATCTGTCTTCCTGCACCTTGCCTGATGTGTAAATTCTTAGTGCCTGGTGTTGAGAACCTGTGCAGCTCTCTGTCTCTCAGCACCCCTACTTGTTGGCCACCAATCTCAGAAAGTAATCAAGCATTCATAAACAGTTCCCTATTATAGTTACAACAACTTCCCGACAAAATGGACTCATTTCTCCCCAGATTAAAAAAAAAAAATTTTTTTTTTTGTATTCTTTTTTTTCCTAGTCTGAAAGCAACTAACTGGCCATAATTGGCCACGTGACTATGAAAAGGGAACTCAGGCTTGGGGTGCTGATGGCCTGGTTGGGTTGGGTTAGGAGAGAGAGCTTATTCACAATGCAGGAGGGGTCACGGGGACCCCTCCAGAACCACCGAGGGTCTTGGCGTCTCCACCCACCCCAGCAGCTGTGAGCAGTGGACTGTGGAGGGAACTAGAGCATCACACACAACCAAGCACAACTTAAAGACATGTATTTTTGAGGCAAAGTTCTATCCCACACAACACTGCTCTCAGTCTTTGTTTCTGCAATGAACTACAAGGCGGAGGAAAGTGTGACCACAGCCCTTTCTCTTCTTTTTTAATATCAATTTATTTATTAATGCATAGTAGAACTGGGGTATAATTCAACGTCTGAGGGGACTGGATGAGAGGCTTCACCTCTCATCCCCACAGAGAGAGTGGGGAGCAGAACAGGTGGATCTACTGAAATACACTGCTGAAGGGAGCAGTGGGGGAGACAGGAGAGGTCTGCTGTGGTATGTGGGTTACTTACCTGGCGGGGGATCGAACTCAGGCTACAGATGTTATAGCACTGAGACTTAACCTCTGTGTCATGAGGGAGGCCCTCATAGCCCTTTCTGAAGCCCTCTCACAGGCATGGCCTCTTGTCACCAGGAGGAGGGAGCAGGTATATGAACCCCCCCCC
>NW_004567118.1:17634809-17659952 GCF_000260355.1 Condylura cristata | reverse complement strand
CAGGGCGGGATTCACGAGGCTGCTTCCTCTCTTCCAGGATCAGGGCCAGGGACAACCATGGGTCCTATGCCCTGTGCCTGCTGCATGAAGGAAAGGTACTGCACTACCGCATCGATAAGGACAAAACAGGGAAGCTCTCCATCCCCGATGGGAAGAAGTTTGACACACTCTGGCAGGTAAGCATGGTCCTCCAAGCCTGGAGCTTGTTAGAACCTACCCAATCCCCTCAACCTCCAGATGCCTCACACCAAGTGTGAGAAAGGATGGTCCAGTGGACAAGGCTCTGGAAGGTTCCACAGTCTTCCCAGGATCACTCAGTATGGGTCACCACGGCAGTACAGGTCAAGAATTTTGTCAGCAGTTAATAGGAGACACTGCCCTGGGTCTGGAAAGTATCTCTCTAGAACCTTCTAACTGGCTCCTGAGCTGCTTTTCAGACAACTGCACACAAAACTAAGACATGGAGGGCCGGGAAGGTGGCCTGGAGACAGCCAACCACTCCTGTGACTAGAGGCCAAGCTGAACCTACACTGCCAGGCACCATTCTCACTGCAGAATGAGTCTCCCTGAAAATTAAGGTGACTTACAAAGTGTCAGCATGGCCCAGACACACTTGTGTGGGTGCCTCAGCCCTGCTCTGACAGGGCTTATTCTTGACCAGACTGACAGTGAACCAGAAACTGCTCCCAAGTGGGAGTTCCTGAGGCACTGATGAGTCCCACCCCTGCTTCCCATTGGCCTGCTCTGGACATGAACAGTTTGTCTTTAGATGGCAGCCACAGGAGCTGACCCTGGAGGAAATGACCATCCTGGTGTCAGCCAGTGATGGACCCAACTCAAAAGCCTGTTTCAAAAGTGGAGACCAGCAAACCTTCTCACTACCAAAGCATGAGAAGTAACTTTCACCTCATGTATGTGGATTCCTAATGCCACATTTGAAAAACAATACTTTCTTTTCTGAATGCTGGGTCTTTCCTTGTATAGTCGTAACACCGGTTTTTCATCTTTTGGCTCATCAGCATTATGACTATTTGCTTTATTTCAGTGACATTTATAGCCTTTCAGGACTATTGCCCAGTGCAAAGCACAGAGATGAATAAGATATTGCCTTCAGGTATTAGTTTCCCATCAAATTCCCCTACAAGAATCCTTCAAGGTAAAGCCTCCCTGGTGGCACAATGGGTTAAGTCTCAGCACTGTGAGGCTCTCCGCAACCACTGCAGCATGAGCTGGACCCCCAGCCTGAGAGCTGATCCACAGGGCACAGCAGACCACTCCTGTCTTGCCCACTGCTCCCCTCAGCAGTGTACTTCAGTAGATCTGCCTGTTCTGTCCCCACTGTGTCTCTGGTGAATCCTCTCACCATCTGCACCTCTGGCCTGTACCACATTTCTTGTATGCATAAATACATAAATCTTTTTAAAAAATCCCTGAAGGCATGCATCTAAAGGCACTCAGCTTCCAGCTGCCATGGCAGCACTGGAAACCATGAGCTTCAAGTGCACAACCATTCAGCGTCTCCTGAATGACTATTGTTTCAGTGTCAAAGTCTGTGCAGCCAGCATCAGACTGCACTTCTAGTTGCTGTGAAGTACCTTCCCAGAACTTTCACAAAGTTGCTGATTGCTCTGACTTATCCATCTTCAGCCCTCATTAAGACTTTTTAGTCTTTATATTGAAAAAGAGCATCAGAAATGCCAGCGGTAGCATCCATTTTGACACTTGATTCCATTGTTTTTGTCCTGGAAGTAAGGCAAGGAGCTGTGTTCCCTGCCTGCCCCACAGTCCAGTGCTGTTTACCTGGGAGTTGGTAATTGCTACTCTAGTCCAGTGCTCTTGCTGTGGGTTCAGCAGACCCACAGGGCAAACTGACCCAACTGACCCCTGCCTGTTTTAATGTAGAACTTGAGTAAAATGGCTTTTAAAATTTAACGGGTTATTCAAACATAAATAAAGGACTAAGTGACAGAGGTGGCATTGACCTGAAAAAGCTGATACTACCTGGCACTTTCTAGACCATTTTTACAAGACTCTTGCTTAAAAGGAAAATCCACTTTCCCAACCTCTCTTGTAGATTGTGTAAAACAGAAGCATTTGAAGGAGATGGTTGGGTGACAATTGGAGAAGTGGGTGGAGCGGGGGAGTGGAGTGGGGGTCTCACCTATTGTAAGAACCTTAGACTGAGATGGAAAAATGCACAAAATGATGTAAAAATAAACTATTATATTAAAAAAAAAAAAAAGAACCTTAGTAGCCTTCACCTGAGAATACACCATCGCGTTTACCAGAACAGGAAGAACTTTGGTTCCCTTCAAATCCTTCACCTGCAGCACTGTTGTAGTATTAAACTCTGTGTGTTGTGATCCACGAACACAACATCCCATCAAGGATAAGAAACATTCTCATTTACCTTAGCTCACCTCTGTCCTGTCTCAGAATGCCGGTTGAGTGCATGTTAGCATGCTGAATTCACCTGCACAATATCACATGGATGTGGGAGCCTACAACAAATAAATGCAACATGCTACCCCAAGAAGAAAAAACAGCAAAGGAGGAAAGAGACGAGCCAAAAGGAGAATAGAGTCCTGAAGGAAGATGTGTGTGTGTGTGTGTCCCTGGTGGGAGGGGAGGTCTGAGAAAGGCCAGGAGGAACATGGGAGTGGCATGTCCTGTTGGACACATTTGTGCATGTATCACTTTTAAAATCATCTGCTCTGGAGGAAATTATTTCTGCTCTGTAACTTATGACACATTTTGATTTTCTTCTCTTCCAGCTAGTTGAGCATTATTCTTATAAACCAGATGGTTTGTTGAGAGTTCTCACTGTCCCATGTCAGAAAATCGGGCAAGCAGGTGAGTCATTCAGAAATCAGAGCCACGGTCTTTAAACTATTGACAATCATCAGCCTTGTTTGATATTTGGTTTGTTGCAAACTCAAGTGAGATCAACCTTATTTTAACTGATTAAAAATGATGTCAGATCTTTCAAGTTCATATATATATATATATGATATATATGATATATATATATCATGAATCTAAAGTAACCTATAACTTAAAAAAGTATGGGTTTTAATTATATACATGAGAATTGGAATGCAAGAAGAGAAAAAGAAATATGTGCAGAAAAAGTAGCTACTTGTAGAGCAGTAATATTTTACAGTCACATGGGTTGGACTGCAGTGGGGGTGGGTGAACGCCCACCTAGCAGTAATGCAGTAACTGTCCATGCTCTTTCTAACCAGGAAATGTTAATTTTGGAACTCGTCCCCAGCTTCCAAGCTCCCATCCTGCGGTAAGTGTTCTTAGAAGACACTAAGGGTGAAGCAATTGTAGGCAGCATATACATGGTTTAGCCTGTAGGTGGAGTTGTCATGGTTATTTTTTAATTACCCTCGATAAACCGAAATGATGGTGTCAGCTAAAGTGAGACTATTTTCAGTTCTATGCTAACCAAGCTTTCTTAGTTTCCTGATTAAATTCTCCCCACTTTCTGAACACATGCAAAATACGTTAAAGCCCAATGTTAAGTCAGAAATATTCCTCCAGCTGGATTGGGGCACAATACCCCACTGTTCAGTCTCCAGTGAGCCGGTTATATGGACCACTGTGCACGAACCACCTCACCACGTGTGTGCTGGTAACGTGTAAGAGTTGTCTTATGTCAGCCCAACACTTTTGGTCGAAATTCCCCAGGCATCGCTATCAGAAGACTTGACCTTCCTGGGAGAGCTGTTTTGTGAAAGCACAGCAGAGGAAGACGAGGGGTGGGATTTTATTGGTATCAGATGAGAGAAGCCCCTGGAGAAGGATGCATTTAGGCGTGTGGCCAGGCGTCCCCTCCCCTTCCATGTCAGTAGGACATGGGAACATGGCTTGACCACACTTCTCCAAAGGGGTTCATTCATTCCGTGCCTGCCTGATGCCCCCACAGAGAGCTAAATCGCCCCTCTCCACCCGCTGTAGACTGCTAGATGTTGGGTGCAGACATACTCAAAGCGAGCCTGGCTTTCCCACTTCTTTTGGAGGGACTTCAGTCTGGCCTCTGATGCCCATTCATGCTGTCTGCGAGTTGTGACACCCCATCACCAGCTGTGCCATCTGCACCTGCGTTTGGCCTGTTAATCTTTTAAACACAAAATCTGCAGACAGAGTGGAGTGGGTGTTCTTTCCCCTGAACAACCCCTGACTGCTATGCCATGTTGAAGCCCCTGGCAGCCAGCCCTGGGCACCAGACTGGGGGATTTGAATTTGCTAAAATCCCAGTGGACTTGCAGACCATCTGAAGTGCAGCTCTGTTGCAGAGATATCACTTATACTTCTCGTGGCCCGCCTAACTAAAGCTGTAGGTGCCAGAGACAGGTCCATTCTCCTCTGGGGCTGATGAGGAGTTAGGGTTGAGAACACTTTAAAGGGTATTACTTTATGTTGAGCCACAAGGGGCTTCAAGAAGCTAGATATTTTGGGAAAATATTTCATTAACTGGTGAAATTCACTCAGGAAAGAAATGCTGTGTTCTCCGTGAACTTCTCAGGAAATTTCACCAAGAGCATGTAACCAGAACCCTAAGAAATAAGAAAATTTGTCTTGAGTTTGTAACATAATTCTATATGAAACATGTATTTTTTTTAAAGATTTATTTATTTATTCATACAGAACTGGGGTACAGGCCAGAGATGCGGAGGGTGAGAGGCTTCACCAGAGACAGAGTAGGGAGCAGAACAGGCAGATCGACGAAATACACTGCTGAGGGGAGCAGCAGGTGGGCCAGGAGAGGTCTGCCATGCCATGTGGTCACCTCCGGGGCAGGCGGGGATAGAACTCATGCTGAAGTGGCTTAAGTTTCTTAGTGCTGTGCTTTAACCCACTGCGCCACCAGGGAGGGCCTGAAACACGTATTTTTTAAAGTAACAGTTCTAACTGTGTAGCCCCCCCCCCGGAAAGTGTCACCCAAATATTTTCCCAGCATTCCCAGCACCCCCGTGAAGCTCAGAGTAAATCCCATCGGCAGAATCTGGAAGGGAAGCTGTGTGGTTATAATCGAGTCATGTTATCATGTGTTATAATCGAGCTGTGTTTGTTTTCTCAAACATTTACTGTTCCTCTCTACCGTTTTGGTTTCCAGGCCTGGTCAGCGGGTGGAATACTCTCAAGACTCATATCATACTCCTTTTCCAAGTCTGGCCACAGAAAGGTGCTAAAACGTTCCCTGCTTGCTGTCCCTGACTAAGGGAGGCAGGTGCCTGCCTGCCTCCCTGTGCACTGTCTCACTCCCCTGGGCTGTGTCTCCAAGTGGCCTGATGTTCCCTGCGCTTTCCCTGTGGGTCCCGCTCCCTCTGCTGGCCGGGAGCGTGCTCGCTGCTGAAGTGGGGTCGTTGCAGGCTGACCTGGCTGGGAGTAGCTCTTCTGTGGCATAGTCTTTTCCAAGTGAGCCAGGCTGCTGTTGAATTGCCAGAACCATATGTTGCAGTGCTATGGTGACGGTGACACAGATCCCAGCAGGTGGCAGGACTGAGGCTCTGTGTGTCCTGCCCAGTGAGTACCCAGCACCGTGCATGTTACAGGCATCAGGTGCCCGATCACTTCTTTATGGCAGTAGATTTCCCACACAGGCTGTAAATTGATGTAGGTAAAGATGAGAAGGAATTTGATGAGAAGGAATTTGAAAGTCAGTAACACTACTTTTCTTTTTGAGACAATAATCTTTACATAGGGTACATTTTCCTGCTTTGCGTAAGATTGAGGAAAATAAAAAGGTTTTGTTTTTTTTTTTTGATGACTTACTACATTCTTTTCAACATAATCGGGCATCAGTGGCAAGAGAGGAGGGATAAAGCACAGGTAATCCTCAAATTCATGAAATCCTGCTCTTAATTGTATTAGAATGTTTCTCTAAGTCCATAAACCTGTCCCTCTATTAAAGAAAATTGGCAGAGTTTGAACAGCATCCTTGCAGATTGAAAGTTTCATATTTCAAAGCCACCTTCTCCAAGACATATTTATCGTAGATGTGGAAATGTGTTCCAGAATTCCAAATGAAACACATTTTCAAGTTTTGCTCCAACATATATGCTGATGATTGAATACATAAAGACATATTTAAATGCATGATTTAGCAGGGCTAGCCTGGAGAAGAGGGAGCAGAATAGTTTAGGTGACCCCTCTAATTGGTCAAGTGTTCTTATAGCTCTGGGCCAGACCTGTGAGAAAATGGGTTACCACCCCATTATAAAGCACTAGATCTTAGACCTTTGCTCCTAAGGTGAGCAACTGAGTCAAAGCTTGAGTATTCTGCGCCCTGACCAAGGGCGTCTTCCTTGGCCTGACTCAGTGGCCTCCGGGCTCACGGTCTGGACTTGGAGGTTTGGTGACATGCTGTGTTTCTGAACCCTGCTGGCTCTCCTGTCACTGCCACTGTGACAGTATGCTGCTGTCTAATTAGACAACGTCTTGCAAGATGACTGGGCGTAAAAATTAAGGTTTAGGAAATGCATCTTAGGACGTGCAGCAGTTCTCCCTAATCAGAAAACTGAATTAGTCTGTCAGCTCCTTAGGAACAGTAATGTCCTGCTCTTTTGTCCACTTCTGAGTTCCCTAGTTCCTAAACACAAGCATGTACTCTTAAGAATATTTGTCAAATACATTTTCTATTTGAAGTTAGCCCTAGCCAGTAAGACATCAGGGACATGCTTTTCTTTTCATTATCATGGAGGGATTGGTTTTAATTATCCTGTATTTGATTTGCATAATTTCTGTTCCTAGAAGTAAATTAACTTTATTTATTTTTAATTAACTATTTTTATTGAGGTAACTGGTTTGCAGTGTTGTCTTTATTTTAGAGGGTCCCCTCCTCAGTCTTTGTTACCACACCACACCCACCATGAAAATACAATCCACCATAGTCCATGGTGCTTTGTTTTACCTGAATCTATCACATTTATAGAAAAATCATCTGTGACCCTTTCGAAAAGTAGAAAGTTAGAGTAGCTAGTGCCACCTAGTGGTGTCTGCAGTCATGACCTCTGTTCTGAACATTAGTAAAGATGGGGGAGGAGCCATCAACATTTTATTTTACATGTTGTTCTTTGTGAGAAAAGATAATAACGATGAAAGCAGAATAAATAATAAATACAAAGCACAAGGGATAATGTGGATCAGCAGTGTATTTTTCATTAAAGTAAAATTAAGTACTAAAATCAAGTACTTACATTAAAGTACTAAATTTAAGCACTAATCAAACCTTTTGTGACATTGTTACATCTTAGAGCTCATTCTTTACAATTTGTTACTCTCAATGGCATAATCTTTGAGCATTTTGAGAAAGGTGGAATCTATGGGTTGTATCTGCACCTTCATCATAAGACAACTAACCTGTGCAACCACTGTCCTTTTTTTTTTCTTTCCTTTTTTTTTTCATTCTCTTTTTAATTTTTTTATTACAAAAGTTTATTTTTACATCATTTTGTACATTTTTTTTTCCATCTCGATTGTAATCCCCGCGGGTTTCCCATCACCAAGTCACCCATGTGCCATCACCATAGTCCCGTGCATTTCCCTCCCCCCACCCCGTTTTTGATCCCATTCCCCACTCCACCCCCACAAAATGTCTCTGGTATATGGTTGTTCATTATTTTTGTTATTTTCTCGCCTGGCCCATTATACTCCTGCTATGAGTGACACCATCCGGTATTTTTCTTTCTCTTTCTGGCTTATCTACTAAGCATGATCTTTTCCAGCTCCATCCAAGTTGCTGCAAAAGACATGTGTTTCTCTTTTTTGGTTGCTGAGTAATATTCCATTGTATATATGTACCACATCTTTTTTATCCAGTCATCTACTTTTGGGCATTTGGGCTGCTTCCATGTTTTTCCAATTCCAACCACTGCCCTTTTAATTGACATATCAGCGGGCTTCCCATTTTTTTCCTAAAACTTTCTTCTGGGTACCCTTGACTCACTTCGTTGCTCACCAGCAGAGAGCGCTACGGAGCTCTATCCGTGGCTAGATAGCAGTGCTGTGGCTTTTGTGTTCTGTTTTCATTCATCATACATTATGGGGATGCTGGGGTAGCCTGTGAAGAAATGGCCCCGAGGACATGCCATCGGTGCCCCTCTCAGAGGGCCTTTGCCCTGGGAGCAGGCTCTGTGGTTCTGGCAGACGTTATGGAGGAAGCCAAGGTTTTGGAGACGGCGCCTGGGCCTGCATTGCAGTGCTTTGCTTCCGGGCGGGCAGACAGGGCCGTGTGTGTGCTGGAAACGAAGTGCCCGCGTAAGAGTGAGCTTACTGTCTCTGTTTCTTTCAGTGTCACCAAAATCTGGCAGTATCTCATTTCTTCGTGGCCAGTGTTTGGGCTTTGAGAAATAAGTGGAAATAGGGATTTCTGTTTAGCTCTCACCAAAACAACAAGAACCAATTGTTGAAACTATCCAGTTTTCCCTTAGACCAACACTTTTAGGAGCAATAAGCTTGTTTTCAGTTAAATCGATCAGGAAGAGCTGAGAAACTCGAACAGGGAAAGTAATAGGACGACAGAGGGTGGACGGACACTTTCCCGTTATTACATGGTGCAAATTGATGTTGGTCAAATAATAATTGGGAAGGTGGCCATTAATAACCACTAGCGAAGCCTTGTTTTAAGATGCTTTAGTTTCCTGCTCCAGATGAGGAAGAATTAATTACCTTCCTTCGGATTAGCAAAGTCAGACTTCCCTACTGCACAAGTTCCATGGTGAAGATGATGGTGAGGGTGGTCATGTGGACGTAGCCCCGGGCTGGCCTCAGCAGCCTTCCCGTTGGGGACTAGAGCTCCCTGCCAGTGTGTCCTGGGCCACCACCAAGTGTTGCCTATATTAAAGTCTCCCCTATATTAAAGGTACAGGTGGACATAGAAATGCAGAGGTGCTTTGGAATTGAGGAGTGGATGGAAACATTGGTAGTTCTGTATCTTCTTTTCCTGTTGGGTTATCGGAAAAGCCAGGATGTAGTTTTTCAAGCCTACACGTGTCAGGACTTTTCAAACAACCCACTACAACTCCCATATAATATAAACTGGTAGAGAAAAAGTTAACAGAGGAATATGAGTCTAAGGGAATAACAACCCCCCGAATGCCCCCCACATCCTTTGGTAGAAGGGGATGATAGCGAGGGAGGAATTCTACCTGAACAGTGGGTTAATTCTCTCGCACACCCACTCTGAGATGCTGGCAGGCCCCTTGAGCCGGAGGGGCCTGACCCTTCCACAGCCCACACAAGGCCCAAGCAGTTGCCCGAAGAATGAGATAAGCCATGCCGCTATTTGTCCTGCCTTCTAATCCTTACCTTTGTTTTACTGCATAAAATCACACTATAATTACCTCAAAATAAAAATACTTATGCAGATCATCTCAACATTGCGTTCATGAGGAAGTGACCTATGTTATCTGTGTCCTCAGACCTCATCCCCTGGGAACCGACCGGAGAGCACGTTCAACCCCTACGAGCCGGACGGAGGGTCCTGGGCCGCGGAACGAGGTGAGAAGAGCTTTAGTCATTGGACCCCAAGCACAGGGGCAGTTTCCAGGGGCACTTGGAAATTACGCTTGACTGGCTCCTTCACCCCACTGCCAGAAAGAGCTCCCGGGGATACGCTGCTGTGTGGAGCAGGGAGCAGGTGTCACGGCCTGTGGATGGCGGCGTGGTCAGGAGGGACTGCCTGCAGGCCTCCTCGTGGTAGATGAGCCATACTTGACATGCTGCCTCTGAGTTTCTTGCCTGTAGTACTGATATGGCCCAAAGCAAACATGCCCGTGAAGGTTATGTTCTTGGAAGCATCTTTGTGTCCAGTAGTATGTTCAGCATAAAGCGCAGTGCTAGGTTGCTGGTGGGATGTCTGCGAGTTGCTGGACTCTAGGTGTATATGAGGACTTGACTGATATCTCGAAAAGCCAAAGGAAACCATGTCCTCAGTGAACACAGTCACCATTTCTAGACTTGCTCTTAGAGATGTGATCTCTGCACAACTGTGAAGATTCTTTTAGTGACCCCACGTTATTTCTTTATTGCCAAACTCAATCTGTTTATTGCTAAAATCATCATCATCATCATCATCATCATTCTTAAAATGTAGCAGCTTAAAACAGTAATAAATAGTTAACTACCTCTGTTTAGTTATCTCGATGGGAGCTGGAATCTGGCCAGGGCACAGCGAGGTGGGTGGTTGTGGCTCAGGGTCTCCCATTGTCACGTGGGGACTGGCGGCCTGGGCCAGGCCCCAGAGCAGTGGAGTGGCCGTGGAGGCCGCCAGAGTCACCTGTCTCCCCTAAGTCTGGGTTCTCTAAATGCTCCTTTTGTGGAAGGCATCACTGTCAGCACAGCCCTGCAGTGAAAGCCAGCTTCTCAGTAAAAAAAAAAAAAACCAGCAGGTACAGAGCCCTTACAGTCTTGCCAGAGTAGATCAGGACATCACTCTGAGGTGCTCTGGTGCTCGGCACCCTTACAGAATTCACCACGGAGGCGACAGAGACCCGGCCTCTCCAGGGAGGTATGTCAGAGAATGTTCAGTTATAGCTTAAAGCCACCATGGCCGCCAGCATACACCTGGCTTACCTTTATACCAATTTCAGTGCCCAAGAATGGAGGGCAGGCATCACAAGGATGAGGGGTTTTACTGCCCCCGTGAGTGGGGGGACGTCTTGCCTTGAGTGCTTAGGCACCCCCACTGCCCAAGGTGACACAGGGTTGGGGAAGGCAAGGCATGGCCACAGGAGGCAGGAAGAGGAGGTGCAGGGACATCCGGGAGCGTGCGGTCCCATGCTGTGTTTCTTGGCGGTGCCCCAGATGCCCAGAGAGAAGCCCTGCCCATGGACACCGAGGTGTACGAGAGCCCCTATGCGGACCCTGAGGAGATCAGGCCCAAGGAGGTCTACCTGGACCGGAGTCTGCTGACCCTGGAGGAAAAGGAACTGGGCTCTGGCAACTTTGGGACTGTGAAGAAGGGCTACTACCAGATGAAAAAGTAAGTGGCTTTGCGTCACGTCATGTTTGTTCAGATCCCCGGTCTCCGTGTGTGTGTGTGTGTGTTACATACGTTTAGCCCCCAATACCAAACGTGGCCTATCGTGGAAATCCTTTTTTATTAATACTATAATTTCTGTTCATTTCTGGAGCAATTGTAATAAAAGCATCCATTATGTATATATATATATATAGTTATATATATATAGTTATAGTTATCTACTTTAGGTTAGATGTAGTACATGTACCTTAAAGAGAATTAAAAAACAGAAACTTGGATGAGGGAGTGCACAGGACTATAGTGATGGCACACAGGTGAATTGGTGGTGGGAAGTGTACGGGGACTACAGCTGAGATGGGAAAAGATACAAAATGATGTAAAAACAAACTACTATAATAAAAAAAAAATAGAAACAAGCAAATGGTAAGAAATTGAAAGCATTCCAGCTATACCACTCAAATACTGCTCTGTTACCTAATATCAGCAGCTATATTTTGACATGATTATAGGCACACACATACACATCTGTATAGTTAGTTAAAATATAATCATCCACTGATAAATTGCAGTATGTTCACTTACTTGCTTTGGCTTTTTTATTGTGTCTCATTTCTTTAACCCAGGAAATTGTAATATGTCAGCATAAATATTTATTTGCTTTATCCTACAATTTCAAATAATAATACATATTATATTAATATAGGAATTGCTAAATATGAAAATTTCTTATGCTTCACTTGCTCTTTAGAATGCATAGAATGTTCAGTAAAAAATAATGGTTTCCAAAGGTCTTTGAAACGAACCTTCTAAATATGCATTAGTTTGCATGTTACTGATATGAATATGGTGAAGTGTCATGCGATTTTAAATTTGAGCAACTTTTTGTAGAATTTCTTTCTAAGATAATTACATGATCTATGGATTAAGAATATAGACATATTCTTATATAGAATATAGAAGCTAAGCACAGAGACTCTTGCTTTTGATCCTCCCTCATCTACATATGTGTATAAATATATGTACATACACTAAACTGACAGGTGTGCTTATTTTTGAATATATGAATATATGTATGTATATCACAATCACTTGAGTCAACATAACTTTTCAAGTCTAAATGCAAATTTTATTTCACCTAATTTATGATACTTAAATTTCTCATTTAATTAGTTATATGAATTAGCATAGACATGACTATAGATATATCATTTCAGCTAGAGGATTTGGAGAGATGAGTGGCCCTATAGGTCAGCCTGGAGTAGAATGATGTCCTTACAGTACCAAGTGCTCTGCTTTACCATGGTAATCGTTATCATGGGTTTCTCTGGCAGAGTTGTTTATGTTTGTGTGTAAAGGTTTATACAAGTTCTTTTGCTAGCTTCATTTGTAGATATTTAATCAATTCAATGTATATGTGTATGTTATCATATTCAAATGTTATCTTCTCATCTCTGACACTGCTGTGTGTGGAGAGCTCATTTGACCTGCACCCAATAATCTTGCTAAATTCTCCTAATATTTTCTTTTATTGTTTCTACAACTTTATATATTCTTGACCCAGAAGTAAGTCATCTATGAGTAAGAACAGTTTTACTGCATCATGTCTAATTGTCACACTTTTCTGATTTTTCCCTTGGCTTACCATATGAGCCAGTAACTGCAGTTAGATATTGAATAAAAGTGATGGTAGCCTCACTTCTTACTCCTTATTTCTGGGGGGAAACTTTAAATTTTTCACATAAAGCATGATGTTAGCTATAGTTTGGTACTTGCTCTTTCTAGGGTTAAGGAAATGTCCCTCTATTTCCACTTTTCTGAGAGAATTGTTCTAAATAATGATTTATTTTAAGAAAACATCAAAGAACACTGATATTCACATACATTGCACCTGAACCGAGATGGTAAACTGCAAGATGTTGCAGAATTCCGTGTATGTAAGTTTTGCTTGAAAGCTACTTAAATGTTCTGCAATTTAGACTTTCCCATTGACGGGGGCATTAGTCCACACAACTCCTAGTCCACACAACTCCTATTATTTTTCCCTAAGGAGGTGTTGATCTTTGTCTATATAATGAGAGAACGTGCTAGAAAATGTGTGCTATGGCTTCTTCAGGCGCATTTCCATTCCACTACAGGTATTTCCAAACACCATTTTATGCACAGGAATTATTTTTCGTGGGAGATTTACCTGGAAGTGAGCCATATTCTGATTTCTTTTGCAGAGTCGTAAAAACAGTGGCTGTGAAAATTCTGAAAAACGAGGCCAACGACCCTGCTCTGAAAGATGAGTTACTAGCAGAAGCCAACGTCATGCAGCAACTAGACAACCCGTACATCGTGCGCATGATCGGGATCTGCGAAGCCGAGTCCTGGATGCTGGTGATGGAGATGGCAGAACTCGGCCCCCTTAATAAATACTTACAGCAGAACAGGCAGGTTCTCAGGTGGCTCGGAAGCTAATGCTGAGCCGCGGGACCCCTGCCAGACCCCCACGGTAGCCTGACTTCTCCAGGGAGCCTCCTCTCCCCCACACCCCTCGGGGTCCATCTGCTCCTCTCCCCACACCCCCCAACCAGGATCCATCTGCTCCTCCCCCCACACCTCCCCAGGGTCCATCTGCTTTCAGGATTTGGAAGGAGGAGGGAAGACCGTCATAGACTTTAGGCCAAAGGCTCTTTTATTTCTCAGTGTTCAGAGAAAAGCTCTAATCAACAAGTTGGTTCTCATTCTTTCCCTTTGCTCACCCTGTGTTGACTGGGTGATAGCCTAAAGAATATCTTAACAAGCGACCTCTCCTTTCACTCTTTTTAATATTAAATAGGCATTTTATCATGTTCCCGCAGTTTTGTGCACAGAGATCTGGCTGCAGTGGTGTCTTACATGGCTGCTCGATCTCTGTGTTCCCATAATTACTTTGAAATACGCAGTGCTGTTCGCTGATCAGACCCCTATGGCGTAGTCACACTGTGCTCCACCCCACCCTGGTCGAGAGAGGGAGCCCACGCAGGAAAGTCCAGACAGCCGTCACTGTGTAAAGCATCCCATTTGCCACACTGTGTTTGAGCTTCACTTAGACTGGGTCAACATCTTTAGAGAAGGGGGTGCTGTCACCTCACCCCATATACCCTTACAAGTACAAAACTGACAGTCAATATTGAAACAAGGGTTTGAACTGAAACCAGTCTCTCCATGAGCAGGGTCTGACATCTGCGTTTTACTGCATTTGATAATCATACCATTTGAACACCAGAAGAATGGTGTTCGGTCTTGAACAGCTATGGGTTAGCAAGGTTACTTACCAGTGGTCATGATTACCATATAAGATCAGGAGAGTGGTTGGTGCATCTTCTGTCTGCAGGAGGAGCTTGGCCGGTTGTTCTGGAATGGATTTCTGTCCAATGACTAATGACACATTGTGACTTGCAGGCATGTCAAGGATAAGAACATCATAGAGCTGGTTCATCAGGTTTCTATGGGAATGAAATACCTGGAGGAGTGCAATTTTGTGCACAGAGATCTGGCTGCAAGGAATGTATTGCTGGTTACTCAGCATTATGCCAAGATCAGTGATTTTGGACTTTCCAAAGCACTTCGTGCTGATGAAAACTACTACAAGGTAGGAGTTATTTAGCCAATATTCAGAACAGAAGGTCATGAAAACTTAAAAGGCAAATGTATGTTTATTTTATTATAGTTGGGATTCAATAAGCAGTTTAACTATTTAAAAATCGCCGTGTAAAAATGTTCTTATTAATGCTTCGATTCTATTGTTTATAAAATGGAAATACCCCAATTTCTCATGCTCTCAGATTTCCTCCAAAAAGTATCTTTCAAACCATGTTCCTTGCAACAGTGGGGAATCAAGGCACTAAATGATGCCTTAAAAAACAAACATGATAGAATCCCTTCATTAAATTACTTAGGAAAACACAGTTTCAACAGGTTGATTCTTGTGGAATATCTCAGAGTTTTTCTCTGACCCCTCAAATGAATAAATGGCCACTAAATGAAGGGAAAAAGATAAAACCCCCGTCTCTTACAAAATACACCTCAGTGTTTGCGAGTCTGTGCTCACCCTCTGGCAAACGATGGAACCGAGTCTCAGTTTGTAGAAGAGGATAGATGTCCAGGTGCTCAGGTCTCTGAGACTGCCCAGCGCCCTCAGAAGTAGGTGGTGCACCCTGAAGTCTAACTAGACAGTGGCTGCAGGGGCTCATCCCAATTTCCACACCATGGAGCAGCTGGAGGGGCGTGCCTACCTACCGGGCCACCCCCTCGCACTCACCCTGTCTCTGACAGGCAGCCCAGGGCACGCAGGTAGTATGTATGGCAGACCTGAGCAAAGGGTCAGCGTGCAAGACGAGACACAGGAGCAGCTTCCCATGAGCTGCCTGACAGGATATATAAGTACTGACCGTAGAAGGGTCATCACAGTGTGCACAGGAAAAAAACAGGTTAGAAGCCACCAAAAAGAGGCCGAATATTACTGAGAAGCTGGGGATCTGGATTTCTCTCCAAAAATAAAGCCAAGTGAAGTGGAAACGAATAGAGTTAAATGAGAGTAAAGGGAAGCGACAGGGGTGGAAGCAGATGATGGAGACCCCAGACCAGAGGAGTATGCGGGGCATTGCGGGGTTGTAACATGAGACAGTCAGTCAGCACAGGTGCCCTCGGGCCCAGCAGCGCCCCCCAAGGGCCCACATGTACCCCAGCACATGCTGTCAGCAATGCGCATTCTAGAGTGGGGAGCAATAGCAAGTATCAGGGAGCTATTTAATGGCCTCTGAGTAGGAGGCTGGTTAAATCAGCCGTGGTAGATTTACATGAAGTGTGCAATTAACTCTTCTCAAAGGGACTTCATCTGCATCTGCAGACATAGAAATCTGCATGCCTATGAAACATGAAGCAGAAAAGTTTGAAAGTAAAGTGCAGAAAGTGTATGCCACCCCCCACCTTACTATCTTCCCCGCAAAGATATATATTACCCATTTAATCTTTTTATAGATTTTTCTGGGAGAACTCCAGAAAAATTATCATACACTATTCTCTCTGTGAATGGGGATTTTGCGGTGATGGTGGAGAAAGGCTCAATCTTCATCATGTTTAGGATTTGCCAGAGGTTATGTTTTTATCAGTTGAGAATTCAAAATCACCTTCAAAAAGCAGACGTGATGAATTGTTCACCTGTTTTAATCAAATCTGAAATTAATAACGTGGTAGAGGGAGGTGTGGCTGGGCCATCTGGAGACGCCATCCCTGGGCTTACCAAGATTGGCTTCAGGAAACTGTGACTGACCAAAAGAGAAAAGACTAAAAGGTACAAGAAACTGATGTGATCTGAACCCAAAAATGGGCACTTAAATCTTCAAATTTCAGATTGCAAGATAGACTATTTTTGTAATTACTGACATGTACACACACGCTGTCCACTTTGTGGGGCCTACTTTCATTCTTCTCTGAGAATTGTAAAATACCGGCGAGATAAATGTGGCCGCACGAACCCTCTCTGAGGGCAGCGGTGGCAGGTACAGTCCACGGTGGACACCACCTCCCAGGGC
Source organism: Condylura cristata (assembly GCF_000260355.1). NCBI lineage: Eukaryota > Metazoa > Chordata > Mammalia > Eulipotyphla > Talpidae > Condylura > Condylura cristata. The sequence goes on along the minus strand of NW_004567118.1, from coordinate 17,643,401 downwards.
GAAGGCCAGCGCAGCTCCTGCCCATGCTGCGCCGGTGTGGCGAGCCCCCGCCCCTCCCAGGCTGGGGATAGCCTCCACGACACACTCCTTTGTTCACGCCCTGTCTGTGGGCACCTGAGCAGCTGCCCACTGGGCTGCCGGGAGATGTGCGCTCCACTTCATTCTCCATGACCATCTCGTTTGCTTGGCCCCCAGGCGCAGACCCACGGGAAGTGGCCTGTTAAGTGGTACGCGCCCGAGTGCATCAACTACTACAAGTTCTCCAGCAAGAGCGACGTCTGGAGCTTCGGGGTGCTCATGTGGGAAGCATTTTCCTACGGGCAGAAGCCTTATCGAGTGAGCCATTGCTGCTTTGTTTCTTAACTAGGAGTCATCAGAACAGGCAAACGCAGGCTCTTTAGGGGACCCTGGGATCAAAGCGAGGGCTTCTTTCGCAGTCCTCTGCCACCTTTTGGCAATGAGCAGTTAACATGTCATTTTATTCTAAGTTGAGTTAGAAATTTGATGCTGCCTGAACAGTCTGATTTTTTTCACTGTGCATTACACATATGAATATGCTTAACAATTGTATCTATATCAGCATTCATTAGAGTCCATCTAGAAATAATGACAATTTCCAGTGTCAAATGTGTAGGTGTTACTGTTTTTAGATTTTTGAAATCAGGTTATCCATACTAGAAAGTACACAATGCTAGGATACAGCTTGAGGCATTCAAGCGGGGCACAGCCCAGAAACCAGCCCCCACGAGAAGAAACAGACAGACCTCGGGAGGCCCCAGCCTGCAAGGGCTCCCCTTCTCCTGACCTCTGAGCCACAGATCAGGGGCTCTTGATATTCTTGCAGTCACATGAGTCTGTGCTCTTGTGGGGTTCTGGGCATGGAACTTGATCGTTGTTTTGCGTCCTTAAATTACATTCGGAAAGCTCAGATATCTTTTGCATGTTTTAGGGAATGAAAGGAAGTGAAGTTTCAGCCATGCTGGAGAAAGGAGAGAGGATGGGGTGTCCTGCAGGCTGCCCGAGGGAGATGTACGATCTGATGAATCTGTGCTGGACGTACGAGTGAGTAGCCACTGTCTGCCACCTGGCCAGATCCCCGGCTTGGGGGGGGGGGTGACCGGGCACTAAACAGAAGCACAAAGTCTCCGACAGCGACTCAGATACGGGCCCCTCGCTAAAAGAGGAGACAGCTTGCTTCCTGCACCATGCACTCGTAACTTGTCTGGGAAGCTTAGGAATTTAGGAATTACTCTAATCCAGTATATCAAAACTGAGACACAGAAATAACCACCAGGAGGACGGTGGTGTGACCAGAGTCAAAGGAGTCCAAGAGAGCCTCTGGTGCTGCCACGGAGGCCAAGGGGCCTTTACCAGGAGACCCGAAGCAGTGGGGCTCATGAGGAGAAAAGCACAGCCGTGGGGAGTCAGACGAGCTGAGTGGGCAGGAAGTGGCCCGCATGTGGCAGGGGCCCTTGGAATCGCCACCTGCACTGGAAGAAGCTTACATGAGTGGGAGGCCGGCATCACTGAGGTCATACCCAGCTAACCGTGGTCAGCACCGATACTGTGAGGGACTGCAGCACGGCTGTCCTGGCGGTGGGCCTGTGTGGCCGTGGGTCCCCACGGGCCAGCAACAGCGCAACAGGCCCAGGGCATACGCGCAGCGCCCAGGGTGCCCCCAGCACCAGGGCAGTGGCACCCACATCGTTTATGGCGGTTCTGTCACGTGCAAGACCGGCAAGCCAGCCTGCCATCAGCGGCTTCCCATAGGCTGTGCTTCCGGTCAGCCCTATTCGTGAGCATCCTCAGCGTCAAGCCTTCTCCTCCTGCCCTAACTTTCTCCCTAAGTCAGGGACCCCTAGGGAGCTCAGAAACCCAAAATGTACCCCACCGACCCGCACAGCTTCTAACAGTGTCGCCTGCCCCCTCTCGTGGCCCGGTCCAAACTCTCGCTCCCTTTCCCATTACCACCCTATTCTGGAGTGCCGGGGGCTGCTTCAGTCCCTTTTCCACGTACCGTGATGGCTGGAAGTAAATGTCACCATGGTGACTGGTCCTTATCCAAGAGGTGGACAGGTTGGCCTCTGCTCACAAATCCGGATACTCAGTCCCCAGGAGGGAGGAGAGAAGCCACCTCCTCTCTCACCTCCTGCCAGGAGGCCAAGGCCTGGGGGAAACCCTGTCTGCACTCAGAGGCCAGGGCGCTGCTCTCGCCTGTGGGTGCTGTGTAGGTCTCACGTGGGCGAGAAGGGAAACAGGAGCACTGGAAAAAAAAAAAAAAAAAAGCAGGTGTGTCCTCTGAAGCTGACAAGCCCCATGGGAGTTCAAAACCGTGGAGGGCCCAGGGCCCAGCAGTGTGCTGCCTCTTGGGTGTTTGGGAAGCCCTCCATGCTGAGGCAGTTTCTCCACAGAAGGAAAGGACACAGTCTCTGAGGCATAAGAAGTATCCAGAATCTAGAGAATTGAATGAAGGGAATGCAAATGATCCCCGTATGTTCCTGAAGGCTATTGACGTTTCTTTTCTCGTCATTTTCTCCACTGTGAAGTCAGACGCCTTCACCAGTGACAGATTTGTAAATAGGTGATAGGTAGATAGATAGATAACATTATAAAATAAGAAAAGTAGCTTGCAACTGAAACTCGATTCTTAGTTGAAAAGCAATTGCTTCCCACCAACCCTGTTCACTCCCACATGAGAGAAAGCAGAGATGTCTGAAAAGGTTAGAGTTTGAAAATTGCTAAAACAAACAAAAAAAGTTTAAAAAGATTTATTTACTTATGAATGCAAGAGGTGGGGTGTAGGCCAAAGGTGTGGAGGTAAGAGGCTTCACCAGACAGGGTGGGGAGTAGAGCAAGCAGACTGGCTGAAACACACTGCTGAGGGGAGCAGCGGGGGAGACAGGTGAGGTCTGCTGCGCCATGTGGGTCAGCTCCCTGGCTGGGGATTGAACTTGAGCTTAGGGGCAGTGGACAGCTTCATAGTGCTGTGTCTTAATCCCTTGTGCCACTAGGGAGGCCCCAAGATGTTCAAATTTTTAACCACTACTGCCTCACCTGCCAGCAGTGACAAAAAATAAGGTTTTGCTGTGTTAAAATTTATAATTGTCAACACCTGGGTCTTTGCTTCAACCATAAACAAACTGAGTTTTAATAAGAAATTTTCAGAAAATCCTGAGCAATCTGATTGGCATAGGGGAGGGAAATTTAAAGTTGTGTTTGCATTTTTTTTTAAACAAATATCTTCAGACATTCAGTTTGCTAGGTCACAAGGAGAGAGCCTCTTACCTGCAGTTTAAAGAGACTCTGCCTTCAAGTTCAGAACTTACTCATTTTTTTAAATTTATTTATTTGTGCATACAGAACTGGGGTACAGGTCGAGACTCAGGGGTGGCGAAAGACTTCACCAGAACCAGTGTGGGGAGCAGAACAGGCAGATCGACGAAGTACACTGCTGAGGGGAGCAGCGGGCGGGTCAGGAGAGGTCTGCCACGCCATGTGGTCACCTCCGGGGCAGGCGGGAATCGAACTCATGCGGAAGTGGTTTCACCTTCTTAGTGCAGTGCTTTCACCCGCTGCGCCACCAGGGAGGGTCAAAACTTATTCATTTTTAAGGTGAACGTGAGTCACCTGGAGGCCTGTTGATTGCAAATTAGGGTTCTAGATACTTGGGTGGACTGACATTGTAGATGTTTCAGACTGGAGCTGCAGGCTCCAGAAGAAGCCACCAGAGGGCGCAGCATTAGACTGGGGCCTGGAAGTCCCAGCTGTGATGGGTGGGTTTTCAGGAGCTGTTGACTTACTAGTCAGTCTCTTTTCTTTTCAGGGTGGAGAGCAGGCCCGGATTTGTAGCAGTGGAGCTGCGGTTACGCAATTACTACTACGATGTGGTTAACTAACGACTCCATGCCTGTCTGTGGCCGCCTTCCAGCAAAGAGAGGCCACAGGAAAATGCATTTCACTGCATGGATTTTGAGTACCTCCATCTCCCTCACTTCAAGAGAGCAAGCCTTGTGGGATAGGCCCATGACTGTGAACCCCAAAGCCTGCCCTGGAACTCATCCTCTGCATAGCAAATGTGTCACAAAGAGCTGTGGGAGGAAAGACAAGATAACTGGCTCAAAGGGCCCAGGGATTCACTTGTTTTCTGTCATCGTGGTTGTGATGGCTGGTGATATTCAGCATGTTTTCAGACTTCTCTCTTGTCTCACCAGCTTGGTTCTGGGCTGCACTGGACCACAGGGCAGACCTGGAGGCATTGCCAGGACCTGTGCCTGCCACCCACTCTGCATTTTAAGTGCTCAGAGGGTGCAGTTAGCAGTGAGGCTGGTGGCCAGAAAGAAAGGGGAGGAAAAGGGCCTTGGCTGTCTCCAGAAGTTGGTTCTGACTGGCTGAGACTCTGAGTGATGCCACCAAAAATCTCTTCTGATGATAAGGGTTTTGAGGCTTAAAAAAAAAAGCTAGTTGGACCAGTGTCGTTCCTAAGTTAGCATCCAGCTCCTGGTGGGTAAAGTTCTGAGACAAAAGATTCATGTCTATGAAAAGACGTGAAAGACGGGGCCTTTGAATGAATCTGCTTGGCTTTCTTCCCCCGAAGGCCTCTGCCGCACACTCTCAGGAGACTGTACTTGAGTGGAGACAAGTCAATCAATCTTTTCACAGGACCACATAGGGGAGCAGGAGGACGTTAACTCAGTCTGACCACACACAGGCAGCATCGGGCTGTGTCCCTTGGCTGGTGCCTGCGCTCCCTCCCTTGCAGACAGCTCCTGCCAGAATGCCCTCTGAGGGACAACCTGAAGACCGGCACCTAAAAAATGAGTTTCTGAAGAAATTCTGGTTTGATAATAAAGCCAGACACTCTGGCCTTCGCCACAAGCAGGCCTTACTGAGTTGACTTTGGGTTGAAGTCGCAAGACCTGAGAATTCTTTCCTAGTTCCCCAGTCTTAGTTAATCCTTGAGTCATCTGCCCACTCATGTCAATGTTGTTGTGACCCTTGAGAATTAAAGTGCTGTTTAGTCTTCTTTCTTAGGTCATTCCAAACCCGTCTCTTCTTCAGATATATAGAACACATCTGAAAGTATGTGTCCAGCGGATAGAGGTGGTGGCTTACACTCCCAAAAGAGAGCAGCCAGGTGGGAAGAAGAAAAATGGGCACTTTTGCTTGGCCAGAAAGATACGAGTCACTAGAACTTAAGAAATTTTTAGAAGCCATACATACGCTTTGAAATCATGCTACCTGCTGGTTTAATCGTTTTGTTCAAAAGAGGATCCCTTGTGTGTTGGTCTATATTAAATACAGTGATGACAGTGGTGGGAGTCCCTGATATGAAAGAGATTAGGGTTGGTGGGGCCGCATTTTGTAAAGTGGCAGTGACCTTGGGGAAATAAGCCCGCGCTGAGCTCCTGCTCTTCCTTGTGGCCCAGAGTGCATCTAGCGAAGGCTTACAGAGTGAGAGAGTGAGCACGGAGTGGGTGTGGAGTGCCTTCTCTCTGCTGGGGTTTCCCTGAAGCTAGTAGCCCTGGAATCTGGGGAGGAAGAGCACCTGCGAGGGGTGGGCGGAGGAAGGCCGACTTTCCCCAAGTCCAGCCCAGGCCGCCGCCCTCCCCTGCTTTCCTCCATCCAGAGTGGAATTCCCATGGCGGCCAGTGGCCGTGTGTGCGTGTCCGATCCAGCTACACCTGCAGCCAGGAGTCACTCCCGCTCCCCAGGGTCAGGGGAGGGTGCGTGGGAAAGGGTAGCTTAATTTACGACTGAGAATGGGAAAGCATTAAATTTGGAGGTTGGGGAACGTCTCAGTACTTCTTATGGGGGTTGGGAGCTTGGGCTGGATTTTCACACCCACATGGCCCAGTGCTGCTGTTGTATTTTCACCTGGGTCGGGCTCAGCCCACCTGCAGGGTCTTCTGGTCCTTGTCGAGCAGGGAATACAGGTGCATCTCAGACAGGGGTTGCTCTGCCAGTAGTGACTGTATTGATGCCACAAACATCTTGTCTCGCGGCGACTGATGGAATCTGGGACAGAAAGGTGATCCATGCAGTCGTTAAATTATCACACACCTCTTTTCCACTCGACCCATGCTTGCTGTCACCAACCTGGCTGTTACTGGCTGGACAGTGATGCCACAGTTTCGCCAGCACCACCTGGATGCCACCCACAGAGGGGACTGCTGGAAGCCCAGGTTCCCCAGGGAGCCCACTCGTTGGTGAAGCAGGGCACCATATTCTCCCTCCATGTCAAGCTCCCTTTTGTCACTAGACTTATTTTTGAACTGTGATTTTTAATGAAAATTTGAAATGAGCTCTCCGGTGATTATTAGAATACAGCAGGCTACCCTGTCAGAAAAAGTGTTAAATGGCACTGTCACGTGTGCAATGTGTGTGTGTTTTAATTACTGTACCCAACCACAGCCTACAAAGGTGGATACCCCAAGCCTCTCAGAGCAGATTTGAGAGCTCCTGCCACACACAGCAGGGTGGGCCCTGAACCCCGAGAGAAGGCCTTGCTTGCTGCCGTGGCCAGGGGTCTGCCCAGCGAGGGTCTGGCCGGACGCGAGTGGGAGAGGGCCCTCAACACAAAAGGGGCCAATCAAGGCACGGTGACTGCTCCCTTTCTCCGTGAAACCAGCTTACAGAGCATTGGTGGGCAGCAAGAAGGAGCATCCCTGAGCCTCACCTGCCTTAAAGGACTTTGTGCATACATGTGCACGTCAAACACACGCGCACACACACAGCCCACACAGCTACGCAAGCAGCCTGCTAGAGGCCCCTGCTCCCAGCTGGCAGGTTGGCGAGCTGGCTGGCTGGCCTCACACCCCACTGGTAGCCATGAGACCAGCTGGGAGTCACACACACCATGAACAGCCCCGTGGACTTTGGGCTGCTCCAGAAACAGGAGAGCAGGACATTGGACAGGTCTGTGGCGCTGACATCAGTGAGTCACAGAGACTCAGCTTCTCGTGTCTGCAGTTGCAGATGAGGGCTGCCACCGTCAATGCTGGCACTTACACACAAGTGCCAGGCACAGAGGCCTGGGCTGGGCAGTGGCAAGGTCAGTGGGAGCCACGTCTGTGCCCCAGGGACTCCAGCCACCTAGATAGTGTAGACCACATATGCACACCACACACATACACACGTCCACGTTCTCTGTCGGTGCCAGTGCCTGCGCCGTGGGAATACTAGCTTTCAGTGGCCCTGGTCTGGCTCAGGATGGGCATCTGTCCTTCTCTGGGGAGAGTGGATGATTAAGGGGCTGGATCTGCATTTTCTCAGCATGATTCAACTGCCTGCTTCTCTCCTCCCTCAGAGGGAAGCTCCAAAAGGAGAGACCAGGCCCTGTACCGGGCAGGTTCCCACCCAAGGAGCTCTGAGGAGAAGGCCCGTGCCCATTTGCAGGCTCAGTGCCCCTGAGCCCTGCCCAAGCTCTCAGGAGCAGGCGGCAAAGATCCTGGCACCTTTCTCCAGCTCAGTGTTTTCCCCTTCCTGCAAGGCCACTGTTCAGCTGCGCTCAGGCCTGGAGCAGGACAGAGCTGTTCGCCCACCGGGAAAGCCCCCTGGACGTGTTAGAGGAGAAGGGCGCCCCACTGTGGGAACTGGTGCTGTGGGGGTGAGTCTGGCCCTGAAGTCAGTACAGAGGAGAGTTACCTGTGTTCTCACTAGCCGAAACCAGCCCAGGTCTGCCCTGCTTGCTGATGGTGGCTGTTCATCTTGCCTCTGCGTCTCTCTGTGTTGGTCTCTGTGGCTGTGTCACACCAGAAAACACAATCTTTCCTTCAAACATGCCAAACAATGGCATGTAAGCCAACAGCAGGATCCGGTCATATAAGTTCATATTTTACTGCAGAGAGCTCTTTTGAAGGTCATTTATTTAGTATTTTGTAGTTCTACAAAATTAACCTAGAGAAAGAAAGAACACTTGTCCTGAACCCAGTCAGCACCCACCAGAACACCCACCTTCCTGGGCTCTTCTGAACTCAGTCTGGCAGCCCGCTGCTGGCCGCTGCCCCCTTAAGGGACGTTCTCAGACGGAATGATGCTCCCAGCCACGTGCCACTCTGCAGGGGACATTTTGGAACCTATTGTTTGAGCTCAATGTTCTTGTACCAGAGCCGTGAGTCATAAGATGTTCAGCCTTCACCATCTTTGAGGCTGTTTAATGACTCAGTTTTCCACAGCTGTTATTAAACCGTGGAACAATGAGTGAAAAATGTACATTGTGCACAAACAACTCTGCCTCCTTCATGAAGTAAAGAGGCAGTGCCTTAACCACCACAGCGCTGTCGAGCGACATATTGGATTCCTGAGGCGTGAGGCTCAGGGCCCACAGGATCTCAGCCGTAGACCCTCAGCTGTGCGGGGCGTGGGAAAGGACAGTCCCGCCTCACAGGGACCTGAGCAGATAAGGAAATTCTGAAGGAAGTGACTTTCATGGACTCACCCACATCCACTGCACAGAAGCGAGTTTTCCATTTCCTGGTAACCTGGACAGTCTAAGATGGCGCCGAACAGTGTTGCCGTTGGTTCTGAAGGCGCCTGGCAGAGGAGGGCGCTGGATGCTGGGTCTGTTCCCAAGAAGCCTTGTAGAGTGCTGTC
>NW_004567118.1:17601620-17634709 GCF_000260355.1 Condylura cristata | reverse complement strand
CTCCCTCAGCAGGTGGGGACACTTGCTGCCTGGGAAGCCCTGTTTTGCTTCCTCCCTCCCCCTCTTCTTGCTTCTGTCAACATTCAACCCTGAAGAAAAAGAAAACGAGGTGACCTCACCTCCCCAACGCCCGTGAACGTGTGGAGACGGGAGGGTCCCCAGAAAAGAGAGCTCAGAACAGAGATGCCGGGGCCCCTGCCCACACGTGAGCTCCCCCTCAGAGAAGAGGGCAGGGTTCCAGGGCAGGGTACAGGATAGAGGTGTGGAGATTCCTTAAGGAAAAGCACGGCTCCATCATGGCGTTGCAGAGGCAGCCATGGAGCTGACGGCTTCTGCAGCCAAGACGCTGTCACTCATTCATTCCAGGATCCTCTCCTAACATACCCAAGTCTATGGCCCCGGGGGTTTTGCTCAGGAGGGCCAGCACTCCACTGGTTGTACCAGTTTGTCCTCCCCCCTCTTAGATCGTGTGGGGGTTCCCAAGCGAGAGCCTGCTCCTCAGAGCCCCCTGTTCCACGTGGCAACAATCAGAGACACAGCCCAAAGCCTGCTCCCGGGGTTCTGCGGGTCTGAGAGTTATGAGCATGAACCCGTGTAAGTGAGTGTGGGAGGCCATGACACACCGTTGTCTGTCTTTTTTTCACAGCTTATAATTCTAACTTCTCTCAGCATGAAAATACTCGCTCACCCACTGCTCCCCACCCTGTGTGCAGCTCAGAGACCCCCTCACTCACCTGCATCCACAGTAGTGACTGCCCCTGCCCCGTCCTTGGGTCCAGGCACGGGGCACCTTGCCCTCTCCCTTTTGAACCCCGTCCACTGACTGTTATGGTGCCTGTGTTGCCACAGCCAAGACAAACTGCAGAGGGGCGCTGACAGCCCCCTAAAACCCAGAACAGAGCAGCACACTTTTACCCAGGTACTGAAAAGTCTGAGTATTTCAGCTCCCAGCGATAGGTCAGCCTGACCATGACTCTGGGGCCTCCTAGGGGTCAAAAGGGTGGGGTGCTGCTGAGGACAGAAACCCTGAGAGGTGTGTGTAGGGGGCAGGGAGTGGGGGCCAGGAGAGGAAACAAAGCTAGAGCCCTCATCCATGTGGCTGCCAGTAACAGTGGAATCTGTGGGTGCCGGAACCTCCCGCTCTTTCCTTTCTCAGCCTTTGGAGGGAATGCAGTGAGCAACCACTGGTCAAAGAAAGGAATGTTCAAAGGATACCCTCCCACTGCCCAGGGCAGCACCTCTGGTCACTCACTGGGCAGCTCCACTCACAAAGGAAAACACAGAACAATGTGTGAAGGCCCGGAACACAGCCCAGACACGCAATGGCTTAGCTTGCTCTGGTAGACGAGATGTCTGTCGTGGTGCTATTTCTATCCATATATGAAAGACCTGACATTGTATGCTATTTACAGTTTGCAAAGCCTTTTTGTTCAGGCATATTAGCCCTTGGGAGGGCTATCATTTTAAGCCTGAAAACAATTGACTTTTGTAAGAGTAGTTATCAACTCATTTCACAAATGAAAATGACCCGACTCAGTCAAGTGCACCAAAAAAGAGGCCGAGACTTCTTTGTTGAATACTCCTAGTCCTTAGGCCGGACCACAGGGGACACAACTGGAGCTTAAAATGCTGGTGCCCAGGCCCAGCCCCACAGGGTGGCTTCATGGGCCTGGTATGGGGCCTCATAGGCATACACCCTGATCATTCACAGGAGGCCATGTTCACACTCATTACATCCTGCCTGTTGGAACAAGTTAGGGGCCTCACACAGGAAGCTGGAGGTCAGAGCAGACCTGAGTTCTGAGGCCAAGTGCTGCTGACCAGACATTTCTATGATGGGTCACCTACTGCCTGTCTGGTACAATACCCCAAGAGCTGGCGATATCCCATGATGAGTGAGGATCTAGGCTCTCTTGGATAATAGGAAAATTGATTTGGTAGTTTTTATGCTCCAGCCTCACCACTTTTCTGTGATTGAGGAGAATCTACAGTTTAGAGAGGTGGATGTCACCACCAGCACTTCTGTGCTCAATAAGAGACTGGTCCTCGTCCTTCTTTCCTCTCTGTCTGCAGACTCTGACGTGTGGGGGACAAGGCTTCAGGGCCAAAGGAGTCAGGAGCCATGGATGACTCTGAGGAATTTACGAGGTTCCTGTACACAGGAAAATCTGGGTGGTGTCAACCCAAAACACCACCCCCAGTACCCCCACCCCCAAATCATTGCTTGAGGGACACCCAGGCATGAGCAGAAGTCATGGTATTTTCAGCCTAAAGCTGTTCCCTTACAAACAGTTTGGTTTTTAATCCAGAGGCCTATTTTGGACATCCTAGAAGTGTTGAATGAGTAACTCCATCCTCAGGACAGGGGAACTGAGTAACTTTCTGGGCTATAACCAGAGAGGCCAGATATGCCCCAGAGGCCAGAGCAAATGCAGGTTACGGAGGCTGGTGCTCATGCAGGGTTTGGGATCTGTCTTTAAGGAAGAGGGCTGTCAGAACCACCCAGCCTGGCCAGGGCGTGCTGGGAGGAGGGATGCACTGATCAGGCACTATGGCCTTCTGGGGTGGCCACCGTGGGACTTGCGCTCTGCTCCCGCTCCTTCAGCCTCCACAGGGGTCTGCACTCCAACTCTCGTATGCATAAATGAATAAAATAAATCTTTTTTAAAAAGCCCTGACCTTTGAAAATTACTTGAATTCACAGAATCTGTGATTCACCCAACCTCAGACATGAGTAAATTTGCAAACAGAAATTATTTTGCCCACAAGTCTTGGTTGAAGGCTTCTAAGTAATGTCAGGCAGGACACCTGGGCCCTGCCACCCAAGACAGCTCCCAGGCCCCTGCTGCTCACTGCCAGCTAGAAAATGGGGTACAATCTAAGATCTAAGGAAATCTTTGATTTCCTAAGGGCTAAATTTAAACCTGAAGCCTCCCTCCGCCCCAGAAGGCATTATCCGCTACAGCCAGCTGGGACCATAGGAGTTCGGGGCAGAGGCGGGGGACAGGCAGAATGTGCTAGACTTTGGGGCTCTGCTGGAGGTCAGGCTCCCTCCCTCTAGCCCCTTGGGTCTGGCCCATCCCACAAAGGCTCCACGGGCCTTTCAGGGACAGGCCGTCAGGGTGGCATCATGAGCACACGGAGTGGGGAGCACCAGAGACGAGGCCAGACACGAGGAGGCAGTCACCCAAGCATGGATGTATAGCTGCCCTCCTTAACCTGTTGGTATCAGGCAGATCCGGGGGAGAGCAGACAGGTGAAGCCATTGGAAAGTGTTTCCCCAGGTCCCCTGCCTAGACCTGAGAACAGTGACAGGGTAGGTGGTCAGCGTGGCCTAGCGCTGTGCTTCTGCATGCTGTCAGGGTAGCTCCATGTGGGTTTCATCCACTAGCTCTGAGGGCCAGTCATGTCCGCTTTGCCAGGCATATTCTGACCCCTCCAAGGCCACTGATACCCTGAAGTTACCAGTTCTAATCCTAGCACCCAGGCCCCTGGAGTGCAGACCTTTCTCTCCAGCCCTGTTCTCTTCCAAGGTCTGAGGGCTTTGGAGGTCAAGAGCAAATGTGACCCTCCCCACCAATTGTCCCCCTTCCTAAGAGGGACAGAGAAATCCTGGAAGGCTATGAGACAGGCTCGTGCGTGGAGATTTTCCAATCCCGGGACCAAGTTGAGTGTGTGTGTTGGGGTGTCTTTGTGTGTATGTGCGAGAAACAGAGCTTCCCACAGTCCAGAGAAGGTGCAGGGCTCTAAAGGAGCTTCCTGGGGGCACTGTGCTTTAATATAGATTAATTCCAACCCTTTAGGGAAGGGCCCAGAACATGGAGTGATTTCAAATCCCCCATTGCCTAGGATTCGACTGCCCCTCTCTTAGGACCCTGGAGAAGACACCGTCTCCCTGTTCCATAGCTATTAAAATCAGTAGCCATAGTCATCCCTGGGGGCTCCTTGGTAGTTGATAGGACAGAGAGCAGGTGAGAACCCCAACATGGGATGGTGGCTCTCTGAAGGTCACATTGGGGGGAGAGGTGCCATCCCGGCACCTCTGAAACCATCAAGTGGCACACTGGAATCAAGCCGCGTGCTGGGCCCCAGGGCCCAGTGATGCAATGACCACTCAGTCACTGATGCTTCCCCAGAAGCCCCCCTCCCACCCCACCCCCGGGCTCAGGGCCAGGGAACAAGCAGCCCCCAGGAAGCTGATGCAGAGATCCTAAAGACAGGAGGCCTGCCCTTCAGAAACTGACAGTTTGGGACCAGTGGGGCCAGGGGGCCTGGGAGATCCGAGCTCTGGGCTGGCGCCAGAGGGGGCGCCATTCCCCGGGTGCCCACTAGGTGGCAGCCCAACACCTGGCAAGAGAGCATCTGGGCGCCAGCTTTCATTCAGGCCTGTTTTCCGCAGTGGAAGACACTGAGTGGATGTTCTATTGGAAATCCCATTTCGATAGGTGTAAAAAGGCTGTCGTAAATGATTTGTTTTTGAAGTAAGTGGTTGGCAGCTGGTTACTCTATTCAGGGAAACGATTTAGAATTTTTGTCATTGGGAATTGGCCATTAAAGGGATTTGAAAGGTTTCTTTATGCCCTCTTGTGAAGCGAAGACCGGCCTGGCATGAGATCCTTTCTGGCAGTTTGACACGCAAAAGCTCATCTTGAGGTCACCGATCACCCAAAGTGGGATGTGGGGTGTTTGAGCTGGCAGGCTCTCACCCTGGCCTGGCAGTGTCCATCTGGAGTCCCTGGGGACAGGTCAGGTCACCCCCTCCTGGGCGAGCTCTCCTGACATCACAAGTCCTGGGTTCCCTCACGGGGTTGTCAGTCTCCTGGTCTTGATTAAGGGAGGTGGGGAAGCACCGGCATGTTGAGCACCCTCCCCAGCGCGGGGTCCGTGCCCCCTTGGCCCTCAGCTCCCCTGGGGTGTGAGCGTGTGCACCTATTCTCAAGCCTGGCCCTCACGCGTGTTCTGCAGAGTGAGAGAGAGGGAGACTTATGGCGCATGCTCGGGGCTAGGGAAGGTGTCCAAGAAGAAAGAAAGAGCAGAATCTGAAGTCCAAAGATGAGTTTGAAGCTCAGGCAGGGGTCTAGAATGGGGCGGCCTGCGGCACCTCTCTCCTGGAGGCCCTGCATGCGCCCGGCCCCGGCCCGCACCTAGCCCATGAAGAGGGGTGGGCTCACAGCTGCCCAGCAGCCTTGTTCTAGACCTTCGCCCTGCCAAGCCTGGACCGTGCGGCCCCGGAGCAACGGGGTGATTTAACAAACGCAGTGAAACGAAAGAGGAGCCGTCTGCACAGGCAGTGGTGAGGTCACTAATGCCGCTACTCCGGCTTTCACTTTTGCCATGCACTGGACCCTGTGGAGACGCTGAGGCAGGAGGACACAAGCCTCTTGACAACTGGTGGGCCTTTGCTCTTCATCATCTCCATGACTCCAGGTGGCTCCAGGGAAAAGGGGCGCATGCCTCGGGGCAGAACATTGGGATTTGAGGGCTTCTGGCTTTCTTTTTTTACTGTATAGGCTGAACAAATGCTTGACCTCTCTGCCCTACGCTGCCATCATTCCACTTTCCTGTGGACTCGGTGTGTCACCTGAGCATCGTGGAGAGCTGTTGCAGTAGTCAGGGCCGCAGGAATGCCCGGCAAGGATGCCCCCGGGCGGAAAGGTGATGGACAGCGCCACAGCCCTGACCCACCGGGGCGTGGGCCTACCTGGCTCCTGTGGCGGCATCTTTCCAGCCGCCACACCTCTGTCCCCCTCCTTAGATGACAGCCTCCTCTTTCTCCTGGGTCTCCATCCAGGCTTCCTCCCTTGGGAGCACATGCCTGGGATAACTCACCTCTACCGTGTGGCTCCCACAGCAGGGCCCAGCCAGGTGAGGCACGGGAGGACCCTCCTCAGACTCAGCCTCCCCGCACCTCTGCCTCGCCCTGGGCTGGGCCCGCCCGGGAAGCCCGGGTGGGCTCAGCGCCAGGGGGCTGCTCTGTGACAGCTGCCGAGGTGGAACACAGAAGACCAGGGGTCTGCACTTGCCCGGGCTTCCAAGAACAGACAACCACAGGGCTCGCCATCCACGGAGGCCTGCAGGCTCGGGGACCGTGTGTCCAGGGGTGCTGCAGTAACTGGGGGCCAGCGTGGGCCTGTGCCCCCTGCCTGGTCCAGGGCGGCTCTCAGACTCAGGCCCGGCTCAGCGGTTGCTGTGTGGACCTGCTCCACACATGCGTTTGTCTTTAAATGACTGTGTGTAAAGATCTGTACTGTGCTCATTCTCTTTTCAGTCACATCAAGAAACACTCTTTCCCGCATCCATCACTGCCCTGTCAGGCGGGCTTTGTGCCTTTTCCTGATGAAGGTGAGTCCCCCATAGGTGACAACTAACTAAAATGCTACTGGAGGAAGTGATTTTCCACACAAACTTTGGACGATGATTCAAAGACACCTTAGAAGTCAGAATCATGGTCCCACTGCCCGCCGCGGAGTTCCCCCTTTGCATGTGGTGGGCACCCTTGGGAAGCGGTGTGTCGCTGAAGTGTGATAGCCCCTTTCTGAGGCCATTTTGCCTTTCATCCCAAGGATAGGCAACTTGCAATGGGCAGCGAGTTGACCCAAGAATGGTGAGCAAATGGCCAGGGACTTGTGCCGGCCCTCAGTGCCATCTGTTTAAGCCAGTCGTGGCCTCCAAGCTCCGTCCGCCATTGGCATCCAGGATGGGTCACATGCCCTGAGTGTTAGACTTCCGACCCTCTAGTCCACTTTCCCAGCTGTCACCTGTCACCACCCCAGGCCCTCTGTGTCCCTGCCATCTGCTCCCATCACACTCACAGCCTGTGTTCTGCTCCTCAGAAAAGGTGTCTGTGGTTATAGACCCAGAAAGCACATTCCAGATGCACAGAATTCATGCAGCACAAATCTGTTCACAGGGAGTTTACCCCTGACCTGGGGGTCCTTGGTGCAGAAGCACCTGCCTGGCAACTGAACCGTCTGCCCAAGAGGCCTCATCCCTGGCCTCTGCTCACCCCTTCTGCAGGTCTGGCCACCTCACTTCTTCCACAAAGCCCCTCTTCTAGTACTGATGTCCGCCCATCTCGTCCCTGAGGGCCCCGGGACAGACTGTACCATTGGGCTTGCTGTATGAGTAGTGAGGGCATCACCCTTCCAGAGCCAATGGCCTCTGACCCCCGGCCTGGCCACCATGTGAGCACCACACCAGGCAGGAGAGCAGGGCCCAGGACCTGCCCAGCCTGTGGACTGTCCTCCATGTACTTTGCTGCCAATGTCCTTCTTCCTGCGGTACTTTGGCTAATGGGGTTGAATAGTGCCTGGGCTAGGGGAGAGAGGAGGAGGAAGGATGGCAGAACCCGACCCCCTGTGTCCTGCACCAGAGCCTGACAAGCGGGGGGGGGATGCCTGGCCAACACAAGCAGTTTGCATAGTGTTCTAGAACTGAAGAGTCAAAGGAGAAATTTCCATCGAGTGTGGGTCTCGTCTGTGCTGGTGGGTCTCTGTGTCTCTGAGTATGTATGTGCTGTCTGTATGCATCTATGAGCTCGCCTGCCTCTGACTACCTGCATTTATGTGTCCGTATTCATGTCTGTGTGTTTATGTCATGTGTGTCCTTATGCACTGGGGATTGTGTCTGCGTATCTGTGTGTGTCTGTATCTGTGCATGTATCTGTTTCTGAAGGCGTGTCCTTGCCTGTGTGTCTCTGTGTATCTCTGAGTGGTTGTCTTTGTCTGCACAGATGTGTCTGTCCTGCACATCTGTCTGTGCATCTATGTGTCTCCATAGTGTACCTGTGTCCATGCCTGCCTGTGTATATGGTATGTGTGTCGTGTATGTCTCCAGGTGTGCATGTCTAGAGATCTGTGTGCTTTCTGCTTCGTCTGAGCCCATGGCACAGACTGGGCCCCAACTGTCCCCTGACACACGAGCTCTGTGTCCCTCAGTCCTGCCCTGTCTGGCAGTCTTCCTGCTTGTCGTGCCTGCTGGGTTTTCTCTGGCCCTTGGTGTCCAGGCTCTGGAACAGCGGACGCTGTGTTCCAACATGTCCTGGTGCTCAGCCCACTGTCTAGAACAGCCCAGCCAAGCTGCGTCCCTACACGTCCCAAGAACCTGGCCTGGCTCCAGAGCCCGCCCTGCCCGTTCTTGGGGAGACGCCGAGTATTTCACAACCAGCCCCCTGCAGCCCGGGCGGCTGGCATCTCCACCTTCCTTTGCTTTCTAGGCCAGACAAGGATGGGGGCCTGAGAGCCACCCAGCCGTTCCCTGAGTGGGGGACCTGGAGGGGTCACCCTTGTGACCAAACCCAAAGTGTGTGGGCTCCCAACCTCAGGCCCAGACAGAATGGGGACCCCACTTAGTCACTGTCATTTCTTGTAAATTAATTCTTTATCTCTCTGGAAACCTTCGAAGTTCCTCTTTACCTCTGCAGTTCCAAAAGAAATACTTTTTTTAAAAGTATCTGGCTATGAATTTGAGGAATCTTTTTAAACAGCTCTGGCAGCCTCATTCAAAAAAATTACAACAGGGGACACTTGTTGAATATTAAAAAAAAAAAAAAAACTGGAAAAATGCATACTTCAATGCATACTTCCCCCCACTTTCTTGCCACCTCTTTTGATTGGCCATTGTAGCTCTGTTATTCTCCTCATCCCAAGTAAAGAGAAGGTTCAATTTTTAATTATTAGTGTGCATTTTAGCATTCACTTTGTATCGCGCAATACCAGTTTTAAATACAAGAGTTTTTAACTCACATGCAGAATCAATGAAGTTATAGTTTGTTCTTGACCCCTTGTGTGTGCATATGTATTTCATTCTTACCAGAAAAGTAGAGACTCACATCAAACTCACCCTAGCTAATGTTTTCATTTTTGTTGATATGTATGATACGGGTTTTAAAAAATTGATGTAATATTGTCTTAACACATTGTACAGTTTTAGGTGCTCAGCATTATAATTCAACTCCTGTTTATACTGCATTATGATTTCAACCAAAACTTTAGAATTGAGCCAATTTACCGACCAAGCCATCCCTGTCATGTATGTAACCACCTTTCTGTTCTTATAATCTTAGGGTTCATTTGCTTTGCTTCTGTATTTCCCACATCTAAGTGAAATATAGTATTTATCCTTCTCCACATGACCTACTGCATCCATCATCCCCTCCGGTTCCATTCATATTATTGCAGATACCTGAATTGATTTCACCCTTTTTATGCCTGAATAGTGTTCCACTGTGTATTTCTACCACACTCCTGTCAGATGATCTGCTTAAAGGGACTTTGGCTATTTCCATGTCTTGACTGTTGTGAATAATGTTGCAGTCTACATGGAGGTGCAGCTACTCTTTGAATTAGTGTTTTTGTGTTCTTCAGATAAATACCCAGCAATGGAGTAATAGGGTCATATGGTGTTTTTATTCTTAATATTTTGAGCAATATCCATCCTGTTTTCCACAGTGGCTGCGCCAATTTACATTCTCACTAACTGTGCCTGGCGGTTCCCTTCTCTCCACACTCTAGTTCACTTCTGATATGAGCAAAGCTGCCAGTACTACCTCTACCTCAGCGAGGAGAAAGGAAAGTTAGCAGGAAGTACTGGGGCTGCCTCTCCTCTCCTTTCTTTGTGGGTCATCATCACTTTCACAATAAGTGGGTGGCTGGATGGGCCAAACACAAGACTAGGAGTGTGGCTGATTGCAGTTATGAGAACTGCCTTATTTTGGCATTCAAAGCTAATTTGGTTCAAATGGAGATTGTGACCCTCAGAACTGTCAATCCCCTTCTTACTAACTTGTAGAAGCAACACGCTGGCTGCTACTCTGAGTCTTGCTGGATTCCCTGCATTCTGGGGCCCTGGAACTCATAACTGTGATCATGAGGCCACTGTGAAAACAAATGAGGGCTGAGACACAGCAGACATCAACTCTGCATGTCATTCTGTTGCTCTGTTCTGGTGCATGCTCCACTCTGTCATGGGCCTTCATTTAAAACACAAGTTCAGGGGCCCTCCCTGGTGGCACAGCGGGTTAAAGCACAGCACTAAGAAGCTTAAGCCACTTCCGCATGAGTTCGATTCCCGCCTGCCCCGGAGGTGACCACATGGTGTGGCAGACCTCTCCTGACCCGCCCGCTGCTCCCCTCAGCAGTGTACTTCGTCGATCTGCCTGTTCTGCTCCCCACTCTGTCTCTGGTGAATCCTCTCACTCCCCCCCCCCCGCATCTCTGGCCTGTACCCCAGCTCTATATGAATAAATAAATAAATCTTTAAAAAAAAACAAAAACAAAAAACCACAAGTTCAAAGATCACACTGTTAAGAATTTCAAGCTGGTAAGCGACAGAACATTGAACCAAGCTACTGCCTGCAGAGTGTAGGGTCTGTGCAGCTGTACTGGGTTTTGAGACCAGCCTGCTTAGAACAGGGAAGTTTGGATAAATACTCTTCTATTTGTAGTCAGTCTTTTTCTTCTTGGGTTCTCTTTGTTCTCTTGGCAAATACTTTGTTGTAGTTCTCCTCTTTACATGTCCACTTTGGCTCTTATTTTGATTCCTCTGTTCTTATGAGCTTTCTGTAAGAAACCCTTTGATCTTCAGTTCACTGATTCATTCTTCAATCACATTTATTTTGCTATTATTTCTTTAGATTTCACTGACAGTCTTTTTTTTTTTTAATTTCAAAATTTCATGGTTCTTTTTCATAGCAACCTCTTCTGTTGTATGGCTAGATTATATTCTCTGAACTCCTTGGATATATTAATTATAACTACCTTAACATTTTATTTTGCAGTGTTAACTTATTCCCTTAGCAGGGAATTCCCTTTCCATTTGTTGAATAAGTACCATAGTCAGTGTTCATTTTGCTCAGAAGTTGGACAGCTCTTCACTATCTGCTTGCCGTTCTGTTGGAAATCTTCAATTAGCAGGTTTTTCTGTGCCCATTTTTCCCATTTGCAAATAAGGGTCTCAAGTAAATCAGTGGCTTTCAACTCTTTTTTAGTTTTGGTAAATATTGTCAAATGAAACATTAGGATGGAAGCACAAGGTGAGGCGGAGGAGTATGGCAATAACTCACATCCCAGTGCGGCCTAGGCCCCGGGGGCTCAGGGTATCGCCCCTTTGGGTGCAGGCTGGTGTGAGCTCCCAAGCCAAGTGGCCTCTACTCTACAGCCTGACCCAGCAGCTAATGGATCAGGTGATTCAGATGTCAATTTGGCATGGATATTATGTGACGATTCCTCACACGAACCCCCAGATTTGAACTTCTATGACATTCCTTTCTATATGTTCATTTTGGTGAGGTTCTAGAAACAGAAGCATCCCCTGGTAGGCAGACTCACAGTACATGCTCCCATCACATTCATGAATAGGAGCAAAACTACTGTCAGGGCTGCCAGATAGAGTCTTGACGAAGAAAGTTACAAATAATTGTGTACTCACGTCACCAGGGAACATAATATTTCTTTAAGTGAATCTCCTGACTTCAAAGGAATCATTTCCAGAAAGACTGGGCTGAGCTCCAATCTTGACTTCGCTGTATAAAATCAAAGTAGATGCTATAAATTAGTAAATTCATGGGTTCCATCACTTAAAGACACCACTTTTCCTGCCAAACCCCCTGCCTGCTCTTTCCCAGCCACTGGGTGAAACAAACACCAGGTGGACCAGGGCTTTGTGGACCTACCAACCAGTTTCTGATCTAGAAATAAGTCAAAGTACCAATGTGGAAATACCTGCTGCTCTTAAAATAGACCTGTGTATCTCAGTGTTATTTTTTCCCTCAAGTACACTTGCTATTCAGTGAGCAATGAGGAAGTGAAAGATTTGAATTGGTTTGTCTTTTTTATTTGGGGAGAGTGGTTCTTTCTCTTTTTTTTTGTGGTAAGGGTTTCTGGGAGGGAAATAAAATTTTTCCCTTTGAAAGATCAGTTTTACATGAATCAAATTAATAACAATAATAAATCCTGGACTATAACTTCAAATATGTTGACAGCGAAAGCCTGTCTATTTCCTCGACTGAGATTTCTAGTCCTCATCCTCCTCCCACGAGTTCCCCTCAACCCCGAGACAAGGTCTGCCACACACGCCTCTTCATACCCGATGATCTCGTTGTCCTTTTGCACGTGTTCCAGAAGAACCCAGGGTCTTCCATTCAAGGCTATGGGGGTTTCCATTGCTCTGAGTAATGTGGAGTCTGGACACAAAAAACAACAATGATAGTATGTTTTTCTATTTTTCTAATGACCTGAAAGTCATGCCCCCACAGTGGGAGCCACACAGGATTTGTCTCAGCTGCACTGACCAGCCCCCCCACCGCCCACCCCTTGAGCATACACAGCCCAGGGAGAAGAAATACAGGGCAGGCTGTTGAGCAGAAGGAAAGAGCTGATGAGCTGGGGATGTGGGTCTGGAGAAGGACCTCCCCTTTCCAAAGGCCCATGTGGATCACCCATCTGGTTACCCACGACAAACTGATCCTCGTGCCTTTTTAATTTTTAAATCGGGGACACACACACACAGAGAAGTGTAGCTTATTTCCTAAAAGTATTACTTGTGGCAGTCTCACCAACAGGTCAGCTACATATCCAACCCAGAACCAAAGCAAAGGCCAGTGGTCCCAGACCAGTGACCCAGCCAGGCCCAGCTCATCACACCCTGATGTCTAACAGGTGACCTCAGCATCCTTGACGCTATACTTTGTACAAATGGAGGCAAACAGTCTGTAATATTTTGTCCAAACTTTTGGGCTTGAATTCCACATCCCTCCTCCTTTTTTATCATTTACAGCTACCTATATCTACATACATGTATCTGCTTCTCTGTGTATCACTTATTTATCAACTATTACCTATCTACCTATGATACGATCTATCATCTGTAGTTACCTATGTATCAATCCTCTATTTACCTATCTATCACCTGTCTATCATCTGGCTGGCTAACTATCTATTAGTTCTGTTTCTCTGGAGAACTCTGACTAGTACAATCTCCACCACTCCTCTGTCCTTTCATTTCCCTGAAGGGAAGGAGCAGAAGGGAGTCTAGACAGAGACCACTGCCTGCCGCTGCTGCATGATGAATGAGCACCTTCTTCCATCCAGGGTAGCCACCCTGCGCCGTCTCACAGACACCCCACCAAATGGCTGTCGATGGGAACTTAGAAAGGGCGTGGTGTGGTGGTCGGTCTATAGGAGAAGAGGCTCAAGATGGGTTAATTTGAGGGCAGAGAGGAGATAGTGGAGTCATAACCCAGCAGGCCATTGGTCAGGAATCCAGCAGCTGTGACCCTCCAGAATCCCGTTGTGTTCATGAGAAGACACTGCTGGGTGTCTGCCAGCAGAGCGTGTGTGAGGACCCGCCAGAACAGCAGCAATAACCAGTGGCCAGGACCCTGCACTCACGCACATGGAAGCCAGACAAGCCGACGGAGAGAGAGTGGGGGAACCCGTGCATGAGAGCCAGAGTTCTCCCAGCCTGTGCTTATGGAGCCAGGGTTCCGCTCGCCTTTGAGCGGTGAGAGTAAGGCCAGGGAGAAAGGCTGGGCTGTTTTGAGATCAAAGACATACAATGAGCAGGACTGAGCTATGTTACTGACATGACATTGTTCCCAGATCCCAAAGTGAACTATTGCAGTTCTGGACAAAGTTAAACTTCCCTCTGGGAGAAAAGAAAATTTGAAGAACAATGCAGAAATAAAATAATTTCTGCCAACATTCCCATGAATCCAGCCATTACATGCTTCTTTTTCTTTTCTAGGGAACACTTCACAAACATGTATTAAAACACATCAGTGTGGGCCCTCCCTGGTGGCGCAGCAGGTTAAAGCACAGCACTGAGAAGCTAAAGCCACTATGGCATGAATTCGATTCCCGCCTGCCCGGGAGAAGATCCACATGGCGCGGCAGACCTCTCCTGACCCGCCCGCTGCTCCCCTCAGCAGTGAACTTCGTCGATCTGCCTGTTCTGCTCCCCTCTCTGTCTCTGGTGAATTCTCTCACCCTCCACATCTCTAGCCTGTACCCCAGTTCCATATGAATAAATAAATCTTTAAATAAAGTAAAATAAAATAAAACACATCAGTGTCATATATGATGGCATTAAATGAGTAGTGGGTATCTGAAACCAAAAAAGAGGATTGTGCTTAGCTCATGAAAAACTGAGACTTTACATTAAGCCAGGAATAAAGCAAAGATGCTTACTTACTCAGTATTACTCAGGAAACAATGAAATGGGGTTATAACATAAGAGAAATAAATACTGGAAAAGAGGAGGGTAACAATTATTCTTTGTAGGTAATATGACCATATTTGGAAACCAAAGAAAATCCTGAAAAACAATTTGAAATTCAAATTATAATAGTAGTAAGTAGTGACTCTAACAAAATTAATTTACTAAGGTAGGTAATACTTTTATATACAAATAACAACTCTTTAGAAAACATAGCAGTTTTCTGACAGAAAATGTCAGTCATTTCAATATAAGTCTTAGGAGTAAATATAAATATGTATAAGAAGAAAACATTAAATTCCCATTGGATATGAAAAATTTGAAGATATATATATATAAATACATATATATATATATACATAACACTATTTTTTTCTTGAATAGAAGATAAAATACAGCAGAGTTGGCAATTCTTACTACATACTCTATGCCCCATACAAGACACAAATAGAACCTGGATGTACATTCTTATTTATAAAGCTAGGATAAATATGAATAAGGGATGAGAGGACAATATCAAGTAGAGATTAATATATCAAGTAGAGATTAATATTTATTAAAAAGTAAAAACCAGCTAAATCCAGTCTGTTTGTCTATGGCCAGCAATCTAAGAATGGTTTTCACTAAAAATGTTTTTTAAAGCATTAAAAAACAAAACAAAACCCTTGTATGACCATCTATAGCCTACAATGCCTAAAATCTCTGTTTCTTTATAGAAAGAATTTACTCTACATCACCATCAGTTGTAGCAGTCTGGTAATAGGATGGAATTTAGACAGCAAGTCAAAGAAATCAGGCATAGCTCAGACATTAACAAGAAACAAGGGGAATGAAGTGTGTAGAAAAAGTTGCCATTTCAAATCTCAGCAAAAAATGGATTATCGAAAAATTTCATTGACTCACCCTAGCGTATCACTGGTAGAAAAATAAAAAGGGATACCGGTCACATTATTAACTTTGAAATTATGGAGACCTTTCTCTGTTTGACACAAATCCTGAAAATATTAAAAGAAAACATTGATAAGCATGACAACATAAAAAAAAAATCAGTAAATTAGTGGAAGAAAAATGCCAGTAATTTAAAAGGCAAATAATCAACTTTGAAAACTATGTAGAACACATAGGCCAAATAATTTCTTTAATGTAAAATGAGTTTCAACATGTAAATTAGAAAGGGCAATCTAATAGAATGACCTGAAGGTATAAACAGTTTATGAAGTCAACATTTATGTGTCAACTTCGCCACATTTAAAGATACACAGAGCAAATTCTTCAACATATTATATACACTGTATGTGTGTGTGTGTGTGTGTGTATGTAGTGACAGATTAACTTTTCTGGAAACAACCAGTGTTTCCAGGTACTGGGGTTGGCGGTTGTCTCTCATACTCTGTTGTGTGTGTAAATTGTGTGATAGATTCACTGGGGACTCTTGACCATAACTAGATGCAGCCCTCAAGAATTAGAGTATAAATTTCTGGACACAAACCCTCCTGCCATAGATTCATGACCCACTAGCTACTCATTGCTGGTATAAAAACAATAGACCTGGCCCTCCCCGGTGGCGCAGCGGGTTAAAGCACTGCACTAAGATGCTAAAGCCACTTCCCTATGAGTTGGGTTCCCGCCTGCCCCAGAGGTGACCACATGGCATGGCAGACCTCTCCTGACCCGCTCGCTGCTCCCCTCAGCAGTGTACTTTGTCAATCTGCCTGTTCTGCTCCCCACTCTGTCTCTGGTGAAACCTCTCACCCTCCGCATCTCTGGCCTGTCCCCCAGTTCTGTATGAATAAATAAATAAATCTTTAAAAAAAAAAAAAAAAAAAACAAGAGACCTGAGATAACATCGACGTCTAGCAATAGAGCCTGGCTGAGAGAATGAGGTAGCTAAGAGCACCTGGAGAACTGATGAAGACCCAGGCTAGCCCTGACTCAGCTGATCTGGGGTTGAGCCTGGGGATCCCCGTGTCTAACCAGTTCCCAGGCGCCCCAGATGCTGCTGTGAGACCATGGCTGGAGTGCTAAGGGGCCTGGCCTTCTGGGGCCTCGGGGGCTGGGGAAGGATTCCTGCTCACCTGCTCGGGGGCTGGGGAAGGAATTAGACACACTGCTCCTTTACCTGGGGGGTAGGGGCATCCTGGTTCACAACAGTCTCCTTGCTTTGGCAGATCATGGCCCAGAAAGGCCTCCATTTTGGTTATGGGGCCTTCGGGAGCCGAAGGCCTGGAGGGCAGCATTGTCTGCCCTTTGTGCTGTGGAGGGGCTCAGAGCCCCCCGGGAGATGGTGCGACATCAGTGTTCCATGCACAGTGTCACTGATGGCTCTGGGGCAGCTGATTAACATCAGCAACAATGGCACCCACTGCCTACCAGGCCGGGTGGGTAGGAGGAGCTGCCCCTTGGAAACCTGACCTCAGTAACATTGACTTCTCCAAGCTGAGTTCTCTCTTCTAGTAAGTGGGGCTGCACCTGTAGCTGGGCGCTGGGAGGTGCAGGAGTGAACTGAGGATGCTCACCACGACCTCTGGCACTTTGTCTGATCATCAGAGATCCACAAAGCTAGCTGTGCCACAACAGGGTGAAGCAGGTCTCTGTGCACCACCCAGAAACACACCACAGACACAGATGCCCTACATCTGGCAGCCTGCCTGCCCTATGCTCCCTCCAGCTCTGTGCAGGGCACACCTGGACTGTGTGTCGTGTGCCCTGAGTAACCATGCCCCGCACAAGCCTGGTCAAGGGCTCAGGACATGGACAGTTGGTGGGTGACAAGAGAGAAAGGCTTCTCTGAGCTTGGAGGGCTCAGGAACAGACAAGTGCAAGCACCAGTTACTACACTTCTGAGGGACTGTCTACTCCTGAGTTAGAAAGAAGCTGGTCTGGTGTGAGACACTTCTGTTATGTTTGGTTGCCCTGCACAGATGCTAAAGAAACTCCTGATACTCCTGGGCAGGCTCTACTGAAGTAGAGCAGGGTGAAATAGGGGATTGCAGAATCAGGGGGTACTGTCTACCTTGACTACAGCTTAACTCAGAGGTGGGCTTTGGTATTTTAAACCTGACTGTAAATCCTTTGTTCTTTCTCCACTGGGAGGTGGGATTGAGGTACCTGCTTGAATTGCTATAAATTGTGATGGGAGGAGTGTTCTAGAACTTCAGAAGAGCCGTAAGAAAACTTGTAGTTCCATCCCACACCCCTGGGCCTACCTACTCCCGAGGTTGAGCAGATGTGAGCGAGGGTTCCACCCCGAGGCCGCCATGCTGTGGGGAAGCACAAGCTCCTCACCACGTGAGGAGAGTGAGTCCTGCCCATGCAGTGGACCTGACATTACAGAGCAGAGAGGAGATGCCCAGCTGCACCTTATCTTTATTTCTGACCCACAGTCTGAAGAGACAGAATAACTGACAGTTGGGAGGCAATTTGTCTGTAGCAGGGTTAACTGGGCGCTGACAGGGGAGATGAGAGAGGACCTGAAAGGCTATGTGGAACAGCCCAGGAGCTGCTCCATACACCCACAAGCTTGCCCCCTTATTTTAGATTGGAGGAACCTGGGGGTCTGGTATCAGCCTGGAGCTCCTGGGGGCTGAGTGGCTTCCAAGGCTCCGGAGAGGGTGGTGCTGCGAGCTGCACACCAGGAGTTTGCCAAGTCCCAGCCAAGAAGCAGCTGCCACGCGTCCCGAAAAGGGCAGGAGAAGGGCAGCAGGTCATGGGTTCGTGTCATCCTGTGGGCCCGAATGGGAGCAAGAAATGCAGTCTCAGGCTCCCTAGGGACAGGCTGACTCAGAACTCTGGGCAGGGCTCTCCCAAGCCTCCAGGGATGCCGACATCAGCCAAAGCCTGGAAGCCAGGGCAGGGGACCCACGGATAACAGGCTCTGAGCTGGCTCTGAGCCGAGCACCCTCACAGAGGCCACAGGAGGGCCAGGGTCCAAGGCTGGGATCAGCCTGCTCAGCCTGTGCCTAAGGAGATGCCATCCTCATGCACCGGGGCTCTGGGAACACCCCAGGAACAGGCTGGGAGCATAACTGTCCCTCTAGATCTTCTTTCTCTTGGAGTTAAGGGTAACGTGTCTAGGATGAGTGACTGCGGGCATTTCTGTGAGCCAGACCTGAGATCAGGGCCTCTGGGAGGGAGCCTGAGGGAGAAAAGATGAAGGAGCTGACCAGGAGCCCCAGAGCCTCACTGTTGGTCACAGTGGGAAAGGCCCCCATGCTCTTGCCTTGGTGGTAGCTCGGGGGGAGGGAAAGGATATGGACAACAGACCTCCGAGCCCTCCTGCCACGCCCATCAGTGGGGGCACAAGAGCACAGGCCCCCCGCCATCTGAGCCACCTGTGACCTGGGCCCTTGCTGCCATGCTCTCTGCCCTTGGCTGAAATGGGGCGGCTGTCCCTGGAGTGCTGCAGGACTCCCTGTGTGTCTGGCCGACTCCCCAGGAAGCCTACCACGAAGGGCGGTGTAGACGCAGAGGCTGCGTTTGGCTTGCCTGGAGGTCTCCAGGCCTCTGCTCAACTCCATGTAGTGGCACAGACCTGCACAGAAGCAGGGCTCATCTGGACGCTTAGTGCACGGGCCAGGACGCTGCCTCTCCCACAGTATGCACCGGATGCACAGAGAGCACGATGCACAGAGAGCACGATGCACAGAGAGCACATTCCCTCGCTAAGCAACTCAAGGGCTGGAAATGTTGATGGTTCCCTCGGGGATATTGACTGCACCTGGGGACAAAACCTGTGTACCCTGAGTTCAGGAGGACAGGGGTGAGATTTCCCCCAAATCTTACTTTCAAGCAAATGTGGAACTGGGAGGACACCTGAGGGAGCATTGAGTGGGAGGGAGGAAGCCATGTTCACCCCCTGCCATCATGGGTTATGGAATTCACAGTTTGTCCAGCTCAGGGCAAGCTGATCTGCAAAGTGAAAGTGAAATTTACTCTCAGTCAAGACTGAACTCCGTTCCATCTTATAAATACTTTATAGTCTAGGTGGACCCACAGTGCCATTTTAGGTGCCAAAGGGCCAGTGCTTGAAACCTGCTCTCCCACAGGCATCTCCTAGAACCTGTCTCATCTTGTCTTCGCTGCCTAATGATGGCGATAGGTTTTTTTTTTTTTTTAAAGATTTATTTATTTATTCATACAGAACTGGGGTACAGGCCAGAGATGCGGAGGGTGAGAGGATTCACCAGAGACAGAGTGGGGAGCAGAACAGGCAGATCTACGAAGTACACTGCTGAGGGGAGCAGCGGGCGGGTCAGGAGAGGTCTGCCACACCATGTGGATCTCCTCCGGGGCAGGCAGGCGGGGATCGAACTCATGCGGAAGTGGCCCAAGCTTCTCAGTGCTGTGCTTTAACCCGCTGCGCCACCGGGGAGGGCCGGCAATAGGTTTTAATTGAAAAAGTCAACACCCCAAGGAGCAGAAAGCCCCTTACTTTTCCCTAGTTAAGACCCTGCTTGCTAGGACTACTCTGCTGGGGTATCGAAGGGCCTCCAGGGTGGGCTGCTCAAGCTAGTGCCCCCCAACACCACCATACAGCTGAGAACTTGCTAGAAATGAAAATTATAGGGCCACGCCCTACTGAAGCAGAAACCTTGGGAATGAGCTCTGGAATCTGTGCTTTCACAAGTTTTCTGTGATTCTGTCTGCTATGATCTGACAAGTCCCTACTGCAGGATCTACCTCTTGTGCCCAGTTCTCCTGCCTCCACGATCAACACGGAGCCGCCTCTTCCGAATCCAGGACAAGCCAATTACGTGCCCCATCAGGAATGAATCAGAGGGAGCAAAGGTCTTACTGTTTGTTTAAATATATCAAAAGCTGTCCTCTGTAAGTATGGAAATAGCACTGGGTTGAATGAGTTATGTGGAGTGCCATTGGCGGAGTTCTATACTCCAAAAACTCATAAGCTGAAGTCTTAATCCCAAAAATAGTTAAGAAGGTGACTACTAAGAGATCCGATCTTTAAAGAAGGGGTATTACCAAAGTGGTCATTGCAATAAGAACGGGCTCTAACACAAAGTAACCGGTGTCCCCAAAGAGACACTGAGGACAGAGACATACATGTGAAAATGGACAATCTAGAGGCCAAGGAAACGCCTGTCATTACGACGCCAGGACACAACCCACCAACACCTTGGTCTTGGGCTTCCAGCTCTAGCAGGTGAGGGGAGACAGTATCTTTCCAGTGTTCAAGCTGCCCAGTTTGATACTGTATCCCAAGGGGCCCAGCAGACTAGTGGACAGAGCAAACCTCTACTTCCCGCAGAGTAAGGACCTTCCATGCACAGAGCTTCCACTGAGAGGTAGCCCTGAGTTAAATAATAGCCAAAGAAAGGAGGGAACATATCACCACTTCACAGGGCGAGGACACCACCCATGTAATGACGGCAGCCCCTCAGCCCACAGCCCGGAACCTCTCATTACCCAACCCACAGGCAGCGTGAATCACTCCATGACAACTTTCACATAATTGCACCACTTCTAACAATGAACCCAACAGTATAATTAAATACATTAAGAAGGCAGGGCCACTGCATCAGATAACTTATCCACAGCTTCATGAATGTATCTGACATGTACATGAACTAAGACTTGATAAAGGAAGGTCTGCAGGGTTTTCTCATCTAAACATCAAGAGCTGGTCAGCTACAACTCACAGTGAACTCACAGTTAGCAGCTGTCTCTCCTTTGTTGCAGACTGTTAGGATGAGAACAGCCAGTGCCGGAGGGTGCCAGTGGCGGAGGGTGCCAGTGCCCAAGGGTGCCAGCAGCCAGGGGGCAGCTAACTCTCACTACAGCTTGGTTTTCCACCAAGAATTCTGGCACTGCTGATGGGGGAAGACAGTAAATTTCCCTCATCTTGCCACCAAGAGACTTTGGCCAAATCAAGGTGTCTGCAAATCGACTTCATCTGTGGGGGATGGAGGGGGCGTGGCCTTAACGAAACTTTCCTGCGACCACCTGATACGCGAAGGTACTTGCTCCCTGTGACATAGACCTGCCTGTAGAACACGAGACCGGAGCACCTGTGACTCCCAGAGTCTGAGACAGAAGGGCAGTTTTCAAAAAGATGAAAATAATTTAGACCAAATCACTTACCTGACGTCTGGTCTGCAAACCTGGCAAAAACCCAACTTTGTTGGCGGTTGAAGCTGCAGCTCCCTGAGTCGATGCCTGAAGGGGAGACCCCAGTGCACTCTCCGATGGCTGCCCACCAGCCACAGGAGGAGGGGACACCACACTGAGCTGTCCAGTGGCTCATCGGTGCACATTTCAAGAGAACTGAGTGTCATCAACCCATCACATGGGCTGGCAGATGAGGAACTAAAGGAGATGTTCACTCTGGGATGGCCAGTTTACTGAGGCCTCAAGTGGAGGGAGGCAGCGGCCAGCTGGTCAGGCATCGAAGGTGCCGCAACCCTAAGGAAAATTCCCTCTCATTTGGATTCACCCAAAAGATGTCGGGCAAAGCTGAGTAAAAGAATCCACTGACTCAATGTCCACCTACTGGTGGTGCAAAGGTTTCATGCTCCTTCTATGAATGAAAGGATGGTTACAAAGTTTTTAACTAAAAAGTCAACATCGCAAGGAGAAGAGCCCACCTGAAACTGAGAAGCACTAGGCTGAGACTCCCACTGCCCAGAGTAGAACCCATAACCGCCTTGAGGCCTGACTAAAATGCGGCCCTGTGTGTGAGTCAGAGATGAAATCCCACCACAGAGAAGAAACCCCCGTGTGCTTGCCATCGGTGGTCATCGGTGTCTTTGCTTCTTAGAGAAATCAAAGTGGGCTCTGGACCCTGTTCTCCCAGCACCCACCTATTCCCATGCTGAATCAAAGCTGGCCTGCTCTGACGAGTGGCTTGTGGCATGAGTATGGCGTGGGACCTCCAAGCCTGCAACTTCCACCTCAGCCTTTTGAACCACTGGCTCCGTGGAACCAGCAAGCTGTCTTGTCATGAAAATACTCAAGTAGCTTTGTGGGGAGGCCCACGGAAGAGACACTGGCACCAGCTGCCGGCACTTCAGGGGCAGCGCCTCCCACCCCAGATGAGCCCTCAGCTGAGTGCTGCCTCAGCCCACATCTGATGTCAGTTTCACAAGCGGGCTCTGCCCAACCCCCCGTGGCTAAGCTGCTGCTAAATTTCTTATTCATAGGAACTGTGAGAGATGATGAGTGGTTGTTTTTGTTTTAAACCTCTCAGTTCTATATTGATTTTTTGCATAGATCATTAACACCCTCTAAATCTCTTTACAGATTTTCCTTGACTTATGAGGCTACATCCTGGTAAACGCATCGTGACTTGAAAATGCATTTAATAGCCTCAACCTGGCAAACTTGAGCCCAACTTCAGTGTACTCAGGACACTTATATTAAGCTGTTGGATCAAATCGGTTAGCACAAAGCCTGTTTTATCATGCATTGCTGAGTATCTCTTGTAGTTTAGTGAACCCTATGCTGAAAACGGAGAACAGTGTCAGTAGCTTCCCCTGGCGATAGCTTGGCTACCTGCCCGCCGCCCCCACTGCCCCTGCCAGCATCACCAGAGTGTCACACTGCAAGTCACTAGCCAGGAGAGATCAAAATTCCAACGGTGTACTCTACTGTATCCATTCACACCATCCTAAAGTCAAAAAAAAAAAAAAAATGTAAGCTGAGCCATCATAAACTGGGAGCCATCTGTTTTTGCAAGTATGTAATCCAGTGACATGATTCTTGGCATTTAAAAACAAGTGGTGGGGGATGAGTGAATGATCTGCTCCACCAACCTATCACCCCACAACAGGACCCCAAGGAGCTCCAAAGCACTGCTGTCCTAACCCACGAGTCTGAGCCCAGACTTAAGGGCTCTGTGTCCCACCAGTCTTATCCATACACCACAGAAAGAAATGTCACCATGGGGCCTCCCTGACAGCATGGGGTTAAGTCTCAGTGCTGTCACTACCACAGCTGAGTTCCATCCCCGGCCAGGGAGCTGACCCACATGGCGCAGCAGACTTCTCCTGTCTCGCCCACTGCTCCCCTCAGCAGTGTACTTCAGTCCATCTGCCCATTCTGCTCCCCACTCTGCCTCTGGTGAATCCTCTCACCCCCTGCACCCCTGTACCCCAATTCTTCTATGCAAAATAAATAAAATCTTAAGCAATAAAGAAGCGCCATTCATATTTGGCTTCATCCGTTTATGGGCTACTGTCTCCTATTATTTCTTTCCAAACCACTCACCTGAAGTAGCCACTCAATCACTGTCCCATCCCCCTACGCTTCTGTGCTGACTTCTCACCTCTACTGTGTATTTCGCTTCATTTGTGTATTTGTTTGCCTCCTTCCCTGCCCCACCCAGTATCCTTGTGCCGTGACAGTGGGTGTCATCATTGATGGTCAGTACGTGCTGGCTGGGTACACAAGGGGAACATGCGGACCTGGGGGAAGACTTGGGATCACGCGTTAGTAGGAAGAGAAAAACCAGCTGTTCCTCCAGGAGTGGAGGGGAGTGACAAGGCTGTTTCTATCGACCTACATCTTTGGTTAGTTTAAGTGGTGATTGAAATTTATGGAGCTGACAAAACAGCTTGTAGCTGGGTCCTGTTGATAATCACAGAGCACTGATATTTACAGCATTCTGTGAGCTCCATCAAGAGTAACAGTTACTCTTGATGACACCCCAAACTTGCAAGTAATACAACTGCAACCAAACAATGAGTGTTTATTTAGCTCATGAGTCAGTCAGTTGACAACTGGGGCTGCCCCAGTGGGCAATGGCAGTCACTTGGGCTGTGCCCCCTCGTGCCACACCTCTGGAAAGTTATGGGTCCCTAGGCAGTGTGCTCGTGGGGCAGGCACACTGTCAGCTGGAATGCCTCAGCTCTCAACACGCGACTTTTCTCCCAGCAGCCTAGCCCAGGCTTGTTCTCAGCAAAGTCCAAAGAGCAGGAGCCAGCAAAACGCACCGGTCTCTGGAACACTCACCTCTGAGTCGGCACCCTGTCATCTGTACACCAAAGCAAGTCACCTAGTTCACGGCAGGGTTAATTCTGATTCTCAGTGGCAGGCTGGAGAGCTTCTGGAAAGAGCATACATGCAGGGGAGGCAGGGACTTGAGCCCATTTTTGTGTTCAATCCATCACATTCACATTTTAGTGAAAAGAGTTCACAAGAAATTCAGTGACTTGCCCAGGGTATAGGGACTAAGTGCAGACTTGAACATGGGTGCTCTGCCCCCAAGCAAACTGCTTTGTTCTTGTTCTGAACACAGAGAAAATTTGCAGGAAATGCTCTCTCCCTTCCCTTTCTTCACCAAGTCTCTGATCCTAAGCATTGTCCTCCTGCTTCTGCACATGGCAATGTTGTGGGATCCATTCAGATGTTGACTGACTGCAGGCCCAGCCAGGTAAGGGGGGTTTATATTTGAGCAAGTTCACCAGCTTTGATCTAAATATTAATGCTGCATGAGAGTTTGGCCAGTACATAAATCTCCGTCATGGGCTTTTTGTTCTTCTTTGGTGACCCTTGATTGACACCAGAATATTCAAGAACTGTGTAGGCTCTCTGGCTCTCCGTGACTGTGAAAAATGCAAGGTTAGGAAGATAGGGAGATAGTGGGCAGCAAATAGGAATTTCCACTGTCTTCAGAGATCATCCAAATAAGAACAGAAGGAAACATCAGTGTCTGACTCACCCACTGTATAACTCCCTCAGAAGTTTCCAGTACAGCTACTTAGGCAGCAAATCAGACCCCAAAGACCAGATGCATATGGTAGAAAAGAAGAAGCCATTCCCTTTTGTGGGGTGATTGGAAGGAAATGAAAATGTAATGCATTGTATTTACTAAAAATAACAATTAACAAATATTTAGGAATGGAAATTGAATAGTGAATTTCATTGAGAGAACAATTAAGTCAGTTTTTACCAAGTTCTTTCTCTAAAGAAAATAGCATTGATTATCTGAGATCAGGATTGATGGGCCAAAGCAAGCACACTGCCTGTTTTTGTTAATAGCTTTATGGGAGCTCAGTCACACTTACTCATTTGCTATTTGTCAGTGACTGTTTTCATGCTATGTCAACAGGGATGAGTAGTTGGAAGACAGCCCATGCAGCCTCTAAAGCCTAAGTTATTTACTCTCTGGCATTTTCCAGAAAAATTTGCTGGAATCTGGCCTGCACCCTAACTCCAAGTTCTGCTGGGGGCCCAGGGGCATGGCTGTGGGAGTTTGTATGGTTTATGAAGAAGCATGACTTGCAGCCTCCAGGTAACTGATGTCCAGCATAATCTTGACTCCAAGGCAAAGTTGATCAATTGAACCACACAGAATCTACACCAAGATGATTCTAGGTTGGAGAATGTGTGGGTTGTAATTTCTGTGTGTCTAGTTAGTAAGAGTCTCAAAGCATCGGTTCAACCCAAGCCCAAAGGATATGTTCCCAACAACAAATTTAAGTAAACAATAGCACCAAATTTCTGCCTTTACAAATGATTAATGAGGTGATATTAAATACAAATTCCTGCTAAGAACATGGTAAAAACTGAATCCACAAAAAGAAAACAAAACATCAGTTTAAGATCAACAGAGAACTGAAAATACAGTTGAAAATCCTGAGCTGGAATAGGGATAAAGATGGAGACGCCAAAAGATGATCTTACTTCTGGGTTGCTTTTCCCTGGGAGTAAAATAAAATGAATTGCTTATTTCAATTTTCCTTTTTTCACAAAAGCATCATGCATCTTGGGAAAGATACACACACACCCTTACACACTCACATGCACTCACACACACAAGAGCTTTCCCTCCTGACCCCAGCTTGGACTGCAAAAGTCTCAAAAACAAGATGACTGGAATATAAGATAATGGAAACAAACCTGTTAAAGAAAATCTGTGACAAGTGTGCTCGGTCATTGGGAGCCACACCTGGAAACAGACTGAGCTTCACCTCACACCACACACATGCACTTATAGTCTGAACAGGAAAAACAAAGCAATGACATTTACGACAAAAATATAAAAGAATACTCTCTTGAACATGAGACAGAAAAAGAGTAATTACATGAGATGCAAAAGAGCATCACTTATAAGGGAAATACCTGATCAACTGCCATACAATAATTCTAAGAACCTTCTAGTGATCAATAGACACCAATAGGAAGGGAGAGATACATGCTCGTTGGCCTTACTAACAGCTCTTTTCCACTACATATAGGGATCTCCGTGAATTAACCAAGAAAATGACAATCAAATAGGAAGCCAAGCGGAAGGCTTTAATGACAGTACGTCTTTGAGTAGATACCTAGGTTTATTAGTAAGCAAGGAAAATTAAGTTAAAATCATGCAGTGATGACCCCATCACCACAGTCCATTGGCCACAATGGAAGAGCATAGCGCCTCTGAGGGTGCTGGTGAGGCTCTGATGGGCTGCCAGACACCTTGGTCAGGGCTTTTGGTCATACTAGCACTTTGAAAGACAGCTTGTCTTTTATTGACATCCAAGATACAAATTGTGTAGAAGCCAGCAATTTCACCCATCTGCATGATCCCAACAGAATCATACTGACATGCACACATGAGAGATGAAGACAATGACACTCTGGACTCCCTGAGGGAACGGGTGCTAAAGTCTTAGCTCTGTCAAGCTAGCACCAGTCATTGGGGCATAAGCTGGATCCCTGGCCAGTTTGCTGACCCACATGGCCCAGCAGACCTCTCCTGTCTTACCAACTGCTCCCCTCAGCAGTGTATTTCAGTTGGTCCACATGTCCTGCTCCCCACTTTAGCTCAGGTGAAGCCCCATCCTCTGGCCTACACTCCATTCTTGTATGCATAAATAAATATTTTTCAAAAAAAGACAATAACACGCATTGCAACCGTTTTGTTTCAGACCCAAGTAGAAAAGACTCCAACTGCATCACATTAACAGGTGTGGATACCACGTGTGGCACTAGACAGGAATGAAAAAGAGTCATCTGAAACCTCACAGAGCAAGCAGATACAAAAGAATACTTACTGCACGTGTCCATTAAGATAAAAATCAAAACCCAGCAAAGCGAAACCATAATATTCCATTGCTAAAAGAAAGCAAGGAAGTGATTTCCATCAAAGGCAGGATAATTGTTACCTTTAGGTCCAGGGCAAAGGGGTTCATCCATGTCTCCCTTTTGGTCTGGGAGCTGGTTATGCAGGTATTTATTCTGCGATAAATTATCTTGGCACTACATAGGTTTCGGATTATGTTTTATAGTTCAAAATGAAAGGAAGAAGAAAGAAAAACTTGCACTCAACCACTATATAGTGAAGACTGCCTGCCTGCATTCTTTTTTAAAAAAGGATTTTATTTATTTATTCATACAGAAATGGGGTACAAGCCAGAGGTGCAGGGGCGGCGAGAGACAGAGTGAGGAGAAGAACCGGCAGGTTGACTAAGTACAATGCTGAGGGGAGCAGCAGACAGGTCGGGAGAGGTCTGCTGGATCACCTCTGGATCACCTCTGCTGGATCACCTCCAGGCCTGGGATCGAACTCATGCTGAAGTGGCTTTAGCTTCTTAGTGCTGTGCTTTAACCTGCTGTGCCACCAGGGAGGGCCGTTGGTACAGCACCTGGTATTCCCAAGCGGTCTCCCATCCAAGTACTAAGCAGGCCCAACCCTGCTTAGTTTGTGAGATTAGATGAGACTGGGCGCTTTCAGAGTGGTATGGCTGTAGACTGCCTGTGTTCCTCCCCTCCAGCCCCAGGACCGGTCCTTGGCCTTAACTCGCAATTAAGTCCCGCCAAGCACTGCGCCTTTCCCTGGACACGGAGTCTCCTAACCTGTCACATCTCCTCTTCCCAGTTTGACGCGCCAGTTAGCGTCACCGCAGGGTGCAATCTCTTCTCACCTGATCCTCCATCTTCTCACCTGTTATTGGTTCTACTCACCTTTTTCTACGTAACTCCCTCAATGATCCATTCGACCCTTTCTCATAACATATTGTCTAATAAGTAATTTAATCTTATTTTCCTTTTTAGTATGTTTATAGACAGTAATGTCCTCAATTATTGTTGTGAGCCAGCAATGCTAACACTGAAGGAGATGAAACAACAATGACTGATTATTCTGCATGACTCAGCGCTCTGAGCCACGTAACAGGATCTGCTGGGTTGAAACATGCCACGAGTTTTCCTCACTAGACTGGGGCTGCCAGGCAGTTTTTCTCTCCATGTGGTTTCCCAGCAAGGCAGCTGGGTCTGTTTACATGAGGCTCAGGGTTCAAGAGAAAATCAATATTCTAAGAGATGAGCCTGACACTCAATCTCTTATCAAGCCAAGGCAAGGAATATGGGCAAGTCCATTGGGAAGAGATAGCAGAGGGTGTGAAAACCAGGGCTCATCAGGGTCCCCCAGATAAAGAAGGTACATGATTATAATAACTGTATAATGTTAACTGATAATAAATACAAACACATAGGAATAATCAAATGCACATATTCAGAACACAGAGAGCGATGGGAAGACATCATGTGCATTTTCCCTCCTTGGCAATTTTACCACTGGGTCACAGCACCACTGATTAGACAGTGTGCTACCAGCAGGTCTTGTGAACATTGCACTGACTTCAGAAATGAGAGGTGCAAAGTGAGACTTGGAACCCTGAATGAGCCCTTGAAGAACACGACCTCTCTGGAACGTGTGCAGTGAACAAAGAAATTGAGGTACCCATGTCTTGCCTACGGCTTGGAGCTCCGCTGTCTCCTCCGAAGCCTGACCCTAGCTCAGCATCCCCGAACATCTCAGAGCATCCTCGCGATCCACCTGCTCCACTACCGGAATCACTGCCTTCTGATTTGAGAGTGGTGACATTTTCCTGAGCAAATCAGAACGTGGGAAAGTGCAGCGAGAAGGCGTCGTTTGCAGGCCAGGGACATGGAATGTAGTGGAAAGCCCCTGGGCTGTCCAAAACTTTGAACTTAGGATCTGCAGTCTTTAGGGCTGCTTCCTGGCACCGCTCCCTGTCTACCTCCCTACAGCAGCGCTAACCTGGTGCCCTAGATGTGGCTGGCTGCCGGACAGCTCTGGGCTGCAAGTTGCCATTTCTCAACAGCTCAGGCTGCTGAATCGTTCCTCTTAGTGGGGTTTTTTGGAGCCTCCTCTGGATGCTCATCCTTGCTTCCAGTCTTCCCCTGCCTGCTGGAGGTGTGTGGCATCACCGCCCTGAACCAAGCACTCATGAGCATTTGCTACATGCCAGATGTTTCATATTTGACTTACACCTCACTATGTTTGACAGCAATATTATTGTCCACTGAGAGAACACTGTCTTCACAGTCGTGTAAACAGAGCTGTAGAAAGACAAAGTCTCTTGGTCAAGATTATGCAGCTAGTGAGTAGGGAAAGTTGGACTAAGCCTTACACTGAATCTGGCCAGGATTCTGGCCCATTGTTCCCATTTTACCATCCTTCTCCTGGCCTAGAATTCAGATCCTAGTCTGGACTATGTTCTAAATCAGCACTATCTCATAGACATCTCATATCAATTGTCAGGGAAACCACAGATGTCATTTTGAATTTTTTAGTAGCCACATTAAACACATATACATACAGTAAAATTATTTTTAATGTTATATTTTATTTAACCCAACAAAAGGAAATGTTATTTCAACCTGCTATCAATATAAAAAAAATGACTAGTGAGATATTTTAATATATTTTGCAGGTATATGAAGCCATCTCAGCAGTTTGGACAAGCCAAACATCACCAACCACATGGGCTACTGGTTACCTTATTAAACAGCTCAGGTTTTAGGACTCTGAAATGTCAGTTCTCAAAAAGGGCACGTGCAGGGTGAGAAAATGTGTGGGTGTATTAAGACCCGACCGTAATTTGGAAAGGGAAAGAAAGGCAATCTTCCCAAAGCAGAAGACAATCTCCCCCTTCCTTCCCTCCCTCACGCAACTTGTCAAGATTTGCTCCACATGTGTGTAACTTTCATCCAACAAACCTGGGAAGAAAGGAATTAATTAATCTTCTTTCTATTTCTCAGTTGCAAGTCAAACTTCTCCTATTAATGCTGGAACAACCCAAAGACCAGGAAACAGTAGGCGTTCAGTCCATAGGGTTTCTTGCTACAAGCATGCTTGCTTATCAAAGCTATTGACACAAAGGCATCGGGCAAAGGAGATGATAGTGAGCAGAGCTTTGGTCAATCAGTGGGGTTGCCATGGTAACAGAAGGCCAATAACACGTGCTTCCCCAGGTCCAATGCCATGACAGTCACCTAAAACTCTTCTTCATAGAAAAATGGGAAAGGAACATGTGAGCACAGGATGGAGAGAGACAGCTTGTCCAGTACATATCTCCCTTTAAGTCATGGAAAACAGAGTTTAGGCATGCAGACCAGATCTGGCATTTCCCAGCCTCCTCTGCTTCTACATATGACCACATGACCATATGTATTTGGGTCAATGAGAAGGGAGAGAAAGTGATTCTGCTTAAAAATTAGGAAACTGGGGCTCTTCCTGGTGGCACAATGAGTTAAAGCACCACATTATGAAGCTCTACAAAGCCACTGCAGCACGAGTTTGATCCCCGGCCCCGGAGGTGACCCACATGGCACAGCAGACCTCTCCTGACAGCCCCCTGCTCCCATCAGCAGTGTACTTTGTCAATCTGCCTGTTCTGCTCCCCACTGTCTCTGGTGAATCCTCTCACTCACTACACCTCTGTCTTGTACCCCAGTTCTGTAAGCGTAGATAAATCTTTAAAAAAAAATCAGGGGACTGTGCACAACAGCCTGCCCTCCTGCCCCCACAGCTGGAACCCAGAGTGGAAGTTAGGGGGGGAAAGTGACCAAGCTGTCACGTCAGCACAGGATTGTCACTTTTAAAATTGATCAATATTTTGGTGAGAAATAAAGTCAGGTCAGCCACTGGAATTTCGTTTGACCTATATTCTAACTCTTATAGCCAAAGGTGAAGGTAGACTCCAAATGGAATATTTGTAGAGGATTTTCCATGGGTTCCTCTCCTCACCCCCCCCCCCACACACACACAGGTTCTCAATGCTAAACCACTGCTCTTTCATATATCTGAACTGTACAGGGATTTCATTTTCCACCCCCATTATTGCTAATTCACTAAATGCAATCTCTCTTTTTTAAAGGTTTGTGCATACAAAACTGGGGTACAGGCCAGGGTGCAGGGGCGGTGAGAGAATTCACCAGAGACAGAGTGGGGAGCAGAACAGGCAGATTGACAAAGTACACTGCTGAGGGGAGCAGTGGGTGAGACAGGAGAGGTCTGCTGCACCATGTGGGTTAGCTCCGGGGTGGGGACAGAGCTTTCACTGAAGCTGCTGTGGCCAGCTTGTAGTGCTGTGCTTTAACCCGCTGTACCACCAGGGAGGGCAATAAATGCAACTTTAAAGGACGAGTTTAAGGGTATTACAGAAGCAACTGGTGGATATGGTGCTGACCACTGGAGGAGTGAGGGAGTGTGTTTGAATCTCATTTAAAGAGAAAAATCATCCTACTCATCACTTTTATCTAAAATGATCATTGAGCAGAAGTTGTATGTATCTGGGACATATGGGAGTAAATGATAAATGGATTGTCTTCATTTGTTCAAGAGAACACAGAAGGCTAAACAGTGTGCCAAGAGCAAAAGCAAAGTTGCTTTCCTTGAATTGGAGGGCTGGAAGCTTCAGCTCTGGCTGTTGTACAAGTCCTTGGAATTTGCAGAAAGAAGAAGGGGCGGTCCATAAGTCCATTCTCACCGCACCATGATTGGATCCGGGGCAGCTGAGATTTTCCAAGGACAGCATTAACTTCTTCGGTCTCATACACTTATCTGCAGTATGCCCTTTACTGTACAGCCCCTGGGAGCTGGGAGTCCAGACCAGCATCTGCAGCTGATCTAGCCATAGGAACTGGCGGTAACCGATGGGCAGGGCAGAAGTGATGATGTGTGGTTTCTGAGGCCATGGATCATCTACCCAGGTGCCCTAGAAAACACACATTTTCCTGGTACTCCATAGACATCATAACATCATGAGAAGCCTCCACTGGGGGAGAAGACACATGCAGGCTCTTGGGGGGCAATCCAGGTGAGCCCAGCCTCTGAGTCATGCCAAAGAGAGGCTTCTAGATGAGTCCAGCCCCAGCTATTTGAGTAATCTCAGGTAGGCCAGGCACCATGGAGAAGATACACTTTCCCCTATAACAGCCCAACACTGCCCTAACCTACAGGATCTGTGAGCCCACTGAATTTGGGTGGTTTGTTGAACCATAGTAATAACTGGAGCAGAATTTAATTTCCTTCCCACAGGGGCAGCTTTAGAGTGAAGTAAAAGCACATCTTGAAACACCTTGAGTTATTAGTCATCTGGGAATTTCCTAGTTAAAGTATCAAAATGGAAAATCATCCCGTGTAGCTGTTCCGTGGCTCTCTAGAGGAAATAGCATTGGGTAGTGACGTCTCAAGGAGACGTCCTTGATTGAAGGAGAAAAGCAGCCTGCGGAGCCCAGTGGGCCAGTGTGCCTAGTCAGTCTTGGCCTTTTAGGAAGGCAGCAGTAATAAGACATGGCTGTGCCTACTGTAGGATCTGTGGAAACAGAGGATGAAGAGGTTGGGAACCAAGAATTTGAACATCCTCCCTCCAAACATACTCATTCTCACCCGCATGTTTTCTCTCTGCCTATACACTAGTGGGCAGTGGGGGGCAGCCCAGGTGGCCGGCAGAGCAACAGGGAACCAGAGGAGAGTTCTGCAGGAGCTGGGCAGAGCATGGCACACTGGGCCCTCGGGAGCTGACCTGAGCCAGGCAGCAGGTCAGAGGGGCTGCTGTGCCCAGAGCCGGGCTGACGGGCAGCAGAGGCACCAGGCCGGGCAGGTGAGCCTGGGCCCAGGGGAT
>NW_004567118.1:17567710-17600975 GCF_000260355.1 Condylura cristata | reverse complement strand
GCAGAAGGGGCGCTGAGGGAACAGAAGAGTGAGAGAAGTGAGGGGTCAGTGGTGTCATAGGCCAAATGGCCAGGATGGGCCTGAGGAATGCCCCTGTCCCAATGCTGTTGACTGCCAGACACTCAGGACCCCTAGAACCTTTGCTTTGATGAGGCCTGATGAAGCTCTGAACTACCAATATTTTGTGTGAGTCCTTTGATTTCTA
Source organism: Condylura cristata (assembly GCF_000260355.1). Classification (NCBI taxonomy): domain Eukaryota; kingdom Metazoa; phylum Chordata; class Mammalia; order Eulipotyphla; family Talpidae; genus Condylura; species Condylura cristata. Next base: position 17,600,770 of record NW_004567118.1, on the reverse strand, counting down.
ATTTTGCTTTGTTTTCCTTAACTTGAATGCAGATCACAGGGGTGGGGGCTGGCAGTTAGAGAACACAAGTTCTCCATTGGAGAAACTAGAAATGAAAGGGTTCTGGATTCTTTGAGTTAGTGATTCATGGTAAAATGTTAGAAATTAGACACCATTTAATATTTTCTATTTAACAGCAGATGCATTCCCGTGGCTGATAATCCAAACACGTTTGGGGTTAACAGCTTCTCTTCTGGCCTTTCTCTGCCCACCCCAACTCCATGAGCCTGATGTGAATCCTTCCACGTTTTCTACATGGAAATGCGATATAGTTTACTTTACTTCCCCTCTATTTCACAGAGTGTAGCATTTTCTACCCTGGCTTCCAAGGTAGTAAGTATTTAACTATAAATTTCAAGTTGCTATTCAAATATCTCTTAAATGACTTTATAAATGGAATAACTAAGTGTATCAACTTGGGTAGGCTGTGGTGCCAGGTATCTGGCCAAACACCAGTGGAGATCACCATGAAAGTAATTTTTGGCGATGAGCACAGAAAGCAACAGACTGAGTAAAGCAGATTACCTGACGTCAGATGGGTGGGCCTCACACAGTCAAGGTCTGAAACAAAGACAGGGGAGATTTCCCAAAGAGAAAGGAATTCTGCCTTACTGCTACCGACAAAAACCCTGCCTGTGTTTCCAACCTGCCTGTCTGCCCTGAGGATTTCAGATTCAAGACTGCAAAATCAACTCCTACTTGATCCCCTGCCTGCCAGCTTGTCCTGAAGATCACATGAATAAACCTCTCTGTATACACATGCCATTGATTCTGTTTCCCTGGAGAACTTACCTGTGCAGTCATTATGTCTTTATTCTCCAGCTTTCGAGCTCACTGTCAGAGCTATAATTAACTTTCACCTGATTCAGCAAGAGAGAGAATGAGGAAAATAAAGGAAACTCAACAAAACGTAAGCCGTTGCACCCAGATGATGCACAGTCCTTCAGTTTCTCGGTATGTGTCCACACTTTCTTAATGAGATGCCGGGGACTCCATCTCTGGGAGGGTCACCCCCACGTGTCCTGCATGCCCAACGTCACAGCAGGGACCAGCGGCATGGGTCTGGGAGGAGAAGTAGAAGTCTAGCTCAGCTCCGCTGTCCTTGCTCCTCAGAGTCCCAGCTCATTTCTGACTAATCAGGAACATGTAGGAAATGGGTCTTTTCCTCTCATCCCACTGACACTCCAAGGAGAGAGTTTATATGTGAAAGACACTACCCAGAGCGTGTTGCACTTGGCTATAAGTGCCCAGGACAGTCACGCCACAGGGACAGTACATGGCCCTATGGTCTCTCCTCTGTGGACCCCAAGGGTGTTGGATGCCAGTGCTCACTGCTGGGCTTCTCTTCTGGAACAGCAGTCCAGCTGTGGCCATCCAGAGGTCAAGAACACAGACAAGCTACTCACCCTCTCTGGGTCTCGTTGGTACAATGGGCATGATCCTTCTGCCTGTCCCAAGAATCCTATGAATTATGTTCCAAAGCCCTCATGAGGAAATCTGTGTCACTTCTAAGCAACAGGAAATATCTGCTATTTCTTTTTAAGCATGAACCTGTTTATGCTTAGATTCTTAAAATAATTTATGCTAAACAATTCTTAAAAGAATTTTTCTTAAGTGAAAAGAAAGTCGAGACCAGGCCTTGCCAGGAAACAGAAGGGCACATCTGTAGATACTCATGCAGGTCGGGCCAGCCTGAGGAAGCGCCATGAGGAGATTCCACTTGCAGGCATGGGCGTCCCACTGAGCCCATGGAGTCCAGCACATGGGTTTGCTGTGCTCGGTCATGGTCCTCCCAGTTCCCCCGGGGGTGGGGGGTAGTCTACTCCTTGCTCACGCTTCTCTGCAGCAACTGTTTGGACAAGCAGGTCTCTGTGTGTGAACAGGGCTGGGGCCATTTCCCTGCTCCCGGCAGTTCATGGAGGCAAATGGACTAGGTGCCTCCCTCCAGATGTCTTTCCCCAGCTGTAGCTCCTTCTCACATGTCATCCTTGCACAGCTTGCATTCTTCTCTGTGACTTTTCATAGGAAAATTGGTGAAAGAAGCATTGATATTTATAGAGATGGTATGAAACTTGTGATCAACTCAAGTTGGCGCGTGGGTTTCTTCAAGGACTGAAGGAACAGTGAGTGGCTGCTTTTAAACGAAACTTAAAAAGACCTAAGGGTCCCCACTTTTCCTACGGTGGCTCTCCTACATAGGGACAGCACAGGAAGCGAGGGGCAAAGGGCACCCCCCTGCCGTGTAGACCCCAGAGACACACAGTTGGGAAAGGCACACATTTGATTGGCTGCTCATTACCCAGAGATAGCGAGAGAACTGTGGGAGAATCACCCCCATCCCAGCCCAGTGAGGAGGGGATGCCCCACCCGGAGCACCAGAGTCAGGGATGCCTGTGGAAGGGAGCTCCAGAGACAAATGTGCCTTTGTTTCTTGGCACACGGTCTTGTGACATTTGACTACTGAAAAATGACGGACTCCACAGGATCCAGACTAGGAGAACATCACTGCACCTTGTTAAGTAGGCAGTGAGGAGCTGCTTCCCCAAAGCCAGTTTGGTTCTTGGCTCAGGAAATAACCAACAAAGAACTTTCCTTTCGCCTGTGGACATGCCATAAAGGCAGAGAGCCGAGGGCCAGCACTTCCCTCTCGAGATGTACTCTGTGTTCCAGGCAGATGTAGCAGTGGCGGGATGCTAGGATCTAAAAACAGTTTTTCTACATTAGCTCTTCTACATAGCAGGCAAAGACAATCCCCTTCACAAAGAGCTTCTGAAATTTTTCTGCCCAAAGGTCACATGTTGAAAGATTCAATGAACACTCTTTCTAAAGGAGCACCCTCTGAAAGAAAATGAACCTTAAAAAAAAAAAAAAGTCCCCAGGGCCCTCCCTGGTGGCGCAGCGGGTTAAAGCGTAGCACTAAGAAGCTAAAGCCACTTCAGCATGAGTTCGACCCCCGCCTGCCCCAGAGGTGATCCGCCTGGCATGGCAGACCTCTCCTGGCCCGCCCGCTGCTCCCCTCAGCAGTGTACAGCATCAGTCAGCCTGTTCTGCTCCCCACTCTGTCTCTGGTGAAGCCTCTCACCACCCCTGCATCTCTGACCTGTATCCCAGCTCTGTATGCATAAATAAATAAATCTTTTAAAAAAAAGTCCCCTCTGCAGAACGAAACTCTAGAAATGTGTCCTCTCACGTTTCCATCCAGAGACAGAACTCTGGCCTCTGAGCAGTGTCTCCGAGGCTGAAATCTGGACATGGAGGACATTGGGACTGAGGTCCCCACTTTAACAGCTGTCCTGGGTCTCTGGGCTCCCGGGCCCACCCAGGAGCAGTTTCTAAGTCTGTAGCTCAGGCCACAAGCGGTTCCTCTGGCTTCTTCGTCTGCTGTGAGCCAGGGACAAACTTGTGCTTTAAAAGCTCTCACAAAACTAAATGGAACCCACCCTCCGAGGCACAGAATCATGGGAGTGTTATCCCCATGTTCAAAAGCAGCAGATGGCACTTTCTTGGGGTGTCTTAGAACCCTGCCCCCCGTTTTACCTATGGATTGGGTCCTGGAGCAGGTTACCCACCAGTACCCTTTTGTCCAGTCCAGCTGGACTCAGTCTGCACCACCAAATATCAGAATATATCTTCATATTTTTGAATTTAAGAGAAATGGAAAAAATCAGAGAGATTCGGTTTTCAGAAAAATATGTTCCTACATCTGCATGCAGCCCAGTCCCCTGGTGGGTTTTGCCACCGGGCTCTAAGTTCCAAGAGGGTTGCCAGGCTCATGGCCCTGTTCCTCCTGCTGTGGCCTCCTGCCACGTGGGCCTTTGCCAGGCCAGTGCTCTCCCCCTCCCCCCACCGGCCTGGGGACTCTCCAGTTGCCCCAACACCAGCACTGACATTGGGAGCCATTTCTGGCTGGTGCAATAGACAGAAAAGCTCACCCTGATGGATTTAAAACACTGTTGTTTCTTTTTGTTTGTTTGTTTTTTAAAGATCTATTTATTTATGCACACAGAACTAGGGTATAGGCCAGAGATGTAGGGGCAGTGAGAAGATTCACCAGAGACAGAGCAGGGAGCAGAACAGGTAGATTAACTGAAATACACTGTTGAGGGGAGCAGCAGGCGGGTCAGGAGAGGTCTGCCATGCCATGTGGTCACCTCCGGGGCAGGGGATCAAACTCATGTTGAAGTGGCTTTAGCTTCTTAGTGTGGTGCTTTAACCCGCTGCGCCACCAAGGAGGGCCCTAAAACACTGTTTTAACATCCAAACCACCTCCTCCTACCCTGGCTTTCCCCCAGCGTTTAAGTGGTACTTATACAGCACAGTTGCACAAGTTCGCTGTTGGCCCAAGGTGGACAAACCACACCCAGAATCAGGCGCCTGGCTTTACAAAGCAGTGCTTCCTTCAGCCATTGGGCCAGGCCATGAGTGTCACCTCCACCGGGTGTTCTCAGACACCCGGTGTCACAGGGCAACTCATGAACTTGGTCATTACAGACTCAAGTCTCACTCTAACTGCTTCTTTTTACACAAAGCTATAAAGGAAACTTTACATCACTACTGAAGTCATGGTTCGTGTCTTATTTATGTTTTTAGAATATACACCAAAATAAATACCCAGTATTTGGGGTAAGTATTGGTCTGTGTAATATCTGGAATCACTTTGGGAACCCCTACTTTATGACAAGGAATAGAGTTGTTTCAGCAAATTTCACCAGAAAATGAATATACATATATACACCCACATATATATATACATAATTTTATTTTTCTTGTTAGACCTCATTTTTAAGTAGGGTGCATGTTCTGAAAGTGTTGCTTTGAAACCCGTTCCCTTGGGAGAACAGGGTCTGACGGATCTAAGGTGTGTCCCAGCAGCCAGCACTATTTGCGCGACCCCCAGCAGGACTGGAAGGATGCATTTTTAGGGAACTTTTGTATGGAATTGATGAGACCCTTCCCTGTGAGATCCATCCATGATAATCAGCAGTGCTGTGTGGCTTGGGGGGCATAAATCTCCTGCACCCGGGCTTTACAGGAGTCAGTCAATTAGGGATCATTTTCAGTCTCAATCCACTTGGGCTACCCGTATTTAAGACATATGTGAGCATCTGCTCCAATGGTCTCCATAACAACCCCAGGAAGATGACCCAAGTCACTGTCAGGCACTGATGGCAGCGAGGCCGCTCCCACTGAGCTAATGACGTCGATGAAAGAGCCTGCCCTTCCTGGCCGCTAAGTCAAAGCGTGAGCACAGTTCCTATTAGTCACTCCAGCATTGTAAGTAGGTCCAAGAGAGACCTACTTGGTGCTATACTTTAAATCAAAGGCAAAGAATTTTCACTGAGTTAAAGTGAAATGTTTTTGTTTGATTCATTCTACAAGTAGACAGTGATACCGATTGTTCATTTATGGGCCCAAGGAAAAATCATTCTTGGTCAAAACTAGCAGCATATGATGGCTGACTCAGAAACTCCTAAAAGGCGGAGGGTGTTAATAGTGTGGAGATGTGTAGAGCTATTCACACACTGTCACGCACCAGTTCCGCACGTGCCTGGAGACATTCTGGAGGGGGAGTAGGTGAGGGGCTTCCCAGAATGAGCCTCGAGTTAAGGAGTAACAGGGCACTTGCCCTCGATCCACGAGGGTGTGTCTCAGCCAGTGCTTCAACGCTGGGACTCACTTTGTCGTTCTGGTGACTTCCACAGTGACAAGGTGGCCTATGAGCTGATGGAGAAGAGCCGCACTGGGCAGGATGGCAGGTGGCCTGTCCGCAGCCTGCTCCAGCCCGTGGGAATGGCTTGTGCTGTCATATACAAGGAGGACAAGTCTCAGCAGGGCTTAAAAGTTGCCTCCGTGGCAATAAATAAGTAATAGGGGAAAAGAGAAGAATATCCTTTAAGGCAAAAAAGCTAAAAAAAATAATAAGTGACATCACTTACTCTACAAATGTGAAGACATTTTTCTCTAGTAGTTAAGTAAGTCCTACTGTTGCATTATAGATGTTAAATCATGAAAATGGTGATTAGCAGAAAATCAAATTACACTTGGATGATTTTCAGAGGATTTTATTGTTCCTATATATATTTCTGAGAGGGATGGCCCTCTGTTCACGCAAACCAAAACGCAGTAACTCCCCTTTATTGAACATTTGCATTTCCTTTTCTATCCTATGATTGTTTTTAATCAACCCAGAATGAAATGGAATGTTCCCATCTGTGATTTCCAGATGAGGACATCAAAATCTAGAGAAGGTGGATTAAAGAATCTCACAGATTATGAGTGAGATTCAAATACAGGCCTTCCTGACCCAAACCCCCCACCAGGGGCTCCACTTCAGCCCCCCTGCACAGTCAGCGGTAGTCCGATGCCACCCTTCCCAGCAGGTGGCCTTGCTGGAAGTCTTGCCTCCTACAAGAAGGTTTTATTTGGCTTTTCAGCACTTCTTCCAAATGCTCAAATCAGAGAAGGATGAGAACCTTCCCTTGCAAAGCTACTCTCAAGACATGATCGTATCCATTTTTAAAAGTATTTACTGTATGATCCTTCCTGGTGGCACAGGGGTTAAAGTCTCAGCGCTCTCAAGCTATCTCCAGCCCCTGTAGCCTGAGTTCAATCCCCAGCCAGGGAGATTGAGAGGTTGCGCAGCAGACCTCTCCTGTCTCCCCTGCTGCTCCCTCAGCAGTGGATTTCAGTCGATCTGCCTGTTCTGTCCCCACTCTGTCTCTGGTGAGTCCTCTCATCCCCCTGCCCAGCCTCTCTAGCCTACACCCCAGTTCTTGTATGCATAAATAAATCTTTAAAATAAAATGAAGCCCCCCCCCATTAAATGGATCTATGAAATGGAGGGTAGATGCCAGCATATCGCGTCTGCTTATGCCACACTGCAAGGACTGCCCAGGAAGGCAGCCTGGCAAGCAGCAGGCATGGTGGCCTCATCTGCCCTCACTGTGGCAATGGTGCCACACGTACCCTGAAGCCTCCTGGGGGTGGCCGTCAGCTTTCCCTTCCCAGCTGCCTCAATCACAGGCTTTAGTAGTCAAAAGGAATGTGCACAGAGGGACACACTTCACTCTCTCCTGCTTGCCTGTCTTCCTTCTGTGTTTTTAGGCTTTAAACTGAAATCAGATCAATTCTGTTGTAAGCCAAGACTCTTCTTGATGGATTGATCAAAAGCCACCTGTTGTGTGGGGCAGCAGGGGTTCCCCTCACAGCTGTGGGGGCAGAGAAGGGGCCAGCAACCATGGGTGATAGTTCGGAGCATAACTGAGCATATTGTGACCATATAATACAACAACCATGCTCCTTGCTGTTTATCTAAAGACACTGACCGGGTCTGTCTACCTGGGCACAAGGATGTTTACAGCAGCTAATGCAAGCTCTGGACTTGGGTGATAAGAGGACTCAGTTCAGGATCAGCACGTATCATGCTATAATGATCGTTCAGGATCATTATAGCACGTTTCACGCTAGGGCAAGATGACAGTGGGGGAGGCCGGGGGGGTCCTGGAGGTACATGGGAAACCTCTGTACCTACCACTCAACTTTGCTGTGAACCTTAAATAGCTTTAAAAAATAAATTAAGCAGGCCCTCCCTGGTGGCACAGCAGGTTAAAGCGCAGCACTAAGAAGCTAAAGCCACTTTTGCATGAGTTTGATCCCCCCCTGCCCGGACGGAAGTGATCCACATGGCAAGCCAGACCTCTCCTGACCCGCCCACTGTTCCCCTCAGCAGTGTACTTCATCAGTCTGCCTGTTCTGCTCCCCACTCTGTCTCTGGTGAATCCTCTCATCACCGCTGTACCTCTGGCCTGTGCCCAGTTCTGTATGAATAAATAAATAAAATCTTTTAAAAAATTAATTAAGCCTAAAAAAAAAGAAGCCATTTGGTGAGTTCAGCAGTTCAGCAGTCAGGAATAAGCAGCTGATCTTAGAAAATATGAGGCTTTTGAGTGAGAAAACAAGGTGTCTTGGAAAGAGATGATGGCTGGGCCTCTCTGTAGCCCTTTCACTGGGTAGACACTAAGAAGGAAGAAGACAAAGAGCCTGGGCCTGGCAAGGCCTCTGCCGCAGTGAGTCTAAATCACCGGGGCTGCCTCCCTGCCCATGACGGGCCTGCCCACCTCCTCCTATCAGTTTCCTCATCTGAGGGACAACAGCTGGCCACGGAGATAGGCCCGAAAGCAATCACGCAGCCGCTGTCCCGCAGTTTGGAAATTGTTCTCCAGCCTGCTCCCTGCTCAATGTGTTCTGCGCATCCGGGACAAGCTGGCTTCCCTGGGGAGGGCCACACAGTCCGTTCATGGCACCGCTGCCGAGAGGCCCGCTGGAAGCTGAGGGCCACTGCGCCCCTGCCTGTAGCGAGACGTTAAGACGTTAGCTGGGCGTGAAGCAGGTTGACCAGGCAGCGGTGATGCGGAGGCCACCCAGGGAGAAGCGGACAGCTGTGGGGAAGGGAGGATGGGGACCAAGGTGAGGGCAGGAGGGGGGACCCAGGGAGACCCACAGAATGGACCTGTCTGGGGCTTAGGGTGGAGAAATGGGCCCACCTGCTATTTGTCAGGGTAGTTTTCTACTTTACAATAAAAAATCCATTAATTAATCTGTGAGTGTCGAAGGTGTCTGGTTTTCACCATTTTTAAAACAATTCTGTTTCCCATAAAGGATCTGAGGAAGCTGGTGCAGGCCCCAGGCTGAGGCCTCCTGTCGTGGGGCCCCTCTGCAGCAGGGAAGACTGTGTGGAGCCTATAAACCAGGGGCTGCCCCGGCCCTCTATCTACGCAGACACCCCGCCTTCTCCTGCAGCCTCCTGAGCTGCCACCGCCACCCCACCACTGCACACCCCCCCTTCACCCTCCGGGCTTTCCCTCTGGGATCTCTGGTGCCACTGGAGATTCTACGGAGCCAACTCCTTGCCTGTGTTCGGCAAGGGCCGACCCCCAGCTGAAAACGTGAGCTCCGTGAGAGAGCAGAGCTGTCAGCCCTGCTCCTTGGGGTCTTGTACAGGCTGGGGCTCCCCAGTCCACAAGGACAGGCATGGGCAATGGGTACAGCGGGCAGGCTGGGTGTCTTTATGGTCTGTCCACTCTGATCTCATGTCCAAGTTCCTCCCTCAGCACCAGCCTTGGCACTAGAAGGGGAAAGGGGCTTCCTGCCACAGCTTGTCCTCTTCGCGCCACACAGACATGGCTAAGGGCCCATGTCACAAGGGTCACAGAAGACTTGGGCAGCTGGCCTGGAGCAAGGGTGCTCTGGGTGGAGGTCAGAGCTGCCTGGACCTTCCCGCACACCAAGAGGGGTGCTGCCATGCTGTGGCTGGCAGTCACACTGAGCAGGCCTTTTTTTTACGCAACCATTTTTGTGGTGTGCTCTCCTGCCTGGTATCTGGGACATCTGCCGGAAATCAGGCACCGCCTGTGGGATCCACAGCATCTCAGCTGGCGTCCTGCTGCCGTTGACTGAAGCCACAGCCGGCCTGTACCTCAGAGAAGGGGTGAGAGGCGGTGTGCCCTGGGCCATCAATCAACCCCGGTGTCACTATCCGAGGTGAATCTCTTGCAAAAATAAAATCAAAACCTCTGTCCAAAATATCCAGGAGCTCTGCCTGTGGTGGGTGAGGTGGGACCGCAGCATCTGGGACTCTTTTTTTACGGGGGTCGGGTCCGAGCGCGTCCACGTGAGTGGAGATGTAGCTTTCTGGGCCCTGTTCTAACAGTCGTCCCAGCCACCAGCTTCCTCACAGCAACGAGACAGAAATAAGGACTTCCCTGTGCCCCAACGAGTGTTCCCCACCGGAGGACCCACTTCACCTTTCTCCTCGGACTTGGAGTTGGTTAGCATCCACCCCTTCCGTACATGAGGCCTGGGTGACCTCAAAGCACAGCACCTTTATTAAGTTTCCAGGGTAGGTGAAAGACATTGTCTTTGGGGGTCTGGGGAGAAGGAATATTTATCAACCATTCTGCTGGGAAAGTAACATCTCCTTCCATTCTCTTCCATCCAAGGGACTTGCTATATTCCTTCCTTCCATGTCTTCTGGACGAAGGTATCCTATCCAGCCAATGGGCAGTGGGGGGCAGCCCAGGTGGCCGGCAGAGCAGCAGAGAATCAGAGGAGAGTTCTGTAGGAGCTGGGCAGAGCATGGCACACTGGGCCCTCGGGAGCTGACCAGAGCCAGGCAGCAGGTCAGAGGGGCTGCTGTGCCCAGAGCCGGGCTGACGGGCAGCAGAGGCACCAGGCCGGGCAGGTGAGCCTGGGCCCAGGGGATGGCCAAGACCACACGGCACTCACAGGAAGGGCGCGCAGACATGGAACTGACAGTCCCAAACAGAAAAGTCCGAGAGCAGACACAAGTGGCAAAACACAGGGTGGGTCTGTCCTGGGACGCCCCGGTCTGAGGCAGTGGTGGAAACGTGTGTGGAGCCTGAGTCGACACCACCAGAGGAGACAGCGCCCCAGGGGAGCAGGGTCAAAAAACAGCAGCTGGGTATGGCCAGCCGTGGTCCCGGGCTTGTGGGAGACGGCAGGGGTTGCTCACAGACCTACATCCACGACAGGCCCAGAGAGCAGGGAGTGCCGCCGTCAGGAGCCAGGAGTGACGGCCATGCTGCCAGGGCGCGGGAAAGACCCACGCTGATGGAGAGGGAAGGCCGGAGCCAAGAGTCCCGGAGTGCCCCGGAGCTGGGTCCGGAGCAGTGCGACCCTCAGGGCAGGAGGATAGCGGGTGGCCATGAGGGTAGGCGAGGGATTTGCATCAGGACAGCAGAGTGAACACTTGCCCTCCCTGAGCTTGGCTGCTGCTGGGTGACAAGAAGATCCCCAACCAGGCCCCACAGGCCCCTTGGCCAGAGACCGGGGCGCAGACCAGACCACCTGTTTACTTTAACCCACGAATGTCCTTCCCAGTCAACAGGACCAGTTCCTGGCATCAGCACTCTTTCTGAAAGAGAGCAGGACTTGTCAGATCAAGGAGGTGGGAATTGATGATCACCCACCCCCAAAAGAAGTGAGCATTAGACACTAAAATAGTGCTCTGTCTCTGTAAGTGAAGCAACTCTGCCTGCTCAGCATTGCCTCTCCCTCTGCGCCCTGCCCTGTCCTCCTCCTCAGGCTCACCCTCTTCATCAGCATCTCCCAAGCAGTCTAAAAAGAGGGTACCCAGAACCCTAAACCAGACACTCGCCCTTTGCATGCCCTAGCCACCGCCTCATCCCTCTGCATCTCTTTATGGAAAAACTCTAAAAATGAACACTGCATCCCCACTACTCATTCTGTTTAATTTCACCCTCTCCCCCAGGTTCACCCCAAATCCCACTAGATGGGGAAAGCTACTGTAGAGTTCCCCATCGCACCCAGTGGTGGACATTGTGTCAGTCCAGCTCTCACAGCTCTCTGCACATGGCTTCCAGACCCCCTGCTCTCCTGCTTCCTCCTGGGCTGTGGGGCTAGACCTCATCTTAATCCCAGCTATAAAATACTGACCTATAAGCTCCCTTAGTTCTACACCTCTCCTCCCCCACAAGTCATCACCACATGGCCCCAAATCCAGTCAAACTCCTGAATCTCAAACTCAGTGTCTCTAGTCAGATTTGAATCTACAAAACTGAACCCCAACATGGACTCCATTCTATTCACTTCAACCTGCTTCTCCCCATTCTCCTGCATGTTGAATGATACCCAGTTGCTCAAGCCAAAAACCATGGAGCTGCTCTTTACCTACCTCTTCTTCACATTCCAACACCACAGTCCAGGCCACTGTCACCTTCCACTTAGGCTCTGGCAGTGGACTGCAAACCCACATCTGTGTCCTCACCTGCCCAAATCCAAAGACATCCCAGAAAGACTCGTAATGGGAAATAGGGGGGACACCCCTGCTTCATATTCTCTAGGGGGTTCTTAGCACCACAGGGTCTGAGGTCCTCACCATGACTTCAAGACCCACCAATATACCCACCCCACACCCTGTCGACCCCTGTATGGGCCACCTTAACTAATGCTGGTATCTACATTTTTGTCAATGAGAGGGCAAAGAAATGAGAAATCAAGAGTGGTAAAAAAATAGAAAAATATAAGATATTAATATATTCAAGTGCAATCATCATTTGAAAACAAGATGAAAATGAAAAGACTTTATAGCTAGAAGTCCCGAGATTACCCCTGAGAAATCATTGAACCTTATGAGAGAGTTCCATAATACCAACATATTTAGTGTTAGACAAACTAACATTTTACAGGATAGCCTTCCAATATTTAATTATGAAGATATTTAAACATAAAGAAAATTTGGCACCTAAACTCTAGTATTGACTCATTGCTTTGTCACAAACTACACAACTATCTATTCCTCTGTCCACTTATCAATCTACTTTAATACATATATCAAAGTTACAGACATATTACATTTATCCCTAAATACTTCATACATATATCACTAGCTGGAGACAATACTTTCTGAAAGTTTTTTAAAAAGATAATTTACATACAATGAAATGCACAAATCAGAATTAAACATTTATTAATGCTTGAGATGGATATGCTTATTCAACACAAACCAACATCAACTCTGAGACATTAGCTTCTGTCCAGAAGTTTCTCCCATGTACCTGCCAATTGATTCCCAAACCCTCTCTGGGGCAAACAACTGATCTTTACCACTGTGACCAATTTTGCCTCTTCCAGAAGAGGAAGATCTTCCAGAAGTTTCCATTGTATCAATGGAATCACCTGGTGTGTACTCTTTTCTGCCTAACTTCTTTCATTCAGCCTAATCGTTTGAGAAGCCTGCATTGTAGTTCAATGCTTCCTCCCGCCACTACCACCTTCCTCTTTCCCCACTGTATCAATGACCCACACTACTGTTTCCCATTCAATGAGCAATGAATGCCTGGGCTATCTCTCGATCAGTTAAGTGGAATCCGGTGAGCTAATTCTAAAATACATTCAGGAGGTAAAAGAGCAACAACAATGGCCAAACAGAAATTTCTATGAATTTAAGCCTACTGGATAAGGAAGCACAGTTCACAGCTATAATAATTAAAAGAGAATGAATTTTGACACAGAAAAGGCAAATAGATCAACAGAACAGAACTTAAAAGGTAAGAAGCAGATGGATGTATGTTTGAGAAACATGCTTAAATAAAAGTGAACATTTCCACAATCCTCACCATAGATTAAATACAAATTTGGAAGAAAGAAAAATAGACAGTGAACATGGGAGAGGTTTTTGTGAGGCAAGTATTGAATTCAGAATTCATAAAGGAAAAAACGGACAGTTTAACTTGAGAAAATTGAAAACCATCTGGATCAATGTAATCAGATCCCCATGAAAAGCATGAAAGTTTAAAAGATAAGCAATAGATTAGGGTGGGGCAGGGAGCTATGATGAACTTAATGAAGTCTGAGAAAGGAGTGGAGTCCCACTGGTATGTCCTCATCTTTTTTTTTTCTTAATTTTTATTTTGTTTATTTATGCATACAAGAACTGGGGTACAGGCCAGAGGTGCAGGGTGTGAGAGGATTCTCCGGAGACAGAGTGGGGAGCAGAACAGGCAGAGCAATGAAGCACACCACTGAGGGGAGCAGCAAGCGGGACAGGAGAGGTCTGCTGCGCCATGTGGGTCAGCTCCCTGGCTGGGGCTCGAACTCACGCTACAGTGGCTGGTGATAGCTGCTGAATTAAAATAAAAGTGCACAAAGCAAAGTGGTACCCAAGTCTTCCCATGCACAGCTCCCGTGCGCCATGGCCTTTCACGCAGAAACACACTTAGCCCACAGCCAGCTGTTAGTAATCTTTCCTAGACATCCCATTCTTGTGGGGATTCTAGTATATTTTATCCATAGCTGTCCTCTATCTCCTGAGAATGTACCCCAACTGCAGCCACACATTCTTCACTGAACTTAAATCATAGACTGCTGTTATTCAGAAAACTTTCTCAGCTTCCAATTAATAGGGGATGGGTAGGAGATGGAAGGACACAGAGCCACACTCCTCCGAGGAAGAACAGAGAACATTCATCCGGAAGGACTGTTCTGAGACGCTGTTCTGGGAGGCTCTCCAGGAGTGGAGACAAGAGCAGGTAGACGGAGTATGGAGCTTGAAGGTGGGTGCAAGCAGGTCCCCTCTGCATGCTGAAAACAGAGGAGCTGTGGGTGCCAGCAGAGGGTCCTTCCTGGTTCCTCCCTGTAGAGCTGAAGCTCCCTCTGCATACCTGCTGCTCAAACTGCCAGAGGTCCTCCACAAAGATCGGCCTCAGCCCAGATCTGTGGTCAGCCCGAGAACACCCCTTCAGGAAGAGCCCTGGCTTCACTTCGCGGCCTTCACAAAGGCCGCCAGCAGACGCCAGCCCCTGCTCTCCTTCCCCATCGGTTATGAATCCTCATGGCCGCTGGGACTGGCAGCACCATGTCCCGAGCTGTGAGTCACACACTGGGATTGAGCAAATAGCTTCCCTTTGCTGGTTTTTCACGGCACATTCACAGACACATGATTTCTGTCTGAAAGTGTCGAAAACAATTATCTCATCCTCTCATTGCCTCGGCTGCCAGGACTTGCCCTGACAAGTCCAAAGTCCAACTGTGCCTCCTACTCAGTGACAACACGATTTAGAGGACAATTTATTTTAAATTGCCTTAGGGTAGAAGACAACAAGAATCAACAATTTCACTTCTGTTTAACTTTGTTAACAGGGATTCATTTCTATAAAGCTACATTGGGTATACAGAAACAAAGCTATAAAGGCAGTGGTGCCACCTATAATTTAGGTTTGACCCTGAACATTATTTTTTTAATTTCACATAGCTTCTTATAAACTCAGACATTTCCTGCCTCATTCATTTCCTTGTGTTTGAACATATATATTAGCACTGCATTGATTCCCTTAAGTGTTTCCTATTTCTTGACATTCTTCTCAATATGAGGGTCCATTTCCCCCCCAACTACCCAAGTATTATTTGTTTTATCATTGCATAAATTTATTGATGCTCATCAAATTAGTCATTTCCAAAATAGAATACTGTGGGCACACACACACACACACACACACACACACACACACACACTCCCGCAATGCTGAGTGCAGAAATCTCGGTGTATGATCAACTCTGGCGTGGTGTTCTTCTCACGGTACTGTATCCACTAGTGCTTTCTAGACTACTGCTGTGAGTTTGCTGAATCCTCCAGGAGAACTTAATTGCTTAGGAAGATGCCTGAGCATGCCACATTATTCTGGATAGGAACTGCCAGAGCTTGAGTTATTCAGGAAGCAGGTGCATGACCAAAATAAATGATAGTTGGTGTTGTAAACCACTGATGTTGGGGTGCTTTGTACCTGGATCTCACTGGTATGGAGGGGTTCTCCTCTGGGGTCTCATACAGCCTTATCAGTATCCTGGCTTCCTATTTCAAAGTCTAGTTCTCTCAGTCCCATCCTGTTCATTCCACATAGGGTCACAACATAATTAAAGATGATCTATTTCAAATACCCAAAAGGTTCATATACTTGGCTCCAAAAGGCCTCAAAATGTAAAATCAAATCATGACATTATAAAGCTGCTGCTTTAGTGTACGTTTTAAAATAATTTGAAGTTGGAATTTAAAATTACATATATAAAGATATTATTTGACGATACATTAATATTTAAGATAACAACACTTACTATGGAAGCTTTCTAGAAGGTTTCTGGTAGCAAATAACATGAGGCCTGGTAAATGTGGAGCATCTGGAATGGGCTGGGCCTGTCCACACAGCTGCTGTTGGTCACACATGTGAGCACAACACACAAACACGTCTGTCTTTCTCAATGAATGAGTATCTCTGGTTTAACCGGGAAATTAAGTTCCCAGTCTTTAGAAGCATCTTTGTATCCTGGATGAGACAGAGCATTGTAGCCATTGGAATAAGAGGTGCAGAGATTTCACAGAAAATTCTCCATCCACAGGTATGTGAATTATGGGGAATGTAAACAGTCAGTATGTAAACAGTAAGATAAAGTGGGGGGTGGTCACTTCTTGCTTTTTCCTACTCTGTCTGCACCATCCAGCACCCCAGTTCTGTGGAAACACTTCCAGCATTCTCCAGTCTGAGGGGGGGTCACACATAAAGTGGTCAGTAGCGGGTCACGCAGCTTGCTGCCGCAGTGAAGATGACCTTTGTGAGTTGATTGTACACATGTGTTCTCAGACTCTCTATCAAGACCCTGACCCTCCCTGCAGTCACAGATGTGAATTTTCATTTGTCTGAACTGTTAACATGTTGTTTCCAGCATGGCCTAACTCCCAGCACATGAGTGTGTTCTTGCTGCAGAAGAATTTTTCTGCCAGCAGACTGTATTTCCAAAGATGGTCCTAACAGTATATTCTGACCCACAATTCTCTTACAATGTACAGGTCAGACCTGCTGACCACTTTGCCCAAGAAAATACAGGAGACAGGTCCTTACCAGAACTGGAAAGCTTCTCCTTCCTGTTTCCTGGAAGCTGAAGGCCAGATGGAAGCATGACTTTGCAAAGACCACCAGTTGTGAGTAATGGAGCCCCCCTGAGAGTGGGACAGCACAGGAGAAGGGTCAAAGGGAGTGGGCGGCAAGGAGAAATACCCAGAGAGCAGTCACGGGAGGAAGGAGACATCTTGGAAGTCCATCTTCTGGTCCAACCAGTGTGACAGAGATCAGCACTCCCAGTCCAGCCCACTCCAAACTCCAGACTCACAGGATCGTGAGTTTAAGCCATTGTTTGTTCCACAGCAGCAGGTAATTGAAACTGGCTCAAAGCTGTGTGGGTCTAGCTTTTACCCAGCCCCAGCCTTCTGTGAAGGATACTACCAGGTAATCCATTAGACTCTGTGTCTTCCTAAGATTAATTAGATTAATGAGAGAAACAACCATCAACCTTACTGTGCCTGTGATTAATGAAACACTCATCAACTTTACCCTGCACTGGGCCAGGGCTCCCATAATATAGATCTCACGTGTCACTGAAAGATGGGGTACTTTCTGGGAAATGCATCATTAGAAAGTCTCATCACAATGTGAGCTTTATGGAGTGTACTAACCCCTACCCGGAACCCATTAGGCTCTGCAGAGGGACCTCTATCGTGCAGGCAGTCCATCTTGACCGATATATCACCGGGCAGTGTCTGAATACAATATTCCATGGAACCAGAGACCTAGGCATATGATCTGATAATTACACTTGTTATTAGGAGCAGAGGGAATATTTAAAATAAGCTCTCCCAAGAAAATTATGGAAGTTATGAAAGCAATACTTAATATCTGTCTTGTTCTAGGAACTTGGATGACTTATGTTGCCTCTCTAAGCCTCATTCTTCTGCCCTTTACATTAGTGAAAAAATGTTATCTCCTTTGTGGGTAGTTGGGGAGCTTGAAGGGAATAGCTCACAGAATTCAGCAGAGTAGCTGGCAGGTTGAACAAGTGCATCATAAATATTTGCTGATTATTATTTTGTAATTGTTCTCTGTTTATATTCCTTTTATAGTGACTTGAATATGTAAGTGTCCCACAAATGTTTGCTAATTGCAGATAGCACTGTTTACTGGGATTGTGTGGCTGCTAAGCTTATTTGGGTTGGTGGTAGAAATCAACTTATTGCTATTGCATGACAGACATCCCAGCTTCTTTGCTAGCATGTTAGGGGCCACTCTCATCCAGGGGCCACTCTCAATTCTTGCCTGGTGATACCCTTTGTCTTCATAGCCAACAATGATGCATCAAATAATCCCCATACTCGAATCTCTCTGACTTACCCCTCCTCTGCTATCATCAAGATTAAAACTTGACTCTTAAAAGCCAATGTGATTCGGTCTGGTTCACCCAGATGATGTTCTATTTTAATATCATCTGGAAAGTAACCTTAATTCAACTGACAAAATTCTGCTGAGCACCTAACATAATCATGAGAGCAATGCCAGGAGTAGAGGTCACCTTACAATTCTGTACACCAAGGCCAACCAGTGTTATAATTCACATTCTTCTCACCCCTCACAGAACTTGCACAGTTACTGTCCCACTATCACACCAAGGAGCTGAGTATCATCAGCTCTGAAATCCAAAACTTATCGCCTAAGCCATATAGATCAGGTGTGGGTAGTTTCACATGTACAAACGTAGCTGTCCCCCATACTCCCAAATACACTGGTGCAGAGGAAAGCAGTCATATACATTCCAACTCAAAGGGGTTTGGGGACAATGGAGGATACAAAGTCATCTGTACAAATTTGAAACCCAGCTGGGCAAAGTCTACTTGACCTTACCGCCTAAGAATCTGTGTCTCTAGGCAGCTCCTTCTTTCTGTCTCTACCTTCTGAACTATTAGTCCAGTCCTGAGTCAGGATCTCTAGTCCATAACAGGTAACATATGTTTGCGGATTAGTAACTGTATCCATTTTGTCTGTGCTCCATTTAATTCAAATTGGCAGGATTTCAGCCTATAGAATTTTTTCAAGAAGCGTGTGGGCCCTTAGTGTATTCTCAGTGGGTTTCATTGCCTTCAGCTCTACCTACAATTTTTCCATATAATTCCTTCTCTATCTTTGGCTTTTGCTGAGAGGACTGAAGGACAATGTCCTTAAGTTTCCCAGTGGCCCTCTGGTTTGATAAAGTAGGTCTATGAAGAATACTTTCAAGCCCCTGAAAGAGACACTTCCAAGGCTGAGTACCCTAGACTGTTGAGCATCCCAGGCGTCTGGCGAAGACATGCAGTCACCAGAAGCCTGTTCTCTGGCTCATCGTTTTGGCATCTTCTTCTGACTTTTAGAATCTCCTGTCATATGAGAGGCTGAGAATTTTCAAAATCAAGTTCTTGTTGCATTGGAAATCCTTCCTTCAATCTTCTCTCATGTTTTACTACATGATGAAAGGAGAAACCAGCAACACCCCCAACCCTCTGCTTGGAGGCCTCTGTAGTGACCCGAGCAGGCTCATTGTTTGTGAGTTCTGTGTTCCACACGCTGCAGGACACAGTGTCCCTGAGCTCCCGAAGGCATCTCTTTCCTACAGTCCCCGTGGCTCCTCACTGTCCTCTTCATACTCACCAACTGTGCACATGAAGTTCAAATTTCTATTAACAGCCTGATCAAAGCAACTCAGGTTTTCTCTATAATATGCCATAGGCTTCTCTGGCAGAGTCTGTAAAACCCATATTTCAGCTGAGGAATCAAACTGAAATCTCTGAGTCCAGAGAAACTATCAAAATAAATTTAGAATGATCCACCCTTATTGTCCATCAACCTTGGATCCATTTCTATGTAAGTCCCAACTCTGTCTATATAAATGAGAAGTGTCACACCCTCTAGAAGATTTTCCCCACCCCACTTAAGACCTACGGGGACTTGAGTCTAGTTAGAGTCTGGAAGGAGAAATTGAAAGGGTCCGGGGAGAATCAGTAATGCTGGGATGAGCCCAGTCTCAGGGGCAGGGTATGGGGGGGGGCAGGGCCAAACTTCAGACCAAGGGCCTGCTCAGAAAAACCTTGTGCTCCCTGATCCTATATGTCCTTTTCTCTCACACACAACCACACCCAGTTCTGCTGACACAGAAGTAGAGGTATCCCCCACATCAAGTAATTCAGTGGCACCAGCTGGGCCTTCTACAATTTCACTCAGTGCCTATACTATTGACCTGGAGAGAATGTCAGACCCTACATGTGAAGGGCTCAGCCCCATAAGACAGCTCTGCCACACACACACCTTTCAGAGTCAGATGCATAGACCCCAGGTTACCCACAAGTTCTATTCCACTTGGCTGCAAATCAGAGTGTCCCACAACCCCTGCTTAGGTTTGATTAATTTGCTAAAGCAACTCAAGAACTCAAGGAAACCCTGGCTTAGGTTTAACAGCTTATTGGGTGACACGTAAAAGATGCAGATGAACAGCCAAATGAAGAGATAGATAAGGTACAATCGGCGAGGGGCCTCAGAGAAGAAGCTTCTGTCATAGAACTTCTGATGAAGCTGGGGTGCATCACCCTACTAATATATGGATGTGCTCACTGCCTGGAAGCTCTCTGGACCCCATAGTTTAGGGTTTCCACAGAGACTTCTTCATATAGGCATGATCAATTATTAACTCCATTGCCGGTCTCTCTCCACTCTCTGGAGGATGGAGTGCGGGAGACTGAAACTTTCAAGTTTCTAATTAAGGCTTGGTCTTTTTGGCAACCAGGCCCCCTCCAGGAGCCATCCGAGTCATCTCATTAGAACCGAAGTGCTCTTAGCACTTAGGAATTTGCAAGGGTTTCAGGAGTCTTGTGTTAGGGATAGAGTCTAAGATAAATGTTGAAACTAAAGATGCCCCTACTGCTCTTCTGACTTAGAGAAATACCTGCATTTCAGGAGCTCTGTGCCAGGAACGGAGACAGAGATTGATACATAGATCTACACACATTCTATTCTCTGGGTGGAGCTAACCTTTCAGACAGGAGAGCTTCTACCATTGTGCTAGGGATCCCCGAAATCATACTTCATTCAGCTCATAAGACTCAGCATATGGTTGTGCTCTCTGCTCAGTTCCCTTCCCTCAAAGAGATTAAAAATAAAAGCAGCAAAGGAAAAGTCACAGGATACAGACTGGAGGAGACCAAGGGTGCGCTTTCAAGAGCCCCTCCCAGTGAGGTCACACCAGATAACTTTCCCAGCTGAGGCCATGTCACATGTGAGTATTGTCTATGAAGGCTCAGCACCCAGGGCTTTTGGGGGGGGGATTGGTACCTGCCCTCTATTGAGCACACAGAAAGATGTCAGAATGCCCAAGAGAAGGAACACAGGTCTCAGCTTAAATCACATTGTTTGTACGAACAGCTGTAAGCCACCTTTATCATTTAGGGAATGGGGACCCTTCCCAAACCCAAGTTCCCAGAAATCAATCAAGGTTCAAGCTTGTCAAGGGTCAAGCCTTTTGGAGGAGAGCCTCTCTGCTCTTCCTATTTAACTCTTTCCTGCACTACCACTGTCCAAGAAACACAGTGATGTTGGGACTGAGGTCTCCAACTTGTTTACGTCTGTTGCTATGTTCCTAGTCAACTTCCAGGACCCCAATTCTTCCAAATCAGTGCTCTAACATTAACAAGAGCTCCAGTGAGGTTAAGCATCCATTTGTATTGTAATTCTGCCTTGACAGAAGACCCTGGGTTTGCTTAGTTGTCACAATGATTGATGATTGGGGATATTTCTGGCATTGGTAGGAAGAAAACAAGGAAGCTAGCCATGCCACAAAATCGCAAATTGTCCCTCATCTCACATGACTTTTGAATGCTCACTTGGATTTTCACATAGATGGAGAAATCTGTTTATAATTATCTAAGTCTATAATCTAATTCTGTACATATAAATACAAGGGATATTTTTACATGGGATAAAAATACATTGAGATTTCCAAGAATGTACATATCATGTAAATTAAGAAGATATTTTTCTCTATTTTGCCTGGAACTTTACCAAGAGTACTTCATCATTTAGAAAATCGCATTCCTAATGACAAAACCACTTGTATGTGAGTCACAAAAACAACACCTGTATCATCAGTCTGCATTTATGTCTGGGACATTCAAAGTGATTCTGTGTGTGTGGGGAGGGGGGTGTTGTATTTCAAAATGGCAAAAAAAAACAAAAAAAAAACAGTTGAATACTGCCTTCCTTCTCTCCAGTCTACATTTTTTAATACTAAGTAGATCCAAATATCTGACTCTTTTCTTACTTCCCAGAAAGTTGGACTATTTCTTCTGTCACAAAGCCCATTGTTCAGAATGGATCTGTTCAAGTGCTGCACAATTGTCTGTTTCTATGCAAGAACCCATCCTTAAAACACCAACTTAAAATATCAAAACTGTTTTATCACCACTGGAAATCCTGTAAGCTGGCTGCGATGGACAGGTGGCTTTACTCAACTAAAGAGTTGACTGTAGGAACCAGAAAGCCCAACTGGACTGAATGTCCAAGGTGGTGCCCACGGCAGGCCCCAACGGTCAGCCCTGTGCTGGAGTGCCCTGTTGTCCTCCAGAGTGCCCACTAGAGTGCAGTGTGGGCTCCCCAAGGTGCCTGGGCACCCCTCCAGGACTATGGGTGGATTTCCATATACCACTTTACAAGCATGAAACAGCGCCTCCTCAGAAATCACAAAACATTGCATCCATTGCATCCTAGAGCTCAGAAAACTGAAGGTCAGCCTAGATTCCAGGGATGGAAACATGAGCTCCACCTCTGAAATGGAGAGTCAAGGGAAAATTTTACACTCCCCTTTAACCCACCACAATCAACATTCCAACCTAAGCAAGCATTTTGGTTGTAAGAACCCAAGTACATATAACAAAAGACACCCCTGACTATTGAGAAATTTGAAACAATAAAATATCTTGATAATATGTATGGGGCAGGTGTTAGTGCAAGAGAATTGCACCTCCATATATCCACATCACACATCAGAAATGGCCCTGAAAGCAACTTAAGATAGGCAGATGAAAAAATCAAATCGAATAAAAACAAATGACATAAAATACAGAAAACAAGAAAAAATAATAAAACCAAGTGCACTCAGTATCAGCTGTCTTTAGTTCAGCCAAAACCCAGGGCAAGTGATGGAAGATGTCGACTCTGATGCTGAGGGCAGTGGGAATTCTACCTACTGCAAGCCAGGGAGACAGACTACACAGCACCCATTCTCCAAAGGCCACGCCCATCCTCCAAAGGCCACGCCCTGTCGCCAAACTTGAGGGGCTTTTCTAGGGCTTGTATTTCTTGGTTTGAAAGACTATAAAATATTTCAACTCTGTCAGGATTTCAAAAGCTTTCTCATTTATTTTGTAACAAATTATAAGATTTATTTATTTCTCGTTTTGCTCAGAAGCTCTACTATTATTTTGCACAGAATTCCATAGCATAGTGGCTTTCTGAGAACATTTTATTCTGCTCTATAGGAGGAACAACCCTATTAAAAATTACTTTCCTTTTAGTTCTCAGTGCATGGCTAGGTATACAAATCTAGATATGAATGTGTATAATCACGATTCTAGAGAATTTGATGATATGCATGATTTTATGCATATGATTTTCTAAGAGGAGACTAAATAATATAATTTATAAGAGGCGATTAAGGATAGGGTGAGGCTCCTAAGCAAGGTCTGACTGGGGTTGACAGCTCATAGCAACTCATTCTCTGGATGGGGGTTATATTTGCTTTTTATATTGTTGCCTAACAAATTTCCCCACATTCAGTGGCTTGCAGCGATGACTCTTTATTATACTTCTTGGTTCCTGTGGGTCAGGAATTGGGATGCGAAGCAGCAGAGTGTCCAGGCCTTGCCCCACGGTGTCTAGGGCCTCAGTAGGGAGGGGAACCTCCTGAAAGTTGTCCCTCATAGTTCTGGCTGTTGGCTTCTGGCCAACACATATGACTTCTCCAGGAAGGACTTGGACTCCTTACAGCAAAAAGTGATGGAGAAGGAAGCCAGGCAGAGCCTCCTGAGTTCATAGTCCAGCCTGAAATTGCCTGCATCCGTTGATCATGGCAGATACTGGGTTTCACTTGGGTCTAAGTGGGAGGATTACTTCACTTTTGGATGAAGGAAGGCAACACAGTGTTGTAAAAAGAGCTTGTGAGGTAGAATATATAGTGGTGTGACCATCTACAAGATGCAATGTCTCTTCCCCAAGCAAGGGTTTTGGGTAAAACAATGGCACAAAAGATACATGTGAGATGAGGGGGCCCAGGGAGGAGGGGTGATGAAGAAGAAAGGCAAGAGGGAGGGAGGAGAACAGAGCCTTCTGTGAGGACAGGCCTAGAACAAAGGCAGTGGTAAAGATGAATTTCCCTGGAATACAATGAATCAAAACCTCAGCATCTAATAAGCAACTGTTTGCTTAACTCACATCCTGAAAGCAAGGAGTTTCAGAAATTCCTTACACAGTGACAGCATGCGTATTGTGTCAGAGTGAATCTTGTACGGAGTTGAAACTTTGATTGTTCTGGTGTGTATTTTAAAAAAATCATTTGTCCCTTGTCCCCTCTCCCCACTGTAGGATATCTCTGGTTTATAGTCGTTAGTTGATATCGATGGTAATGGCACATGAGTAAAGTGGAGGTGGGAATTCCACAGAGATTACAACCGAGGTGAAAAAGTATACATTGTACACAAATGAAAGATGATGTAAAAAGTATATTAAAATTTTAAAAATCAGTTGTACCTTCAAATCTCTTGGAAAGAGTGGGAAGAAAAGTCGGTCTGTTTAGTCCATAATTTTCCTTCTGAATTCAGAGGTGTAGGAAAAGCTCATGTGTGGTGTGTGTGAATGTTTGTGTAGTGTGCATATGTGTGGCATGTATGTATGCAGTGTGGGAGGTATGTGTGTGGGAGGTGTGCAGGGGTAGGCAGTGTGTATGTGTAGTGAGTGGTGTGTGTCATTGTGTATTTGCATGTGTGTGTGAAGTGTGTGGCACATGCAGTGTGTATGTATGAGGTGTGTGTGAGTGAGGTGTGTAATGATAGTGCATATGCATAGTGTGCGTAACATGTGGTCATGCTATATTTGCACGTGTGTGGTATGTCTGGATATGAGGTACATGTTGTATGGTGTGCGTGTATGCGGTGGGCTGTGTTGGGTGTGGATGCTGGGAAGGTGTGTACAGAACAAAAACAAATGAAGCAGATGGGAACATGCCGAGCTCAAGCACACAGGCACTGGCGCTTTAACAGGTTACCTTGCTGGACAGACCCAGGACTAGGAGCATCTAAGCCAACTGCCGCCCCCATGGGGCGCCTCCTATGTAAATGATGGAGAACACTGACGGCCGCAGCCAGTACCTTCTGTGGCATCCCTGCTCCCCTGAGATCCCAGCACTGTGCCTGGAGTTTCAGAGAAAACTGGGGAGGGACCCGGCGACCAAATCTCATTGAGTGACAGCACCTCTCATGCCACCCAGAACTCTAGGGCCCATTCAGCAGGCACTCAGTAAATATGTGTGCAGCAGCAACTTCAAAGCCGCTACATATCCAGTTTGTATTGCCCATCTTGAGTGCAGAATGCAGGGCTGAAACTCTTCCAGTCATAAGCCTTTGTTGTTCTACTCAAAACAGCTGCATTTGCTACTCAGGACAATGCCAGAGGGTGACAGGGATGACTAATTTGAGAGACTATGAATTAAACAAAACTGTCCCCTCCAAAGAGTTTGGTTCTTTTTTACAACCATAACTTTACATCAGCTGCTTAAAAGCAAAATGGATTGAGATGTGAGCCGACTAACTGAATCTGCAGGAATCAAGAAGATGTGACATTCTAATACAGCATCCAACATCCAGGTGAATGTTCTGCCCCACTCACCTAGCCTTCTGAAAGGTCCTGTGAAAATACAGCACTGTCACAGCCAGATGTCAGGGACATGGAGAGAAGGAGCTATGAATCTCCTCTGCAGTCTCAGGACCGGAAGGCTCTCCTATGATGATGTATTTTCAACTGCTGGTCAATCATCTCTCCATTCAGGCTTCAACACCTGTTTCTTAGGGGAAGCTTTCACTTGCCACCACTGTGTATAAATCACCTGCCAACCTCACAGGCCATCTGGAGATCTTACCTTCATGTTTTCCTCCTTGAAAACCATGTCTGGTCAATGACCAAATGTGTCCCAATTAGGGAAGAGTATCTTCTGCAGTCTCTCCTCTGGAATATGCTAAGCCCAGATTCCCTTATCAAATTAGCACATCATGTGTTTTTATTATTATGTTTCCAAAGTGCAAACACTAGACACTGAATTAAGTGTTGCATTCCTATTTCCAGGGAACTCTTTTTTCCTTCCTCGAAGGATGACCTTTGAGGAATTTGTTCATTTTCCTTTTAGAGCTCTGAAAGTGAGTTGAAGTTCAGATGGATAGACAGAATGAAAGAGAAAGAAAAAGGAGATAAGGCTCCTAGGCTATTGCATGTTAGCCCATGTGTTTCTGCATGATAATGGAATGATTGGGTCCCAAAGCTTCCAAAGTCTCAGTTCTCAGTTCATCACCCAGTAACTGACGGAGCAGAAGATCTCCAGTCAATAAGGAAAGAAGTCGAGATAGAGTCTAAAGATGGCAGCGCTCCAGGACAGCCTGCCTTGAGCTGCTATGATGTAGCCCAACCCGAACCCTGCCTCAGGGTAACTAGGAAAACAAAATTAGATCATCTCAATAAAGGTACTGATGGCCTACCTGTGCTGGAAGCCATGATGTTATCTTTCCCTAATTGACTTCCAGTTTGTCACCCTCAGCGCTTTTCTGGATGAAGCCAGTGTTCCTTTTAGACCTCTACATCCTAATTAAGCACACCAAGCCTTACCATCAGAGATGACCTAATGAGGAAACTTGAAATTGCATAACAAAACATCTTCCCTATTCATCCACCTCCACTCTTGTGCAACAGGCCTTAGAGATAGATGAAGTGTACTCCAGGAAGTCTCACCAAAAAAGGATGATGTCTGTATCTGGGACTCTGACCATGATAGAGGTAAGTCTGCAGCTTCCCAGACCTCCAGAGAAAGGGAAATCTGAGATTATTTTCATTTAATCAAGCCACACCTAAGGGGATTTTCCACTCAGCTTGTTAGGTTGTGAGTTATATTAGCTGTCGCCTTGCAATTTGTTAAATAAAAAAATTTGGTTTTACCTCTGATTTATACATATATTCATGTGGCACTTAGTGACTGAAAAATGGTTTGCTTGGCTTTTCCATCAGTGTTTGGCTGTGGATGGGGCACAAAGCTAGTAGGTATAGCCTGCTACACACCTAGGCACTATATAAAGGACACCCTCAAATATGTGGTTCATCTTATATCAAATATCATTATACAGTGCAAGACAGTACAGCATATAAATTTGGTTTAAGTTATAAATAACTGATCTAGATGAAGAACTATGTGTGCGTGTTTAGATGCCAGTACATGAAACACAAACTTGGCATGATAGCCAAGATTCAATTTTGGAAAAAAAAAATAATAATTCTAAGTACTTGACAGGGGAAAAGTGTTTTAAAATTAGTGTTTTAAAATTCATCAAAGAAACAGGTTTTAAGCTATGGTTCCTGGAATGACTTTCAGAACCACAAGAACTGACCCACTAAGGGAATTACTGCTTCTGAGGTCATTGCCAGAGCCATACCAGGCTAAGTTTGGAGCTGTCAGGCTAATGCCCTATAACAACAACATGTGATTTCCTGAGACTCAGGAACCCAGAGGCTGAACACTGGGGGAATTCTTGCAGGAGAAAGCAACAAATTAGGAGGCTTCGAAAAGAGGGCATTCCCTGCATTCCATTACTATTTTAGACCAGGGGTAAGTAAAGTTCTAGAAAGGGAAGATAATAAATATATTTAGTTCTGTGACCAGAGTCTGTCACTAACTACCCAAACCAAAGGACCA
This sequence comes from Condylura cristata, assembly GCF_000260355.1. NCBI lineage: Eukaryota > Metazoa > Chordata > Mammalia > Eulipotyphla > Talpidae > Condylura > Condylura cristata. The sequence goes on along the minus strand of NW_004567118.1, from coordinate 17,573,350 downwards.
CCATTGCAGTCCAATATAGCACAAATAGCAATATAAGTAAATGAGTCTTGTATGTTCTTATTTATAAAATCAAATGGCCCATCAGATTTGGTCTCCATGGCCACACTTGCTCTAGTGAATCTCTGTGGAACATCAATTACCAGAATTCTAGCTGCAAGGGAGTCTAGATAAATGATCCTGAAACAACTCATTTTTTTTCTGATAGTTATTATTTATTTAAATAAAGAAAGAACATTCTCTGGAATGAAAGATACTTCAAGGGCTATGTTGATATGTCTCAGTAAAGAGACCGCCTCTTAAAGAAAAGCTACAGTTATAGTTTCACATGATTCCATGTATGATAATTTACTGTGATTATCCAAGAACCATTCTCCTCTGAAAGGTCAGTAAAGTGGAAGTCATAACTTCGGCATCTGGCAAGTTTATGACATTGGCTCTCATCTTTGCTTAATTTACCAGGGATGTTGAGCTCAAATGGGTTTTCTATGAAAGGATAATTCCATGAATCTCTATTTTACCATTTCCAACAGAGGGGCACTCACCCCATGAGTAAGAAATCAATGTGGGCAGGCAGCAAATTGTTGAGAACTTCTATCTTAACTGTATATTCTAGCAACTAGGAAGAAAACCACAAGTTGAGTTGCCAGAACCACTGGGCCACTGGGAAATGAACTGGGGTCAAAATTCCATTCATCCTCTGACTCTTCCATCTTCCTATTTCTGGGTAATTTTAAGCCCTGATTCTAGGTAAATTCACATCAGCCCAGTGTCCCTTTGTCTGTGCACTGCCACCCTGGTTAGCAGCTTCAGGTCACATTCAGAAACCAGGTAGTAGAGGCACCATGTGCTGTATGGTAGCTTCCCAGATTCACAACCCCAGGGCACCAACCACATTAGGCCTTTCATAGATTTCCTCAATCAAGATGCCAGAGTGTTGAAAAGCAATCAAGTGCTTTCCAATTTGATAGACCAAGCAGGTGCCCATCCACTTCATGGGCACTATAACAGTGAACCGTGACCCCCACCTGGAAGTTTGTGGGCCCCAAGATTTGACCATGGTTTGGCCCTACTATTGCTCAGGGTAGTCACACCTATTTTGTCTCTGAAATGGGAGTCCCTCCCTCCATCTACTACAGTTAAGGTCAGGTGGCATTTCTTTCCAGAACAACAGCGGAAGAACGTACACTCAAGTGATTATGATAGGAATATTAAACTAACTTTGCCTGTTTAATTTATTCAATAAAAAACTATGATGTATTTAGTACAGACTGTTTATTTTGGAAATTTGTAAGCAAAGTATCTAACAAATACAGAATTGTGTAATGCATTTCACATACAAACTAATCATCTTCAAAATTTACGCATGCACGCACACACACAAACACAGGGGGGAGGGGGTTAAACTAATCCAAGATATGATTATTTCACCTTTAAGAACTTCAGTATAAAAACTCAAACAATTTACCCATTATACTATCATCATAGCCAACAGAATTAACAATAATTTCTAAAATCCACTTTGAGTCACAGACTTTAAAAAGTAACCACCCTTATATATTCAAGCAGATTAAGAACAAGATTGAAAATCCTGGCAGAAACTGAAAACTTTTAAGGAAGGACAATGCACATTCTAAAACAGAAAAAGAAATAGACAAAGTTACTGGTATTAAATAAATAAATTAAAGCTCAATGAGTGAACTCAACAACAGATTTGAAACAGCTGAAGAGAAAATATGAGAATGGGAATAGAGATTAGAAGAAAAGACATTAAGTACAAAGAACATATGGGAAACACACAAAAAGACAAGAAAACACAAGCTCCTGTCTAAAGATAGACAGAAGGATGCAGAAGCACTATGAAGAACTACTATATATGAAACCCTGAACATATGAGACATTGTAGTGAGAGTCATTCCTGCCCGAGTTCAGATTCATTCATTCATTCCTGACCCAAGGCCATCAACTCCTTATTCATAGACAACGCAGCTTCTACCAATACTGCTGCAGTTCCATTGTCAACATTTCATATCTGAAAATCAAGCTCTCTGGAGCTCACCCCAGGTAAATTCTGACTCCCCCATGTTACATCTGGATAGCTAAAATAGCAGGAGCCATACAGTTGTGATATCCAGACTTGGCCTGACCAGGCTGCCTGAGGCTCCAGCCCCCAGAACTTATCAACCCAATTGAAGCCTGGATGATGTTCTCTTGAGGGAAAAACACCTAGATGCATTTGGGTGTCAAATCCTTGAGTGGAATAATGAGACAAGAAATTTGAATGCCAGCAAATAAAGTTCTCTCCCTTCCTAACTTTGATGAATTGTTTAGAAAAAAGCATTTTTCTATATAGCTTGCCCGAAGACACACAGACAAATAAGCACCCAGCAATGCTTCTCACTGGGCTGCAGCCAGCACCCTCTGGCATTTTCTTCTTTTCTTCCTTTAGCTCCATTCATTCTGGAATTAGATCTCCCTCCACCTTAAAATCTGCTTTCTTGAAAACTTATACCAATGCAGATATCAAGCACAGATTTACTTAGCCCTATTGAACCCAAGGAGTGCACACACACATACACACACACTCACACACATGACTGAGCACAAGAGATTGCTGAAAATCATTGACAGAGAAAGAAGTAATTTTTCTTGCTGTTGTGTGGTTGAGAGTTTTAATGTTTCCTCTTTTTTTCTTTTTTTGCATGTCTCTTGCCTTCTCATACCCTTGGATGTTTTTTTCAATGGGATTTTGGTTCTTTCCTTTTTGTAGAAGTTCTTTGTATATAAGTGACATTGAATGCTTGTCTGCACATGTCACAAAGGTTTTACCCTATTGATCTTCTGTTATTTGACTCTTTTCTAACAACCGTTACCATATGGAAATGTTTAACTTCTATGGTGAATGTGTCACCATTGACCTTTCTGTCTTTGAAGTTTGTTTGTTCCTTGAGGTTAGGAATTATTCTACCCCAGGACTATCCTACCTTGGTGGACCCCATAACTTTTACCAGATTGCTTCAAGATGTAATGTAATTCTAGCCCAAAAGGTGTGGGGAGTGTTGTCTGGAGTTTTGGGAAAAGGTGTCCCTCTGGGTCAGCATCCAGAACTTACCATCTCACCTCTTGCTCTGGAAGTGGCTCTGAGTGGGAAGAGATCAGAACATGCATTTGACCACTTGGGGAGGACACTGACATGGGAAGCAGGAGAACTCTGAAGGCTGCACATGTCCACAGCTTGCCTCATCTGCAGCCTCCTCCCAGACTGGAAGAGTCTACCTTTATGGTCTAAACATGTCCTGCTAAGTTCACTTCCATTTATTTCATTATTTTTTATTGAAATTGTCATATTACATTTCCATTTAATTTCTGCCAATTGATGCTATTTTTAAAGTTACTGATTTTCATTATATTTATTTTGTATTCAAAATTTCGCTAACACAGTAGTTTTCTTTTGAACCTGGCCTGTTGTATTTTCCAGACCCAAAATCTTATCACATGCAAACAAGGATAAATCTGATTCCTCTCTTCTAACGTCTGTAGAACTTATTTCCTTTTTCTTATTTTATTAGCTAAAGCCTCCAAAATAATGGTGGCTAATCGTAATGCTAGAGGACACTGCAATTATGTTTCACATATTAATTGTTTAATATTTTACAATTTAATATATAGATCTTTTAATAAATAATCTTTGTTATATTTTATCAGCTTATCCTTGGTCCTATTTTATTTACAATTTATGTTACAAATAGCTCAAAATTACTTAAGAGTTATTATATACTCTGTTGATATGATCATATGGTTCTCTGACCATATATGTTTATGGAATGAATTTTCAAAACATATTGAATTATTTTTACTTTCTTACTTGGCCAACCAGGATTTATTTTCTAAATTTAATCACTAATATGCTCTGTTGGTTTACCCACCTATGTTCACAAATGGAATTGACCCATTAAAGGCAATGGATCTTATATTCTCTCTCAAAAGTCAGATTTTAGAATTAAAGTTATAATGAGTGAAATACAAAATAGATGAGAAATTTTGCTCTTGTTCTGTGATCTAATATATTTGAGTAACACAGAAACTGCATTTTTCATTAATTGAGACTTGTCTGTTAGGGGCAACTCCTCTATCAGGTAGATGATGAGCTACTAACAAACAGAGTATCCCAAAAGTGCTTGTTCACCTAAACAGACAGCTCCTTTAGATGCAGAAAAGAACACAAATTTAGGGACAGTATTCCAACTCTCATAAAACTCAGATAATATTTTATGACCAAATTATATTTTTAAATCAATAATATTCTTTGTTGAAAATGCATTATTTAATGGCTTCATTGAAACAAATGTAAATGCACATTAGAAGCAATGGGAATTGTACTCATAAAGGATTCACACAACCCACTAGTAGGACCAGAACCACAGTAAAACTAAAATTGTATCACTGAAATGTACAAGAATAGTCCAATTCACCAGCTTAAGGAAATGGTCATTTGACACAAACAATTACTCATCCCTTTCCTTAGAAAAACACAATAAAACAAAAAAGATTTCCATAAGAATGCTTCAGAGTATCTAAAAGCAAACTTCCTTCAGCATTATTTTAGATCCTGCCAATTCAAAACTGACCTATCTCTGAAGTGACCCAAAGGTACGGCCATTTATGGTGTTTACAGAGGCTCCCACTTTGAGAAATCAAATTATTCTTAGCTCTTCCATAACGTGGAATTATTCATTTTGTGCCAATTGCTAGAAAAAAGTATTCTATTCCATGGAACTCTGAAGCTAAAATTAGATAATTATTGTTCACCCTTAGACCAGCTATTAAAGGATGCATAATCACATTATTAAACTATTCTAGTTATGAAAAATTAATATAATTTGATTAATAGGGCTTTAAGGCTCATGTAGAATCCAAAGTCTAGATCTATTCTTTTGTAGACTATAAGCTGATTCTCAAGGTGAAATTATCCATCCATGTATTCTCTAAGTACATAAGAAATGGTACAAGAGATTAAAGAAACAGTAGTGAGAAAATAGAAACAATCCCTGCTCTCAAAATATTTACAACTTAAAAGACTGTAAAGACTAAAACAATACTGAATGGTTGCTATGTGAAGATAATCTATGAATTGCCTTGATGTCAGCAATTTATGTATAGTTTTATTGAATCACTTCTTACACTTTAATATACAATTTCATTAACAGTAAAGAATAAAATTTGACCATCACTTTACCAAATACACAAAAAATTAATTCAAAATGGGTCATATGCCTAAATGTAAGAGCTAAAATTGTAAATATAAAATAAGAACAGAGGAAAATCTAGGAGTAAATCTTCATGACCTTGGAAGGCAGCTGTGCTCACCATGATACCAACCCCTCAAATTGTCATGACCTTGGGTTAATAACCACCCTCCAAAAAAAAAATGACAAAAGAAAAACTAAGTAGATAAGTTGGGTTTCATCAATATTAAAAACGTTTGTGTTTCAAAGGATAGCATAAAGAAAGTGAAAAGGCGGCCCTCCCTGGTGGCGCAGCGGGTTAAAGTACAACACAAAGAAGCTTAAGCCACTTTCTCATGAGTTCGATCCCCGCCTGCCCTGGAAGAGCTCCACATGGCGTGGCAGACCTCTCCTGACC
>NW_004567118.1:17475874-17567437 GCF_000260355.1 Condylura cristata | reverse complement strand
GAACAGGATAAAGGTAACTTGGTTTATACGTAGGTAAGGAAGTGAATAGACCTTTCTCCAAAGACATACAAGTGGCCAGTAAGCACAGGAAAAGTTGCTCAACATCACTAGCCATTAAGGAAATGCAGATTAAAACCACAAAGCAAAAACCACCACACACCCACCAGGACAACTATAATTTAAAAAGACAGACAATAACAAGTATCGGCAAGGATGTAAAGAAAACAGACCCCTCCATCATTGCTGCGGAGATTGCAAAATGGAGAATTCACTTTGAAAAAGAGTTTGGAAGGTCCTCAAATAGTTAAACACAGTCACCACATGTGTTTAATTCTACTGCTAGGTATATATTCAGAACGAATTTAAAATAGAGATTCAAACAAATGCATGTACCTGCAAGTATTTTCATAGCAGGACTATTCACAATAGCCAAACAGTGGCAACAGTCCAAATGCCCATCGATAGATGAAAGAATGGATGAAGTATGGTAAATATACACAATGGCATATTATTCATCTATAAAAAGAAATGAAGTCTGATATATGCTCCAAACATTATGCTAAATGGAAGAAGCCAGACTCAAAAGGTCAAAAGGTATGAATCCATCAATAGGAAGTGTTCAGAACACTAAATTCATGGTGACGGAAGGCAGGCTGTTGGTCGACAGGAGCTGAGAAGGGAAGGTTGACCAAAAGGTTTTTCTATGGATAACGACAATGCTTTAGAACTAGAGAGAGGCGTTGGCTGTACATCATGAATGTGTTAATGCTACTGAGCTGTTCACTTGGAAGTGGCTCATATTGTAGGTGAATTTCAGCTCAAAAATCATATTCATGTGTTGAGCTGCTGTTGTTCCCTTTGTAGGGAGCTGCTCTCTTTTGTGTTTATTGCCGACCTTCCTGTGAGGTTGTATTTGATGAACTCAGCACATTCCTCTACAGGGGTGTCTGAACTCCTGATTAGCAGCCCCTGGCCAGGTACCAAAAACAAGCAAGCAGCAGACTTGGTCTTCAGACAGCTGGGTGAGAGATGTCTTGTGTCACACAACTCCCCAGCTGTGCACCACTAGAACCACTGCTGCTAAGGCAGCCTGTGTGTTCTCTCAGTAAATGGGGTGTACAGCAAGGTTCTCATCAACACACAAGATGTGGGGCTTAGTGGAAGGACATAAAGTCTCCTATAAGCTGTACAGCACCAAGTGGCTATAAATTTTGTATTTGATTGAACTATATAAAATTGCAAAGAGGCAACAACTTTGACCTACGGTTGCCTGTTTTGGCCTATAATTGTGGCCTTTTATGTCAAAAATGGTTAACTCAGAAATCTCATGTGCTTCAAGCTAATTTTTAATCTACTCTGTAACAACAATTTCTTGCATTAAAAAGCAAAATGTGGCCCTCCTTGGTGGCGCAGCGGGTTAAAGCACAGCACTAAGAAGCTAAAGCCACTTCCACATGAGTTCAATTCCTGCCTGCCCGGGAGGTGACCACATGGCGTGGCAGACCTCTCCTGACCCGCCCACTGCTCCCCTCAGCAGTGTACTTCGTTGATCTGCCCGTTCTGCTCCCCACTCTGTCTCTGGTGAAGCCTCTCGCTGCCCCTGAGCCTCTGGCCTGTACCCCAGTTCTGTATGCAAAAATAAATAAATCTTTAAAAATAAAACAAAATGTGACGAACTCTCTGATAATTAGTTTTATAAATTCCCAGGCATCACAATGGCTTAAACCTACTCATCCACACAACTTACAGGTAGAGCATAATAACGAAGAGGTCGAAATGTTAAAGAAGTTAAGAGCATAGATGCTGGAACACTGTTACTACAATTTCCTATTTATTCCCTGTGTCATCTTGAAGAAGTTGTTGAACCGCTCTGTGCCTGCCTTAGTGTCTTAATCTCTAAAATAAGATTAATAAGTACAATAACCTCACAAAGTTATCTTAAGGAGGCTGTGAGTCAATGAGTGTGAAGCAGAGAAAAGTAGTTGGTGCTTGTTAAAAACTATCTAGTAATTCAATGTTATGTTACAGATTTTCACATTTTGCCCAAGGTAAGTCTGTATTTAATTCCACCAAATAACATTCAGAGATGAAAGGGAAATTTAAAATGTTCTCTGGGTTTCTGTGTGTCTATGAAGCTACATGGCTTAGGAGGAATAAAAGCAAATCATTTTATAGAGAGTCTATAAATCACTTTGTCCTGAAAATGTTAACAAATATGCTCTCAAGACAGTCCCCTAAAGCTGGAATTCTGGAAGTCTCTCTCTGCTTCCATAAGAAGCCTCTATAGTTCTAGTCTAATGACCATAAACTCTAACTTTCTGAACGAAGGCCATAAAATGTGATAGTGTTTCACCTGTGATATTCTTAGGGGTAAAAGAGCTATGGAGTATAAACTTTGTTAGCATGTTTAAAAGAAAATTCAAACATTTTCTTAATAGGAAAAGCCTGCCTTTATTCTGAAGTTGTCTCTATATAGGATTTTTTATATTAATTTATGGGAAAATGATGGGAAAGGCTTGTTGCTGAATGTGCTGTAAAGCAGAGATTTTCACGTCTTCCTGAGTCTCCTATCTGATCCAAGCTCGTGTGAGCTGTGACCACAGCAGTGTCTCGTCTGTCTCCCCACACCTTCCCCCGCCATTGCCACTACCTGGAGCCCTCTTCCCTCTTCACCCACGTCAGCGCCTACATCTCCACACCCCTCCCAGGGTTCATTTCGTCTCTCTGGGGGTTCTGTGGGAACCTACTAATAGGAGGCACTAGTCCAGCATTAGAAAGCGGCCAGGAGAAACCCTTGGAATCGGGCAGTTTGCAGAACGATATTGGCTATTGTGAGCTCACAGCACCCCCAGATCCGCTCCTCAGTGACCACCCTCAGAATCTGAGTCAGGCATTGGGGTGGGAAAGGCCCCGCAGGGGGTTTTGAGATTTGTGGAGGCCACCAATGCTCTTGTTCATGGGAACATCTGGGGGTGTGAAGGACCCCTTCCTTTAGCCTTTGAGCCCAGACTTTGCAGCAGCTGGAATACAAGGAGCAACTTCTACATCCTAAAAGACTCAGGTGGCCAGACTGTGCCTTGGGGCAGCTAGAGCTCTGCCACCAGCACAGGATGTTGCGGGACGCCCATGGGTGTCACAGGATGACCTCCTGGCCCTCTTTGCTCACCACAGCATTTTCTTGGCCACGGCCTGCATGGGGGGACATCCAGGGGAGTAGCGCAAGCCCCGAGTGAATCCGAACTTGGCCTTCTACTGCAAGACCTGGTCACGTGGCCTGGCTGCCCATTCATGGCACGTGCTCCTCGGAAACACCGCCCTCGTAACTGCCCTCTGCCCCTCAGCATCCTCTGTCCCCTCCAGCACGGGAAACCCAAAGACAGCTTTCTCTCCAGCCCTCTCCTCTAAGACTGTTCCCTCCACTCTTCAAACTACACCTTAAACATAGTGCAGCCCCTGGTCGCCACAGGGACCAGGCGACCCAGCCTGCTGTCACATGGCACTGAGAGGTAGCCACTTCCTCCTCCCCCACCCACTGCTCCTCCAGCCTGCAGGCTGTGCCCTGCTCCCCCCGGAGCTGCCCACCTCTTGTGGGTAGGATCACCCCTGTGCTTGACGCAGGAAGGGTCTCCATCTCCACCTCACTCACACCATTCCCGAAAGTGCTAGGCTGGCCCCTTAATGACAGTGACATAAAAGTCAGTCACTCTTGACTTGTTTATGTTGGTATTACCTTGTGATTATGAAGTACTATATGCCTAGTAAAAATAAAATATTGCCTTTACAGTAAAAAAAAAAAAAAGTCACTCTTAATTTTTTTAGGATTTGCTCCATCACCAACGGGTGGAGAAAGCATGTGGAGGGACCTGCATGGACACCCCCTATTCTGCACAGTCAGAGAGTGGGGTCCTGGCCCAGCTCAGGGTTCACTCACTGGGCTGTATACACAGCTGCATTGACCCCAGGGGAGCAGGTGCCCAGGAAAGGGGTCTCTCTGTAACTCTCCCAGGAACACATGGACCGACCGCCTGCACTGGGCACCTCCACTGGCCCCCTCCTCAACCATGCGGCAGAGTTTGTCCACAGAGGGAGCCCTCAGGGAGCTGCTCTGGGGTGCTCTGCTCCTGAATGGCCTGGAGCCTGAGCAGCTTCCTGAGCACCCCTCCCCCTAACCCCCCCCAAGGCTGTTCGTGGCACCTCCCTGCCTGCACAGCTCTCTGCAGCCAGGGCTGCAACAGCCCACTGGGCCTCCCTCCTTCATGCTCATCTCCCCAGCAGGACACTTGGGGGCAGTCATTCAACACTGCTCACTCCATCTGTTCCGACTCCTGCTCACCCCAAGAATGCAGCCTCTATTGGAAGATTCCAGGAAGCTCTGTGATATCTGTCCAACCCCGCAAGCACCACCAGCGCTGCCAGCGCCTGAGCACAGCAAATGCAAGTTGCTCTGACTCGGGAAAGGAGGAGCCACAGCCACTCGCAGCACTCCAATCACAGTTCTTCCCAGGGCTCAAAGAGTGGAAGAGAAAACAAACTCATTACCGTGTCATTTTAAGTGGATTTACAGAAACACGGGAATAAATACTTCTTCACTATTTTTCCTCTTATTTTCTTAATCCTGATATCCAAAACCACTCTGTCTCTCCATGCAGATGTGCAATATTTCTATATTCTAAAATCGCAGGGTATAAAGACAGGGGTAGGGGGTGTGGGAGCGCATGACACTGACCAAAAGCACAGCTCCAGCACTTTCTGCTGGTCCTTCTTGAACTTTGGGGGCCTCTATCCTCCCCACAACATTTTCACTAACTGGAAACATCACATGGGTAATCTGGTGCAGCCCTGAGGGCTGAACCCTTCATATGCAGACACAATTGGCTCACAAAACAGTAAGTTCAAGAAAATGGGGGCTGATTAATCAATGAGCCAAAGTTCAAAGGAAACCGAAGTGATGTAAGATGTATGGTGAGGATCGTGACTCATGCGAGTGGCAGAGAAGCCAAGATTTTCACAAACAAGGGGCAGGAGGAGTCAGCAGCAGCAGCAGCTACTGAAGTCCACCAACCCAACCCTGAGGGGCCTCCTTGGAAACTCCAGGCAGAGGGCATGGCCCGCCAGCAGGACCAGGGTGGCCTGTGGGCGATATGACACCTGTCTGCATTTCCAAACACGGTCAGTGCTGTGTCTCTGGTGGCAGTGACCCCTCGCGCTGGCACCCACCATGTCACCTGCAGCTCCCACAATCCCAGCCATTCGTTCCGGGCAGACGCAAAGCCAGTTTTGCGAAAGAGAAAATGTGTTCCTCCCAAAGCTCTAGATGCTTTCATCGCTGTGATGAAAACATGTTCAGGTCCATGCCCAGAGGCAAGCCCGGAAAGAATGTGAACGTGCACACACACACATGCACACGTGAGCACACATACACCTGCACAGGCACTGGAGCAACAGACAGGCACGTGCCACGGGCTACAGAGTCACAGAAAGTCCTTAACTGAAGAATTTCAGATTGGTTTGGTGATTCATTAGGGGAAATGTGCACAAGAATTTGAGAGACAGACGCTGTCCAAGGCTTACCAGATGGTGGGGCCCGAGCTGGGGAGTCCACACTACTTTCACATTTCAGGGAAATGGGGGTGCTAAAAGCCCAGTCCCCAGCACTGGAGCCATCAGACAGGCTGTCATAAGAACAAGGGGTGGGGAGAGGACCTCCTCCTGGGGGAAGAGGAGACACACACACCCTGTCCCCACCGATCTGCAGGAGTCTTGCTCTCCCTGGTTGGTGGGATCTGTCTGCCCTTCCAGGCCCCCAAGGCCTCCCCACCAGTGCCTCTGGCTTCCCTGGCTTCTCCATTAATCATGAGCCTTTGAATAGACTATGTTCAGCTCCTGGGTCACACGGCAGGAAGGCAAGGATCAGGCACCAGTCAGAACAATGAAGAATGAGACCTTCCCAGAACAGGTGCCTGTACGCCTGCACAGCTGCCCTCCTCACACACACACACACACACACACACACACACACACACACACACACACACTCATACATACATCGACTTTCAGACACAGAGGCACAAGCGTGTATTCACAAAGACGCACGTATTCACATTCTCACATAGTCACCAGTACACATGCACAGAAGCATGTGAACATATGGATTCAAGTACACACACCCATCATCACAAATCACACTCACACAGTACACATACGCCCATGCTCATATATCTATGCACACTCATGGTTGCATGCTCACTCATAATCCACATACATGACACAAACACACCTACACATACACACACAGCCATGCCCTAGAGGAGACCTCCCCATCCACAATACTCCACGCGCCCCCAAAACTAGCTGTCTTAGTGCCCACAGACCCGTAAACTCAAGCCAATTTGCCGGATTCTACGGTGTCTCTCTCACCTATGTCTGGGAATCGGGACAGCCCAGCAGCCCCACTGCCCCCACACCTAATGCCCCATGGGCTGTCCAAATGCCCTGGGAAGGGACCAGGGTCACATGCACCCCTTAGGGGTGTGACACACCGCATTCCTGCCCAGCATGCCACATGCCAGAATGCAGGAATCCATTCGGGGCCATGTCATTGTCTTCAGGACCAATGGAACTTCAGGTTGTGCATGAACTTTGTCTTTCCCACACCCACCCCCCAACCCCCTGGTGGACACCAGTCTCTCTTCACTAGAACACAGGGGAAGCCTGATCCTTCCTGTGACGGCTTCTGCCAGAGTGGCAGATCACAAAGCCAGAGGCAGCAAGGAATACACAAATCATTTTACTCAGGTCCCTGTAAGCACAGGGACGTCTATGAACACAGTTACTGAAAATGATGTTGCCTGTTTTCATGACCAAAAGTTTCTGTGCTTCAATGGACTTTCCCCAGAGCAGAGGACACAGTAGAGGCAGAAAAGGTCAGCCACTTCTTGTAGCCACACGAGGCAGGAGATGCTTTAGCAGGGCAGGAGAGTGCCTGTGTCTGGTGCTCTGGGGGCAGAGAGCTTCCTGCTCAGAGTGGGGAGCACCACAGCTTCAGACAACAAGAAGAAATGAAGATACTTAGGCACCAGCCAGCCATATTGAATCAGAATGACACTGTAACAAGCCCTGCAGGAGTGATGGCGTATCTGCCAGTCAGAAACACATTGAGCTGGAGTGGGGACAGGGCATTCAGCACCTCGGGGAGATGGATGAGCTGGAGGTGCAGAACAGGTGATAATGTTGATATGATGTATTACATTGATTGATTTGCGTATGTGAAACCATCCTTGCATCCCTGGCATAAACCCATGTTGTATACTCATGCTGTATACTCTTTGTGATATACTGAATTCAATTTGCTAGTATGTTGTTAAACAATTTGCATTGATGTTCATCAGGGAACATTGGTCTATAATTTTATTTTCCTATGCTGTCTTTATCTGTTTTCACTATTCAGATAATGTTGACATCCAAAAATGTTAGGGTGTGCTCCCTCTTGTGTTTTTAAAACTTTTGAACACAATAGACATTAGTTCTTCCTTAAAGTTAATTAAATTCATTTCTAAAGCCATCATGTCCTGGGCTTTGTTTCTGAGATTTCTTTTATTATATTTCAGGTTCTACACTTGTGATCTTATTCTTCCTTGCTTAGACTTGGTAGACTACGTAGCTCAAGAAATGTGTCCATTACTTCAAGATTAAGTTTTTTTGTTTATAGTTATTCATAGTACTCTCTTAAAAGCCTTTGTATTTATGTCCCATCTGTGGTAATTTCTCTTCTCATTACTGATTCTCTTTATTAATATTTCCATTAATATTTTCTTTTCTTTAATATTTCCATCAATGTTTTCTTTTTCTCTTTTAGTCTAGCTAGAGGTTTATCTACTTTATTTTCTTGAATAATCAACTCTTAACATAGTTCATTGATACTCTACACCTGGTCTCTATTTTTTAATTTCCATTCACTTTTATTACTTTCTTCCTTCTACTAACTTTGACTCTTTTATAAGCTATTTTAGGTAGCACTAGGTTGTTTATTTGGAATTTTTTCTTGTTACTTAATGTAGGCTGTTTTGCATTTATCTTGCACTTGATCATGCTTTTACTGTATCTCACAGATGCTGATAGCTAGTGTCCTCAATTTTGTTAGACTCAGGGTATTTTTTTTTTGCTTTAATTTTCTCTTTTATCCATATTGTATTTATAGTTCTTTCCATGTATTTATAGTTCTTTCTTATTTTTCATAATTGATCTTTAAATTCATGGTGCTATGTTCAGAGAGAATACTTGGTATGATTTCAGTCTTTGTAGTTTTATTGAGAGCAGACTTGTGTCCCAGCATATGTCTGTTCTTGAAGAAGTTCCATGTGCACTCAAAAGAATGTGCATTTGGTGGTTTGGGGGTGGAGTGTTCTGAAGATATCTGGTAAGCCTATTTGGTCTAGCTTATTGTGATTATTGTTTCCTTATTTATTTTGTCTTATTGATCTGTCTGTAGTTTTAAGTGGGGTATTAAGTCCCACTTATTGTGGGATTATTGTATTGTGATCATTATTTCTCTCTCATTCTTATGGATCTTGATGCTCTGTCATTCAGTATGTGTGTATGTTATTTTCGTCTTACTATATTAGGCCCTTAATCAAAGTGCAATGTCTTTCTCTATACCTTATTAGCTTTTTTAATTGAAAATCAATTATAGCTGCTATGAATATAGCTGTTCCTGGATTTTTTGATTGCCATTTCCTTATAGAGTTGCTTCCAGCCTTTAACTCTTAAGTTGTGCTTGTCGTTGTTAGTAAGATGAATTTCTTGTTAACCCAAGAAGGTTGGGCTTTGTTTTGAAATTCACTCAGTCACTCTATACCTTTTGACTGGTCAATGCAGACCATTTACATTTAAGGGGATATTGAAACATAAGTGCTCCTTGTCATTTTGTTATTATTATTTTTTTTATTACTCATCTTTTTCTTTAAGGTCTTCTTTTTATGTTTTATTTAGGTTCCATTTTCATTGTTTCATGTGTTATTTCTACTGATTTTTACTTGAAAGTTCTGCTGAGGTTAGTATATGATTATTTGGGTGACCCACCAGACTGTCGGGTCTCAAACCTGCTCTTCTCCTCCTCCATCTCATAAAATTTTTGTGTCTGTTACATCTATATTTGTTGTTTTGTTGTTCTATCATAACCCCTTTAAGACTTCTTTCATGTGTGGCTTGGAAGAAAATTCTTTTAGCTTTTGCTTTTCAATGAAGTTCCATACTCTTCCTTTAGTATTGAATGTGAATCTCACAGGATAAATGGTGTGGGCTGGAAGTTTTTTTATCCTTAAGTACTTTAAATATCTCCTGTCATTCCCTTCTTGCTTGGAATGTTTCTACTGAAAAGTCCACTGCAGTCTGTTTGCTGGTACCTTACAGGTTATCCTTTTTTCTTTCGATATGTTTAACATCCTGTCCTCATCGTTGACTTTCAACTGTTTTTATTATAATGCATCTTGATGTGGGTCTATCGGGTATTTTCTTTGGAAATCTTTGGGTCTTGTGGGTCATGATGGCTGGTTCATTTCCCAGAGTGAAATAGTTTTCAGAAATCAATTTCTTAAAAATACTTTTTATGCTTTTCCCTCTCTCTTCTTCTAGAACTCCATGACATCGATGCCATTTCTCTTCAGGTTATCCTACAGGCTCTTACACTGTTTTCATTTTTGTTAATTCTCTTTTCTCTTTGTTGTTCTGTTTATGTGTTTCCAACAGTAACATCAGTAATTCTCTCAGTTGCTTGTATTTTTCTAAGGTTGTAGCACCCTATTATGATTTTTAGTTCACTACAGTAGTTTTTAGATGCTTTAGTTCTAATTATTGCTGAATCTTACTTGCTTGGTCCTTATTCTGTTCCTGTTTTCCCATAATCCATTGTTTTGAGTTCAGGAAGCATTGTAATAACAGTTACCTTGAACTCTTCCAGAATATTCCAGTTGTGCTGAATTGAGACTTCTTTTGAAGTTTTTTTTTTTCCTCCAGCATTTATGATATGTTTTTCTTTCTCTTAATTTTTCATTTGTATAGTCTATAGTAGAGATAGACTCACCAACTGCTTCCTTTCTTTGCAACTACTGAAGTGATCAGACAACTGGTTCTAGCGAGGGGTAATAGGTAGAAAGGAACTGAAGAAATGAGGCATTGAAGAGTCAAGGATTTAAGCTTCCTACTGTGCTGTGGGTATGAGATTTAAATGAAGGAGGGACCCACGGTGATTCCTCTTCCTAGGTCACCTCCTCAGCCTATGTGTCTTATGTAGTCTCATGCTAGCTCCTACTTCTAGAATACATTTGAACACTAGATGAACCCCTGGACATAGACTGTAGTTAAGACAGGGTCACCTGCCTGGATTTGTTCTTTTTTTCTTTTATATCATAAAGCCTTATCCTGGGGCTGCTTGTTCTTGGTTAGCAGGTGCTTAGATGCTGGTTAATAAAATGTTCAGTTGTGTCTAGGTTTTGGCTTGCAGTGTAGGTAGCAGGTGTTTGGAATACCCTAATCTTAGGCTGTAAGTAGGAGCCGTGTCTATAAGGAGACACAAGTGATCCCACCTGGTCATCCCTTCTGGTGTGGATTCCAACTGTTCTATATTAGTAGCTTCAGACTCGAGGCAGCAATCATCAATCTACACTCTTGTTCCCACAGGCCTCCAGTAGTGCACCTTCCATCCTGGATATTGACTTAATGTACTCTGTTGGATCCAGGGTAGTGCCAGGTCTCCAAAGTCCTAAAGATGGCATGTGCCCCTGAGTCAGCAGTAGGAGGGATTCAAGGTAGAAGCCTCTGTTCTTTGTCACGGGGTGTGCTGTACTGGTATTACTTTAGACATAATTCAAGTAAAGATTTTTCTAGCCCATTTTCCTAAACTAGCTCTACTGATGTATACTATAATCATCAACTTGTCTTTCAGGGATTATTGACTTTGTTCTGCTGCAACTTATTTGTGAGTTTGTGGAGGACATAGGCCTGGCTATTTCACTCTGCAACATTTTGCCAGACTTTCTGCATATACATTTTCAAACTGAAATATAGCACTATGGACAGCTTTCTTTTTGTCTAAAAAAAAAAAAGTTTAAAAAAACAATAGTGATAATAATATTTTTTGCAACTTCTTTCTTGAAAGCAAGAGGATTTGGCAGCAAGGAATAGGCCATGCTCCTCTTTACCCAAGCAGATGGGTAAAGGAGAGTCCTGGAGACTTCAGTGGCTTTTTCAGGCTTGAATGTTCTTTCTTCTTCTTCTTTTTAATATTTATTTATTTATGCATACAGAACTGGGGAATAGGCCAGAGGTGCAGTGGTGGCAAGAGGATTCACCAGAGACTCAGTGGGGAGCAGAACAGGCAGATCAATGAAGTACACTGCTGAGGGGAGCAGTGGGTGGGTCAGGAGAGGTCTGCCACGCCATGTGGGTCACCTCCGGGGCCAGGGATGGAACTCGCACTGAAGCGGCTGTGGCTCACTTGCAGTGCTGCGTCCTATAGTCCTAACCCATTGTGCCACCAGGGAGGGTCTGCTTGAATGCTCTTTCTATGCCAGTTATTGTGGGGTAAGGTAAGCCTGCAGGCTGGCAAGAGGTAGGGTTGGGGAGGGGTGGATATTTTAGTGGGGGTGGCCAGGAGGCTAACAGGCCTCCCAACCCCGGCAAATCTTTACTTTCTCTTTGGGCTCTCTCTGGTGTCTTCTCACGCTCCTGTCTCTCTGAAGTCATTTGTGCTCCCATAGCCATTCTCCACTGCAGCCATTCTGTGTGACACACCCTGATGATTTCAGCCTCAGGCTCACGGGCGCACACTGATGCATGCCCACACCATGGTGCCCACAGTCAGGCATGTGTACCCCTGGCTCACACCCCCCAGCCCCTTTTGCATTCAAGGCTACGGGTAATAGCCAGAGGCTAATGGTGTAAAAGCCTGGCCAATTCACTTACCCTACACAAAAATCCTCTTTCTGGAAGGGGTTTCTGCCTCAGACAAGGCACTTAGGGAGTTCAACTATAGAGGATGGTTGTTACGAAGATCCAACCTCAGTCCCAGAGTATTCATGCTCCCCCACCCCCGCACCCAGGGTCAACTCAATCTTGAGGGTTGCTATTTTGAACCTTCTGGGTTCCCAGCTTTTGTCTCTGCTAACAGCTTCCTTTGTTGATGGATGGCTGTACTCCTCATGAGCTTCCCAGACCCCAAAAAGTAACTGCCACGGCTCTGATCACTCCCTACATTGAATGTTATCCAACACTCAGCTGTTTTTCCCTGACCTGGTATCTATTGTAAATTCATGGTTGAGAAGCACTGATGATGTTCTCTCAGGTCCACTTGGTGGCTAGTGTCAGGTGATGGCTGAGAGGAGATTGAAATAGATAGAAGGGAAGGTGGAGTCTCCTGCCCAGAACTCCCCTTGGAGCTGATACTTCCTTCTGACAAGATTCTGACTTCCTTGAATTATAAATTAATAACAAAGAAATTTCTAAAGGGTCCTCCCTGGTGGTGCAGCAGGTTAAAGCACAGCACTGAGAAGCTAAAGCCACTTCAGCAGAGTTCGATCCCTGCCCCGGGGGTGACCCATGTGGTGCGGCAGACCACTCTGACCCGCCTGCTGCTCCCCTCATCAGTGTGCTTCATCAGTCGGCCTGTTCTGCCCCCCACTCTGTCTCTGGTGAATCCTCTCACCACCCTTGCATCTCTGGCCTGTACCCCAGTTCTGTATGCATAAATAAATAAATCTTTAAAAAAAAAAAAAGAAATTTCTAAAAGTGAGAACAAACACAGGTGTGATCCAGCACAGTATCTGGAATATATCAGAAATAGATGTTCAACAATTTTGTTTTAAAATGAATAGTTCAAAGAATTTGGAGATTTCTGGATGGCTACTTCAAATTGCCCAACTGAACAATATTTTCTCTGTCCTGGAGGAATTTTTTCTCTTATTCCTTTAAGTACCTATGTGAGTATTGTGATAAATTAAAGGCAGGCATGGTGTGGAAATGATTGCCAAGACCACACCGATTAAAGGACAACATTTAGCTAGCAGCACAGTCTTTGAGTATGAGGTATTGAAATACCCTATTCCATCTTTTAAAGGATAGTTTTATAAAATATCACACACACTCTATGAACCAGTATCCTGTAATTGGTGGTAAAAGTATAATTACTCTGCCCTGTACCAAGCACTTGCTATATTTTAGTGAATTTCACTATCACTAGGACCTGAGGAGGGTTACTCCTCTCTACAACAAAGAAAGAAACTAAGACATGAGTTATTCAAGTAGGTGCCAGCCAGCAGTAGGTGCTAGCTGGGTCTATAACCCAGAATTTTGCTTCAAACCACCTCAAAGTGGGACTTTCACTTTCTACACTATAAAAAAACAAACCAGATGGGTTTCCTTTAGTTTTAAAGTTTAAATCTAATTCATCTGAGAAAGGAAATGATAGGCTAGATTTCTTTTCTTTTCTTTCCTTTTATTTCTTTCTTTCTTTAACCTACTACCATACTTAAATTTCAGTTTCAAGTCCCCTTAAAGCTTTACAAAAAATCCCACATTTTTTATCAGTAATTTTTAACTGTTTAATTGAGTGAAATGAGCGGGCATGTTGCCAATGATCATTGGCAGGTTATCACAAATCAGACATACTAAAAAATCTAGTGTTCCTGCACTTGAGTCAATCGAAGATGGGGGTGATGGCAACTTTCACTCAGAGCCTGAAGTTTACTTCACAGCACAATTTTTATTGTGTATTTTTTCCACAGAGTAATAAAATCAATTGTGTAAGTTGCCCTGTTAGCATTTCCAGTCTGTCACTGTCAAAGTTTACCCCAAGGATTTTCAATGGAAATGCCAACAATTTCCTCTGGTCTCTTGGTTCTTCGTGGTTCTCAGTTACTCTTCACCCTTAAACTATTCCTAGTACATGGTGGCCCCTGGGATGGCAGAGAATTGGCTTCAGATTCATGGAAACTTAAGTTGATGCTGCAACAGTCCTGATTATGTTCCTACCTCTCCAAACCTGGGGCTTCTGTAAACTGGTGGCAGTAATAGCAACATCAATTTTAGAAGGTCAAGAGCATTAATCTCAGTCTACTTATTCTCAGAAAATGCTCGCTTAGGTGGTCAGCAAGCTAGTCAATAGGTTAGGAGAGTGGGTATGCTCCATTATAAAAATAAGCTCCAAATAAAGAACTAGTACCAATAGTGGTATGGTTCAAGAGAGGGATTTGAGTCTAAGACAAGACTAAGAAAGAAATCTACCAATTGGAGTACATTTACAATGGAATGGATCTTCACAAGAGGCTATGGATTGCTTCTCCCAGGAAGTATTAAGGTTACAGCCTCTTAAGCACTTTTTAGGGTACTTGCAAAGAGAATTCATGGAGCAATTAGGGTTGAGCTGAATTGCTTCCTCTCATGAGATATTCTCATCATCCTGAGATATTCCCTCTATCATATCACCCTGATTATTACCTCTGTAGAACATTACCAAAATTTTTAATCATCTTGTTTATGTACTTATTGAGTTCTTTTTGTGTTTCTGCCATCTGACCATCAACCCCATAAAAGCAGGGCCATCTCTCTGTATTTATCCCACAGTAAGTACTGAGAGAATATTTGGCAAATAAAGAAATGAGTGAATGAGTGATTTCTAAGATTCTTTTCAATTCTGAATCAATAAGACATTAGGAAACTTTGAATTTACCCTCAAGTATGTTTCCTTAAAAAAGACAAAGATGTTCTTTGGGGCCAACTGGACAAGAAAATAAATCAATGAAAAATAAGAAGTAAAACAATCTTTATATACAGATGACTTGATCTTGTATATAGAAAAATCCTAATTAATACACAAAGTAAGATATTAGAACTAATAAAGAAGTCTAGAAAAATGATAAGATACAAGATTACTATATAAATCAATTGTTCTATTCAATGAACATCCCAGGAAAATTAAGAAAATAATCCCTTTTAACTATTGTCAAAAGGAATAAAACTTCTAAGAATAAATTTTTTTTAAAGATTTATTTATTTGTGCATACAGAACTGGGGTACAGGCCAGAGGCTCAGGGGTGGCGAGAGGCTTCACCAGAGACAGAGTGGGAAACAGAACAGGCAGATCGACAAAGTACACTGATGAGGGGAGCAGCGGGCAGGTCAGGAGAGGTCTGCCACACCATGTGGTCACCTCTGGGGCAGGCGGGAATAGAACTCATGCGGAAGCGCCTCAGATTCTCAGTGCTGTGCTTTAACCCACTGCGCCACCAGGGAGGGCCAAGAATAAATTTAATAAAAGAAATGAAAAGCTTACATATTTTCAACCTAAAACATTGTGAAAAGAATTCAAGTCCTAAATAAGTGAAAAGATACCTCATGTTTATAGATTACATAGTAGCAATAATCTCCAAACTGATATATAGTATCAATAATCTCCAAACTGATATATAGTGTCAATGTATATAGTGTCAAGATCACAAAATCTCAAAAATCTGACTTTTGCAGAAATGACTGACTAGTCCTAACCTTGATAGATAAATACAAAGATCTCCAAATAGGCAAAACTATTTCGAAAAAGAAGAAAAATCGAAGAACTTACACATCTTGAATTCAACAGTGTGGTCTGGCATAAGGATACACATGTAGATGAAGGGAATAGAATGGACAGTCTAGAAATATATGCTTATATTTGTGGTGAATTTGTTTTTAACAAAGATTCCAAGATCATTCAATTATAGAAAGAATAATCTTTTTAGTATCTAAATACTAACTATATATCAACATATACATGGATAAACTTGAACCCCTGCCTCAGACCACATACAAAATAAATTCAAAATGGCAAAGCTAAGACTATAGAGATCTTTGGAGAACATTTAGAAGTACATTTTTGTGAGCTTGATTTAGCCAATGAATTCTTAGCTACAAAATCAAAAGCACAAAAAAAATCTAAAATAGATAAATTAAAATTCATTTATTTTTTTTTTTTGGCATTCAAGAATATACACAAGAAAGTGAAAAGACAACCACAAAATAGGAGAATATTTGATTAGATATTTCTCCCAAAAGAGATATATACAAACAGTCAAAAACATATGAGAGGATGTTCAATATTACTATTCATTAGGAAATGAAGATCCAACCACAATGGAACACTATTTCACCAATACTAGGATGGTTACCATTAAAAAACAAGGACAGATGAAATGTGGAGAAACTGGAACCTTCATACATTGCTGATGAGAAGCCTTACTGGTGCAACCACTTTGGAATACAATTCAACGGTTCTTTAAAAGGGTCAATATAGAATTATCATGTGCTCAAGCAATTCCACTCTTAGATACAGATTCAGAAAATTGATAGAGCATATATCCACCCACAAACTTGTGACTGATTTATATCAGCATTATTAAAAAATACCCATAAAGTGGAACTAACTCTATGCTCATCAATCAATAGATACACAGACAAAATGTGGTATACCCACAATCAAAGACATTATCTGACAACAAAAAAGGGGTAACACTGACAGGTGCCATAACATGGATAAACGTTGGAAACATTAAGCTGAGTGAAATAAGTCAGAAACAAAAAGTCACATGTTACTATTTTCAATACCAAATATCCAAAGTAGCAAACCTATAGATTAAAATGGAAGAATAGAAAGTGACTCTTAGTCAGTACAGGGTTTCTTTCTGGGGTAATAAAATAGCCTTCATATTAGATAGTGGTATACAACCTTGTGAATAGTCTAAAAACCACTGAATTATACACTTTTGAAGGGTGAACTTTGTGGTATGTTAAAAATATTTCAGTAAAACTCTGATATGTGTTTTAAAAGTCAGAGGGGAAAAAAAATGTCAGAAGGAATATTTGACTTGTTGGAAATTAAAGTTTGAAAAAAGTGTTTATGACCTTACATTTTGTTGTGAAAGGTTAATAAAAGATGAAAAGCTTTTTGTTGACAATTTTATATCACACTGCACTTGAAAAGATCGAAAAGATGTTTTCATATTTCAAGCGTACAGAAAATGATATAAAAGAATAAAACGAACCTCACTTTGTAAGATCTCAATATTTTGTCATTTTTGGCCTCAGACAGGAAAACATTTTACCTTATAGTTGAAGACCCTTGAATATACAGTCCCACTGCCCCTTTCCCAGAGTAACCACCATCTTAATTATGGAGCTCAGAAATCCCACATTTTATATCTGTACTTTTCATTGTGTATCTATGAACAATATATATGTAGTATTTTTTGCTATAAAATTACTTACAGGCCCTCCCTGGTGGCGCAGCGGGTTAAAGCACAGCACTGAGAATCTAGAGCCGCTTCTGCATGAGTTCGATTCCCGCCTGCCCCGGAGGTGACCACATGGCGTGGCAGACCTCTCCTGACCTGCCCGCTGCTCCCCTCAGCAGTGTACTTCGTTGATCTGTCTGTTCTGCTCCCCACTCTGTCTCTGGTGAAGCCTCTCACCGTCCCCGAGCCTCTGGCCTGTACCCCAGTTTTGTATGCAGAAATAAATAAATCTTAAAAAAAAAATTACTTACAAATGTTACCATGTTGTAAATATCCCTCTGTATTTGTTATAGTCCATATATGTCTTTGAGCATTATCCATGTTCTTTATTCCTTTTACAAAACAGAACAGCATAGTTATACTATATAGACCTGACTGACCCATTCTCATGAATATGTATGTTAAAACTGTTTATGTGTGCTCCACTCTTATAATCTATGCTATTATAACATAGCAGAGAACCTGTGAGTTTCTTCAGGGAATTATCCAGTGGTGGAATTGTCAGGTCACCAGGAATGGTATTTTCTAGAGATGTTGCCAAACTACGCTTCACCACCGTCAACATTAGGGTCCAGACTCCTGTGTCCCCACCATCATGTAACTCTGCCAACTTTTGCTTTTTTTTACCTGCTTATTATTTAATTTTCACCTTCCTGATTGCTATTAACAGTGGGCATATTTTTTGAGCCTCTCTGGTGGTGCAGAGGTTACAGGCTCAGTGCTCAAGCTATACCCAGCCACTGTGGCATAAATTCCAGGCAGCTGGCCCACACGGTGCAGCAGACCTCTCCTAGCTCACCCACTGCTCCCCTCAGCAGTGTATTTCAATAGATGCACCTGTTCTGCTCCCCACGTTGTCTCTGGTGAATCTTCTCACTGCCCTTCCCCACTCCACCTCATAGACACACACACCTCTGGCCTGCACCACAGCTCTTATATACATCTTTTTAAAAAGAAAGTGGGCTTATCTTTATATTTGCTGGTCTTGGGGGATATATCTTATATGAGATCCCTGTTGATATTATTTGCCCACCTTTACTTTGGATTGTTTGCTTTTCCCTGAACACTCAAAGATCTCTTTACATATTCTGGATGTTAATACTTGCCCATATCCATATTCTTGCCTATACATATGCAATTTTTATCTCCTAGACTGAAACCTGTAATGTAACAGTTGCTCTTATTTCTTTTACCTCCTTTCTTCTGCATTTTTTGCTTTACTGGATTTTTTCTCTTTTCTTGAGCTTGCTGCTTTCTCATTAAGTTTGAGCATGTTTTCTCCTCCAATGTTTGAATTTAACACGATTCATCGCCGTCCAAATGCTGTTCTGTATTGGGCAGAAATATCTCGATTCTGCTGCCCGGTTGTCCTCAGGGACTGGACTCGGCTGCCTGAGGAGCATGGGCTCCGTTTACATGGTGCAGGGGACCCAGGAGATGTAGCTGGAAGCTGGACAGCAGCGCTGTCACACAAGACCACGCAGCCTGTCAGCAGTCTAGGGGAGAACAGGTCCTCACTTGCAGAACTGGGAAAGGGAGTTAAATCAGAAAAAAAGTAACTAAATAAAGACTTCATGTAATAGCCCTTGGGAGATGTGAGTCTGGCAATTCTGTGTGAAGCCAGAATTAGGCACTGAATTAGGAACCAGAATTAGGCTTCTGGTTCTAGACTGTACTGTGAAAACCCATGGAGGAGAGAGTGTATCTTCCTCTGAAACAAAGAGCAGGCGTGCTTATTGTTCAGGTTAATAAAGACCATACCTCCCTGAAGAACAAAAGTCAGGCATGTTTAGAAAAATCAGCGTTCCCTAAATGTAGGCTCTTCTGTGACACAGCCCCGTTTCAAAGTTAGGGGAACTGGGAATGCCTGTGGGAGCTGAAGCTGAGGGAACCAGCACAACATTGCCACTTCTCTGGATGTTGCTACTGCTCTAACAATTGTCTTTGCTTCTGACCCCTGAGTTTCATGTCTTCTGCTGACAAGAGGAAAAGATTACATGCTAACATGGTTGCTTGCATGGAAGGAGAAAGCTGAGGCCCCATACAGAGCCTACAAGGCAGACCTGCCAGAAGAGAAAACCTCATGTATAGAGCAGTGTCGAGCCTGGTAGGTTTTTCAGGAAGATAACCAGGTGTGAGAATTTCTGTCTCCTAGGAGGCAGGTGCCAAGAAAGGGAGGCAGCCTACGGGTCCTCTCTCTCTACCTCCTGGGTTACTTTTAAGGTCCATTTCTCAGGCTAGACTGGAGGAAATAAGAAGCTTTGGGAAGCACTGGCCACTGATGACCAGGCTATAAATACCAATATTCATTTTAAATAATAACAGTGAAAGGTTATCACGAGATCTCATTTCAGGTGTTATTTATAGGCTTCATATGACATGCTAATGAAGCAGATCACATTCCAACGTGGCAAAGCTTCTGGTCACAAGATAGTCTACCGTAAAGGTCAACATCTCCCTGGAGGAAACCCGTCACCTCAGAGTGCGGAGCGCAGGTGGCTCCTGACCAGCGCTCCGGTTACTCTCAGAGAGCCTGGGGTCTCAACCATCGGAGGATGATGGGGCAAAGAAGCAGATTCCCACAGATTCTCACAGCCCTAACCCATGCCCAAGTCCCCCCACTAGCTCTGACCTATGCTGGTTGCCTCTACTTCGTTTTCTCCTCTTGTTACAGCAGCAGCAAACAGCAGTGAGGTCTTTCCGCGTGGACAGTGGTGGGCTGATGGCTCAGCCCACAGCCCCTGCACGCGGCCACTCTCCTTGGGTCTGGAGGGAGACTTCGCACTTGACTTTTAAGCACTGGTGTGCCAAGGATTCTACCCAGGAGTTCTATTTGGAAACTGCTGACTGAGGTCTCCTTCCTCCAGAGAAACAGTAATAACCAATAAGATGTGTTTGTAAAGAGATTCATTCTAGGGGATGGCTCAAGTGTTTGTGAAAACTGGTATATCTCAAGGTCTGCAGGGAGGAGTTGGAAAGCCAGAGACCCAAGAGAGCAGAGAGAGAGTATAATTCCAGTGTGATCACAGGATAAAAGTCCAAGTCCCGGTTCAAAGACTGTCAGGCAGGAAGAATTCTCTCTTATTCTCAGAAGGGTCAAACTTTTGGTTCTCTTCAGGCCTTCAACTGATAGAATCAGGCCCACCCACAAGAGGGCAACGTGCTGTACCCATTTCTCTGACCCAAATGCTGTTTCACCAGAAACATCCTGACAGACACATCTAGAATCATGTTTGACCAAAGATACAGATCCAGATGGTTCCCTAGAGTCCCATTAAGTGGACACATAAAATCAGCCATCATACCTGTATTTAATAATTCCTTTAATAAATGTAAGGATTCTATAGCTGAGTAACAACATCTCCTCTGCCAAAAATAAAGGAAGCAATCTTGCTAACCCCAAACTGCCATTTTCCTCTTCTGATGGTTTTGTGAGTCCAAAGTTTAAGGGAGGCTGGGAGGTGAGGGTGGCAGGTAGGTCTGACCCATGCGCTGCAGGCTGGGTAGATGTGCACCTCTCAAGGAGGAGGCCTCCTGACTCAGCCTGCTGCCTCCTCAGTATACAGCACTCCTGGCCTAGACCCCCAGGGTATGAACGACAGTCCTGTGGTCACTCTCACAAGCTGTCTTCCCAAGCCAGGAGGATGGAGGTGCCAAGACAGTGTCACCTACGTCCTCTTCTATGGCTAGGGCCACACTGGTTTGGGGTGGGGGTGGAGAAGAAGATGGTCCAGCACAGTGGGGGAGTGACAGGGTGACTCTGAAGAACAGTGCAGGGCAGAGGGATATTGTCCCACCATCTTCTGGAGGTCTATCCTGTGTGTTTCAGGTGTGATTGTTCTGAGCAGGGCCCAGGGACTTCCGCAAGGGGCCGAAGAGTCACATGACATGCTGGCGAAGAGCCCTGGGACCACCTTTACTCTACCTGGGCATCCAGAGACAGGGAATCCCTTAACCTGCTGGTTTCCTAAGCATCACAATAGTTGAAAGATAGCCTGTCAGGTCTATAAATATACTTGCTCTCCTAAGTTTGTCATATGACTTCACAGCATTATCTTTCAAAATCTCAGTCAAAGGTTAGATGCAAATAGGCCCAGTCTGTTAACTCTGCGATCACATTTCACCCGAAGCCAGTCCCTAGCTCTAAGCTGCCAAGTTGCTTTCGTGGTCAGGCCTAAGGTCTCCCTCAGAGAACGTGGGTGACACTCCCATGGGAGGGCATCACCCCGGGCTGATGCTCTTGGGAAGCGGGGGCCTCCCCAAAGGCACTGTCTACAGACAGAGAGCTTTAATTTCCACTCAACAGACCACTGCTGGAGTCACCAGAGCCCTGCACACAGGAACTGGCTTGAGGTCTCAGACAGCAAAGAGAGCACCGCTCACCCCCAGGAGCCAAAACAAACTCCCCACACTTTCAGAGGGCTTCTCTTGCTCTCTAGGCCACTTGCATCAGAAATTGACTCAGAATGGAAAATGGATTTCTCCCCACCCTCCAGCCCCTGGGACAGAAAGTCCAGCTAATTAGTATTAGTGTGGCCTCATGGGTGAGGAGAGTGAGTCACCAGCCGGTACGGCCTGTCCACTTGCAGAAATTAGTCAGAAATCTGGGTGAAAAGAAAAACGGTTTGTTCCTTTCC
The DNA here is from genome assembly GCF_000260355.1 of Condylura cristata. Lineage (NCBI taxonomy): Eukaryota > Metazoa > Chordata > Mammalia > Eulipotyphla > Talpidae > Condylura > Condylura cristata. The sequence continues at coordinate 17,545,488 of NW_004567118.1, read as the reverse complement.
ATCACTGATGTGCCACGAAGTCAGTGAAAACAGCTACAAGTGAACCCAGATGTGGACCCCCATGTCACATGATCCCCAAGAGTAACTCAAGCCAGTGCCCCGAGGTCAAGGAGAGAGGAGGAAGGAAGATGGATGACGATTCCCTTTGACAGTCAGGAGCGTGTCCAGTCCCCTTTCTTTGAAGAGCCTCAGTCACCAAAAACCACCTGCCCCTCTCCTCCTCATGCCCACCCACCTGAGCTCTCAGGGAATAACAATAAAGGTCCCACTTGCTTTCAAATTAACCTGGAGAAGAAGGAAGAGAGGACAAATGACCTTTGACCCAGTGTTCCACGGAGAACCCTAGGGGGTGACAAAGTGCTGGCAAGTTTGAGTTCACCCAGAGACAGGCTGCAGTGTTGCTGGGGAGCAGGGGTGTTTACTTTCTTTCCACACATCTGATTTTTCAGTTGGCAATTTTTCAGCCAGATTTTCCTATTAAAATGTGTTAAAACGGGGCCCTCCCTGGTGGCACAGTGAGTTTAAAGCACAGCGCTAAGAAGCTAAAGCCACTTCCACATGAGTTCGATCCCTGTCCCGGAGCTGACCCACATGGCGCGGCAGACCTCTCCTGTCCTGCCTGCTGCTTTCCTCAGTAGTCTACTTTGATGATCTGCCTGTTCTGCTCCCCACTCTGTCTTTAGGGAATCCCCTCACCACCCCTGCACCTCTGGCCTGTACCCCAGTTCTGCATGCATAAATAAATAAATCTTTTTTAAAATGTGCTAAAATGACACTGCAATAACAAGTTTATCCTGAGAAAACTCTGGACAAAAAGACCACGTACCACAATCCCACGTGTCCTGATGGGTTCAGCTTTTCAGGATCAATTCTGTCACTGAAGTCCATCCCAGCTGGAACTGTGTGGGCAGCCCTCCTCCAGGGATGAAAATTTACTGCAGACAAAGGAGAAGGAGCCAGCCCTTCCCCTCCTTTTCCTTCTAAGACTAAGTGAACACCCGGATTCAGGTCTCCTACAAGGCCCCCAAACTCCAGGCTCTAACTAAATACTGGAGATAAATTTAAAGAAAATGTTGGTCTTTGGGGCCCTTCCTGTTAATGCAACTGGTTAGCACAATACTACAAGAGCTATCTGAAGCCACTGCAGCACAAGTTCAATCCCCAGCCAGGGAGCTGACGCCCAGGGCGCATCAGACCTCTCCTGTCTCACCTGCTACTTCCCTCAGCATTGTATCAGTACACCGCTGAACCCCACTTTTTCTCTGGTGAATCCTCTCACCCACACACTCCCACATCTCTGGCCTGTACCCCAGTTCTTGTATGCATAAATAAAAAAAAATCTTTAAAAAAAAAAAAAGAAAGAAAGAAAAGGTTGCACTTTGAACAAGATCCAACTGAGCAAGCAATTCTTATTTCCTAACCTAGAGAGCAGCTTCCTGCTAAAAGATCCAAAGGGAAGGAGATTAACCAAGTCGTCAACAGAGCCGGAAGTGCAGCCAAACACAGGTGGATTCAACCCGAGGGCAGGGAGCCCAGGTACCTTCACCAGGTAAAGGTGTGTCTAGGCCTCACCTGGTAACAGGGGATGGACTGGGGCCCACGTTGGGGCAGGAACCTTACTCTCAGGTTGCAGACTAGGAGCAAATGGGCCTCCTCGGCTGTAAAGCATCAACGCTCTGTGTCTATTTTTAGACCTCGGCATTTCAAAGGTCAAGTGCTTTCTAAAGTGTTTATCTTTCTCTCCAGTGTGTGTGCCCTGATTGAAGTGAGCCTCAGCTGCCCTGCCCCCACACCCAGTCGCTGTCCTTGACACAGGTTATTTTTTACCTGAAATGCCAACCAAGTTTGAAATTAACATCATTAGGGTTTTATTTGCTCTTTATACTTAGTCAGGTTCCCACCCCCATTCTGGAACCACAGAGGATAGGATTCAGCAGCCCGGGAGATGCAAAGTAAGGCCCCACCCTCAGAGCCACGCCAGATGGAAGAAGAAACACAACAGGTGCATTCAAACTTGGAGAGACTGAAAATAGGGAAGAAGGAACCCATTTCTAGCAGAACATTAAAGAATGAATAAGTAATAGATACATATAAATTAAACAATTTTTAAATTAGGATATGACGGTGATTCATTCCTGGGAAACTCAAAAAGTATATGAGGAGCACATCGAGTCTTGGGGAACCTTATGACTAAGTGTGAACATCATTTGCATAACTCCAATCATGTCAAAGTACTAAAGATCAATATGGCCAGAATTATTTTGTCAGCCTGTTAGAAGCAAAATCCTTACACTGCAAAGTCGTTTGTGCATGGATAATATCGAAAACCTAAGTGAAGAAATGTAGTTATCTGGGGAAATGGTGGCTGGGTCCGCAAAGGCAGCAGAAGGAATTGAAACGTGCTGGCTCTGGGAAGTGAAAGTCAGGGGTGAAGCTGTGAACCTGCTTATGTCATGCCTGTATTATTTTACATGCAATAACGTTTGCTTCTATTTCAGGTTTGATCAAGGTTTATGAACTCTAATTTAACAATACAATAACCATTTCTCATAAGTTGGAAGATAACAATTGTCATGGACAATCACCTCACATCGGATAAAGTCTGACTATCATCTTCTGCATAACCCCATTTGTCTCCTTTTTTAAAAGAAACTTTTAGTTTGAGAGTGAGCTGCTATTTACAGAAGAAGGGCACATTCTTCCATGCAGAAACCCATGGACTCTTCACCCAGTTTCTCAGCTAGTAGCAGCTCACGTAACTATAACCGTAAAACACCCATCAAATCTAATAGTATAACAGAGCAGCAGCTGTTCCAGACTTGATTCTGGGGCCTCAGTTTTTCCATTAATGTGCTTTTTCTGTTCCAGGCTGCGGTCAAGGATCACACATTGCACTTGTCATCCCTCTTCTTTTTCATTTTTATTTGCATAGCTCTCCCTTTAATTTTAAGCAAAGATCTAGGAAAACTGTTGGTTGGCAAAAATAAGGCAAGGAGTAGAACTTTCTGAATGTGTGTAAACAAATTGTATTTGTATGACTCTGCCTGCCTGTTCCTTCCCTAGACCCCCAATACTTGGGACAAATACTAGGTTGTTTACCCCTCAGCCACAGAGGAGCATAAACGACACCTGCCGCCTCCCCCTCGCCGACACCTGCTCCAGTAAGGCCTCCAAAGAAAGAGTGCCTCCAGGATGCACATGCATTGCATGCCTGGACCTTAAGATAAGGAATTGGCTCACACAAGTAGGGAGACTGGCTAGTCCCAAATCTGCAGGGTAGGCCCCAGGCAGAGAGCCCTGGAAGAACCAGTGTTCACCATCCACACCTAAAGGTAGTCTGCAGTAGACTCCTTTCAGAGATCAGTCTGTGGCTCCGTGCTGTCCTCCCCTGGAAATATGAGACTCCCAAGAACCAGCAGACAAACTGCTTTACCTGAAGTGCAGCAGTTTAAATGTTGATCTCAGCCCTAAACACGCATATAAAACATCGAGAATAATGTTTGACTACATATCTGGGCCCTGTGACCTAGCTACAGAAATTTAGCTATTCAACCCCTTTCCCTCTTTTTCAAGCTGTGTGATGACCCCCCCCCCCTTAAAAAAAAAGGATGGGAAAATGAGAGTTGGGCTCTGGCCTGCAAGAATCACCTGACAGAATTGCACTGGTTCTTAGTCTTGTTCCGGAGACAACGCGCATGTAAATAAGCACCTCTTGCTCTGTGTTTTGAACAGGAAGTCCTGTGGGTGTGCAGAGTCGAGAGCGGTGGGCAGCGAAACAAGGTTCTGTCGTGTGTCCTTCAGGAAAGAGGTTTAAGAAGTGGTTCTGGCTCTGACCCAGGGGAATCCCCAGCAGTCTGCTTTAATGGTCCTAGATCTGTCACCAGAGGCAAGAAATTGGACAAAATTATAAGTCTATAAACATCTGTAAGATACTTTCTTTCAGAGGTTATTCCTTTTCCAAAGTGGCTTTGCAAAGGAGTGAACAGTGAACAGAAAATGGACACTAGGACAGCTCAGATCCCTGGTGAGCCCGGCAGCCAGGAGAAAATGCATCCGCCCAAGAGTCAAATGGCACAGAGAGGGCACTGGAGAAAGCCCGTCTGGCAGCCACGCTGGCTGCGAGCTGCCAGCACTGGACGGAGGTGTGTCCAGTACTCAGGAAAAGCAATTTCCACACAGACTGGCATGAGGAGAGGGCGAGAGCTCAGGGGGCGCAGAGGGCGCATGGAGTCCTGACAAGGCCTGTTCAGCTGCCCACAGCCCTAGGAAGTTCGGCCCCACAGCCAGGAGTCCCTGTTGGAATCTGAAATGGAGATGTTTAGGAGGAATTGAAGGCACTTTTCAGCGTCTGTAGCATTAGTGTTCTCTGTTTTGAGGAAAGGGACTGCCCCTCGGGAAGACTTAGATCCACCCTTTGTGGAAATGCCCTTTGAATTCAGGAAATGCAGATTTTTCACATATGCTGCAGAAGCCCTGAGCTCCTGCAGGATTCTCTGATGGATTACTAGGTTGGAATTGCTGCTTTGCCTGCCGCCACTCCCCACTGACTGCAGCGAAGTCTGGGTCGTCACTACAGAGAGGCAGACCGCCATGGGAGCCCCATCATCCTGGGATCATTCCAAGATAATAACAATGATCAGGTAGCTGGTTATTCAGAGGCCTGTGGCTGCCCTGAACACACTCTCCTGAGTGACACTGCAGAGGTGGGTTCCTGTTACTGTGAACAGACTTGGTGAACCAGCATGAGCCCTGCTATAAACCACACATTTGACTTAACTGTGACACATCAGCACTGACTTTGTAATTCTAACAGGTGGATCACACCAAAATGCAAGAGTTTACTAATAGGGGGGAGGGGGCTCTATGCATTAGCTGCTCAACTATTCTGTAAGTCTAAAATTCTACTAAAAAATAAAATCAGAATCTGCTGCTGACGAGAAAAAGAAGGAAGGAGAATATATTTTCATACACAGAACCCGTGGCACAAACTAAAAATTCGCTGACGCCTGCCACAGAGCTGAGAAAGGGACACTTAATTGTTTACCTTTTCTAGTCTTTGTGAATTGTCTACCAACTGTGGTCATTACCTATGTAATAATAAATGTCGTTTTAAATTTGCAAAATGGAGCTGAAATAAAACCAGTCTATACATTCAGCAGAGGCAAAACGCTGGGGAGAAGAGAAGCAGATGCTGCAAAACCTGCCCTCCCACCCAACCTTTAGATGTGTTCTGTTGTGTTTCGCTTTTATTTTTGTTCACGGTATGTCATATTTGGTCTATGCCAATTTGATCCACTCCGACAAAGCGCAGATATCCATCTTCTGAGCCCAGCACAGGCACCATGCAGGCCAACTGGCCCATCAGGGACAACAGGTGTCAGCCGAGAAGCAACTGGCCCTCATACTGAGTCTCCATTCTTACTTACAAACCTGCTGGCCTATGCACACATGTGCATTGTCAGCTGGAGGTGACTGGTACTTTTGGTCAGCCAGTTCTTCCCTGTTCATAGAAATACCGGTGCTGGGGCAGGAAACCCTCGGTCGTGGTGGCTGGTGATGCCACAGAAGAGCTCCCAGCAGAAGCCAAGACACCACCTGCTCTCCAGGTTTCCCATGGCCCACGGGTCTCTATGCATGCTTAAAGGCAAAGATCTAATCCCAGAGCAAAGCCCCTGAGCACAGGTGTGGGGGACGGAGAGGGTAGGATGCATTTTTACTACTGTTTTAATAACTATCCTAACCTGGGCATGAGCACATACTCGATGGCAACTTGATGAGCACACTACAGAAGGCCCAGACTTCCAGCCTGGTTCTTCAGCAGTTCTGAATGTAATAAATACATTCCTTCATGTGGATTCACTAGCTGTCATTTCTCTTTGTCAGACTGAAATGTAGTAAAGACTCTAACAACATTCCAAATTCCTGGCAAAGAGTTAAAGGGCCGACGTGAACAGTGAATGCCCTCTCCTCAAAGCCTCTTGAAATGCCAAGGGCTCTTGTGCCTTTCTGAAAGTGGCACAAAAGTAACTGTTCAGGCTGCGGTGGCTGAAGCTCTTTGAAGACATAATTCACGCCCAGCAGGGGAGGCCGCCTGGCTGTTCTCACAGCATGAGGGCACCAGCTCCATGCAAACTCCTCCCGGAATGTCACTTTCCTGGGGCACCTCTCCTTCTCTTTATTTAGCAGAAGTAAGTAACCTCACTTGGCTGCCAGTGTTGTCAGTGGAACTCAATTTACTGAAGTCATAGTTAGAGGTGCCAAAGTTAGTCACACCTGCACTTGGGGTGTTTCGATGCTCCTGCTGGATTTGGGGTACAGAGTATCAGATCAAGTGAGGTATGTGCCCTGCACATGACATGCAAAGGCCTCAATGTGCAAAAAGATCCCCCAAGCATTCGGTAACATGTGGGTGCCCCCTAAGCCTCTGAGTCAGAAGTTCTGGGCTGGGGAAAGGAATGTCCATGATGTCCATGATTCCAGGTGGGTCCGATAGGGAAGTGAGGCCAGTAAGAGCAAGCATTATTTCTCCCCATGTGTTGTTTGAAAGGGTGAAAGGGATAATAGGTCAAGACTTCCCATGCTTCTGGGTCCCTGAAGGGTCTGGAATTCATACAACCTTCCATGGCAGTCTGACAAGAACGGTTTCTAAATGATCAGGTTATAGGATGTTCCGGGATGCATGGCAACACAGTAGTGACTTGGATTGGAAATGGGAAAAGGAATTGGAGAGGCAGCAAGACCTCTGTCCTGCCTGATGAGGGAGCATGTGGAGGTTACACCCTGGAATGTGTCCTAGCTCTAAGGGTCGTGGTACAGACACTAGCCAGAGCCACCTCCCAGCACTGAGTCACTCTGGCTTCCTGCAGGAATGCCTCCTCCACACAGAGCCAGCACAGTCCCTGTGCCATGCTGGGAATCTCCCACGTGTACCCCTAAGCCAGGGGGGTGAAGGCTAGTGGATCAGCACCCAGCTTCCCCAACCCACATTGGGGGCAATCTTGAGGTGTATCCAGCAGGATTCATCAGAGGATCCCCAGGGGAATCAGCCCCCATCTCCAGCAGTAGCCAATGAATCATCAGTCCACTCTTCATTGAGTTTTCCTTCTCATTTTTCTTAAATTATGCCAGGGGTCACTGCCCAATAAATGAATCGTACCCATGTTATTATCTCAGGCTCTGCTTATGGAGAAAATCCAACTAGGATTTAAGCTACTAGTCAAGGAGGATTTTTCACCCTCTTCTCCCTATGCATTGCTTGTATGAAGAATTAAAAATCGACAAGCAAGCAAAAGTTATCACATTAGAATGGACTAAACTCATATGAACCGATCAGTGTAAGGTTATTGAAGTTGTGGCTTAGCAGAAAAACGCAGCAATCATAACAACTCAGAGGTCGCCACTGGCAGTTGGTTCTAATTCTATTGACTATGAAGCTGAAGTTCTACATTTAATGAACAAAAATAATAGATTTGGCACAATGAGAACAAGCAGTGGCCTCTGAAATCAAAGTAAGGAGAACTGCCCTTAACATCATTATGATGATAGCACATAATCAATGAGATACTCACAGATATTTATTATTAGGAATTAGACATTATGCATAAAATGTTACAGGGACATTTCACATTGAAAACTGCACATCACTTAAACCTTATGCCTCTTCCAAACTCAACTTGGATTGCATGGGATCCAATACAAAATATAAAACTTAAAAAAAATCACCTTCAGGTTTATCCAGATCTAAGGCTACATACACATCTAGTCTTTAGAAACGATAACCCATGAGAAGAAAAGGTTGATAAACTGGGCTTCATCAAAACTAAAATCTTTTGTTCTTCAAAGGACCCCGTGGAGAGAACAAAAAGACAAGCTGGAGACTGGGAGAAAATATTTACAAACTGCTTTTATCCAGGAAATATGAAGAACTCTCAAAACTCAACAACATAGAAAAATATTCAATTAGAAAAGGGGCAAAAGACCTGAGATATTACACAGATGGCAAATAAGCACATGAAAGGTGTTCAAAACTATTAGCCATTAGAAAAACACAAATTAAGCCACACCTGCCAGAATGGCTCAACTAGAAATTAGTGACACCAAATGCTAAGCAAGATGAGAGAAACCCTATAAACCGTTTGGAAGCTGATGGAAAACAGTTTGGAAGTTACTCAGAAAATTACACATGCAATTAGCACACAATCTAGCAATTGCTCTTCTCATGGGTTATGCTTGTGCTTTACCCCAGAGGAAAGAAAACTTATATCCACAGAAAAATGGCCCTTGGCAATTTAAAGCTTTATTTATAATTGTAAAAAACTGGGAATGACCCAAATGCCCATCAAGGGTAAATAGCTAAATGGACTGTGGTCTACCTACATGGTATGACACCACTCTGCAATGAAAGGAAGGAACTCTCAGCCCACCACTAGCCTGACTGAATCTCCAGGAAATTACACTGTGTAAGAAGTCTGTGCTCAAAGGTTTCAAGCTGTGAGATTCCATTTACATAGCATTCTTTAAATGACAAAATTATATCAAAGAGACCAGTTTCATAGCTACCAGGAGTTAAAGGATTCTGAGTGGAGCTAGGAAAGTGAGCTTGACCATAAAGGGATCCAGGTAGATGTGGAAATAGTCTATATCTGCACTGTGTCAATGCCATTGATATTGAACTATGGTTTCCCAAGATGTTACCATTGGAAGAAACTGGATTAAGCGTCTGTGGGATCTCCCTGCTATTCCTTACACACGCATGGAAATGTATAATTTCCAAAACACACAGAAAAAATAAATTTGATAGAATTCCAGCTTCATGTTCATTTACAAAGACAAATATTTTACTGAATATTAATATCAATAAGGAACAGGGAAGAAAAATGGAAATGATTATAGAAGCAAGGGATTTGGTGAAAAGCAGTCATAGAATATTCCAAACATGCTTTTTAAGTATCAGAAAGGTTTTCTCATTCAGCCTCCAGACTTCAAGAAATACCATTTTTGAAGCCTGAAACTATTTCCACTATTGGACCTTACATGGCTCTTGTAATTATTAGCCTTTGCAATTATGAGGAGCTGAGCCAAACCATCTCAAACTATAAATCATGCTTAGGTTGCCAAGAACATTACTAATTCTGCATTACTTAAAACATTTCATCAATAGCTCTTTTTAAAAATAGCTCTTGTTTTACAGCATTCCTTAAAGCTTTGGCCCATGCACAATTGAGAATTTGCAAGTCTCTTCCTTCTTGCTTCTGAGTTCACTTCAATGCCTGCCTCCATCTACCTCCTCTTCCCTCAGGGATACTTTGAGAGATACAAGATATGGTGTATCTCAATGTGGTGATGACAATGTATGGTAAGTCTGCGGGGGTTTGCCACTGATCAATCTGATCAGCCAAAGCTCACCCCACATTAACACAGTGGACCCCTAGCATGTTGGTTAGCCACAATTAATTTTTTTAAAGATTTATTCATTTATTCATACAGAATTGGGGTACAGGCCAGAGATGCAGAGGGTGAGACAGAGCAGGGAGCAGAACAGGCAGATCGATGAGGTACACTGCTGAGGGGAGCAGCGGGCGGGTCAGGAGAGGTCTGCCACGCCATGTGGGTCACCTCTGGGACAGGCGGGGATCGAACTCATGCAGACGTGGCTTAAGCTTCTTAGTGCTGTGCTTTAAGCCGCTGCGCCACCAGGGAGGGCCCAGCCACAATTAACTTTTATCCTTGTCATGCAGACTTACAATTATACCAAGGACTTTCTTCTTCTGACCGGACATAGCTTTCTTTAACAATTACAAGTGGTGGCCTTCCCTGGTGACACAGAGGGTTAAAGCACAGCACTAAGAAGCTAAAGCCACTTGAGCGAGCATGAGTTCGATCCCCGCCCCCAAGATGATATACATGGCGTGGCAGACCTCTCCTAACCTGCCCACTGCTCCCCTCAGTAGTGTACTTTGATGATCTGCCTGTTCTGCTCCCCACTCTGTCTCTGGTGAATCCTTTCACTACCCCTGCACCTCTGGCCTATACCCCAATTCTGTATGCACAAATAAATAAATCTTTAAAAAAAAAATTACAAGTGGCAAAACACACATATAAAACTGTAATTTGATAGTCTCCCATGTTCTGAAGTGTTCAGTGGTCTCATGTGAATGAAGTCAGTATCCCAGTGTAAAGGATATCAGGCAGGAAGAAGTTCCTCTTATTTGTGGCCCTCAACCAATTAGACAAGGCTCACCAAACACTGGGGAGAGCAATCTACTTTACTCAGTTCACCAATTCAAATGCTAATTTCATCCAAATGTACCCACAAGGAGACATCCAGAATTATGTCTGACCAGACACCTGGGCACATAGGCCAGTCAAGCAGCCAAATGACACATAAAAGTCACCATCAAATGCACTATTTCTCATTAACACAATATTAATTACAACATCTCTACTTTCCCACTGTGTCAGCTAACTCATCCTTTTTATCCATGGTAATTTGAGTTCCCAGAGGCAACGCCAAAATTTTACTTTCCCTCTCCCCTCAAGTCTCCTTCCCCCGACCACATACACAAGCACAAAGTCCTACCTCCTAGGTTTTGGAGAAATAGTTAATATTGTAAATATTAACTATTTAATTGAAGATTATTATTATGTCTCTTCCAGAATGAAGGTCTAGCTCAATAATGCTTCCTTAACATGCACATGCCCAATTTCCAGCTATTAACAGTATCCACTTAGTGATGGAAGGTTCGCTGCTCACTGCTTGCTGCAAGAGGATGGGCTCAAGGAGATGTGTTGAAACCCCATGATGGAGACTGCTAAGCCCTGTGGAAAGACAAAGGCTGCCAGTTACAGCTAAGTGGAAGGAGTTCACGGGAATTCTATGTGATCAGTCAAGTCAGAATGACAAAGGCAAAATTAGGTGTTTATGTAACAGATGATTCAACACAGCAAACATTTATAAAAACTGGCAGATGCTAATAAATGCAGTGAGGAGGGAGGGAGAAAGGGTCAAAGGGGTACACAGAATGGGGGTGGGCGGAAACTCGAAGAAGAATTTGGGAAGAGAAAAATCTTTTAAAATTCCTCTAGAATATTAGCAGTTTCAATCTTTTAAAGGGATACTTTAAAAAAAAAACAACCTAAAAAGTACTTTATTTTGTAGAACAGATTAGGGATGATTATGTATTGAATAATCTCTATCATGAATAAATTGAATTATTAGTATTACTCGCACAAGTACTTTTAAAACATCAAATCTTTTTTTATAAGTTTGATGGGTTATAAAGACAGCATGAAAAAGAAATTATAAGAAAATGACTAGAAAAACTCAATTTCAAACGACTACACCTAATTTTAAAATAAAGATGGATAATGCCTAAGCATTGATTATGAAGGGCGCACAAAAATATCCCTGGGTGACCACTCCTCCTCCACTCTCCTGTTTCCTAAATGAATAAAGTGGAGAAACTCTGAGCTTCACCAGCTGAAAACTGCACTTTCCTGAAGAGATCACTGGGACGATTCACACCATGGTTTACACCTGCACAAACGTTATTTCGCTAACTGCATTTGCTGAGTACTTGGCATTGACATTTGACAACATTCACATCAGCAACCATGCCAGCCTCTGGTTTTTTTTTTTTTTTTTTTAAGATTTTATTTATTCATACAGAATTGGGGCACAGGACAGAGATGTGGAGGGTGAGAGGATTCAGAGACAGAGCAGGGAGCAGAACAGCAGAACAGGCAGATCTACGAAGTACACTGCTGAGGGGAGCAGCGGGCGGGTCAGGAGAGGTCTGCCACGCCATGTGGATTTCCTCCGGGGCAGGCAGGAATCGAACTCCTGTGGAAGTGGCTTAAGCTTCTTAGTGCTATGCTTTAACCCGCTGCGCCAGCAGGGAGGGCCCGCCAGCCTCTGGTTTTTTGAGGTAACCAGGAATTTATTTCTCAAGGAAAAATGTGGTGACTAAAACCTCAGCAACTTCTGCCCATCCCAGAGGTGTGAGGGACAATGTCCGGAGTTCCACGGGACAGACACCCAGTGCAGTGTCTCTGTGTCCTTTGTCACGAGCCTTGCTTGTTTCATCACACCTGCCCCTGGTGGGTTTCTACTTATGTTGACTTAAATGTTGAGGAGGCAGTTTAAAAGGCAGTGTGTTTATTTGGGTTCCGAGCATCTGAACACAGATTCAGGTAGAAAACTTAAGATGTGTTCCAAGGATGGATAAAGTCAGAGGTGTTGGGGGGAGGAAAATGAGGTGAGTGGTTAGAGATTAGTGGGACAGAGTAAAAACTACTCGTGGGTATGCATAATTTGTTATCGAATCTCTAGAAAGGATGAAAAGGGAGCTTCCTCCAGCTCTAAGTCCATGATCATCAATTCTCAAATAATTGTTTGATGGCTCCTTCAAACAACTGCTTTTGGATCAGTTCAAATGAAGCAGGTAATACAATTTCTCCGTAACAGAACCCTGACTTCATGTTAAAATGGCTTCACAGATGTCAGCTTTTCTCAAAAATGCAGTGGAAGGCTGGGGAACCTTCAGGACCACTGCTGTCAGCTGAGCCACCCTCAGTGGGTCTACATAGCCTGGTCCTGGCACGGGCCACTGACTCCAATAATGTTGGCTCTGAAGTGACCTCTCCCTTCCCCTACTTTCCTGGCCTCACGATTCTCTTAGAACAGTCTCCACAGGTACCAGCGGTGTCAACAAGCACAGGACTTTCCGATTTTTGCTCTAGCTGGAAGCTATGCGAACAGTCCACACGTATATTCAAATTGATTTCTTTCCATGTACTTGATGACAACAGCAGATGATCTCTTTTGAAAGGACACTTTCTTCTTGGAATCTTAAGATCTCTTACATTCATTAACAAGTCTTCGCCACCTCGCCCTGATGCAGTATTTGCAAATGTCTCTTTAAGAGCATGTGCAGCCTTAGGGGCAGAAAAGATGAAAAAGCAAGGACAGCCTCCTGTGCTCCAAGATGGGGCGTCCTGATTGACCCTCCCCCAAACTGCTAACTCACAGCCAAGTCTGATTTAAATGTTGTTTCCAAGGAGGGCGGGGGAGGGGGCGTGGTGGCAATTAGTTACAAGCAAGCCATGTTCAATTCTGGAAGTGAAAAGAAAGGAGGAGGGTGTTCCTGGTCTGGGGGAGGGGATGGGGCAGGCAGCCAGCCTCAGGGCCAGCCTGTCAGGGGAGCTGGTGCATCGCAGCAGCACCCCAACACTCCTGTCTCCAGTGCAGCTTTGGGGCAGGAGATCACAAAGCACATGACTTCTTACGTCAAGAACTAACACCCACTAGCGCAAACGGATCAGGGTGCCAGAGACTTCTGCGTACACCCAAGAATGATGCACAGAATGGCGTACAGCCCTTCCAAAGAGCCAGGGTGAAGGGAGGAAACCTCACAATCCAGGTGACCATAGAAAAGATGGCAAGACCTCGTGTAACAATCCAGACAATGGGGTAGGAGGGGAGCACTGCTCCTTCAGAGGCGCTCAGCTCTGCTTTCCAGAAGCAGGCTGGGTGGGGTGGGAGGGAGGCGCTCTAGAATAGCAGTGATTTCCTTAGAAAATATGCATTTGAAATGTCTGGCAATTGTTGACACTCATTAGATGCTGGCAGAAGCAGAGCATCATTGTCTCCGTGGGAGCTTGCTCAGAGGCGAGTTGTGTTAGTTAGGAGGAAAAATAAAAGTCTGAGAACACTGGGTTTAAAATACGGTGCTGGCAATTTGATCACACCCGGGTGAGGAAGCCTGAGTCTGTATTTTACCCACTTTGGCACCTGAACCACCTCCCTCTCCCCCCCTCTCTCCCTCTCCCAAACACTTGAGCTCAGCTGGGCAGGCATCCAAATGATTCATATTAAACTCCAGCTATATTCAGCACAAAAGCCATCTAGCATCAGAGGATCAAAGTTACATCAACTAACAGGCACGGGGGGATTGATAAGCCGCTAAAATTAGGTCATCGAGTAGCAGCGGCTTTTGATGGATGAAGTGAAATTTAGCCACAGCTTTTCTCTTTAAAGACTGGCTCCAGCATCCTTTCATGCCGCCTCGTGAGCACACAACAAAGTGCCAGGCCCTGAGGGAAGGTGTGATCGCTGCTCTGTGAGCGCAGGGGAGGTGTCCAGGTGACTCAGCCCCAGAGAGCATCAGCCCCGCGCTAGCCGACTAAATGCCCTGTCGATGCCAGATCCGGGCTCTATCCAGGGCCATTGCTGCCTCCGTGGGGCAAGTCTGTGAAGGCATTTTCATCGCTTTTAAGCACTCTGTCCCCGCTGCAGCCTCTGTGCCTGAGCCAGCCCACGGTTTCGAAATTCTTCTGCTTCAAGCTAACAGACTTCTTGGTGCCACTTGGCCTCGTCCAACTGTCCGCGTCGCCCCATTTCCTTGCTTCCTTTTTCCTTCCATTTTAGACTCACACACCCTTCCAAATTCACATTCGTTTCTTCTTGGGTTGGCTTCTGGACACTTACAGAAGGAGCCTGTTCAGTTGTCCTGGGTGTGGGTGGCTGCGGCCCTCGTTCTGGTGCAAAACCCCAAGCCAGGCCTGGAGCCACATGTGCCGTCTTCAAGGCTAAGGCTCAGTGGACACTGACCTGGGAGAGCGGGGGGCTGAGGACCTCCTGGGCCCACTATGGCCACCTCCAGAGGAACTGTGCCTCACCAGGCACACCTGGAACTACCAACAAGAGGGACAGCTGGTGCTCCACAATTCTGGACCCAAAAGAGAAGGCTGAAGACGGGGGACATTCACAGGGAAGCAGAGGGGGCTCCATGGGAAAGGCCCTGGCAAGAGCTCTCTGGAAGGCCCCAGAGCACAGGGTAGCCATGGGAGGGCTTCAACCAGGCAAGGCTGGGTGCTGGCAGTCACCAGGGAAAGACAGGCATTTGGAAGGCCAGGGAGTGTACCCAGTAATGGGCTTCCTGTGACCAGAGCCCTGGTCTGAATTCCACCACCTGCGACAGCTGCTGGAGCCATCCCTGTGAGCCTTGGGCTGAAAGGCAGTCGCAGGAAGCAGACAGGGCTGGGGGTCCTTAGAGCAACAGTCAGGACACCCCCCTCGAGTTCCCCCATAAGCCCTGCCACCTTCTCCCAGGAGGGACACCCCTGGTTCCCACACCCATCCCGCTGCCACCACTGGCCATCTACCAGGTACAGAAATCCCACTGTACCTGGCCATGGCTTTGCACAAGAAATCCCACCCTGTCTGCTTCCTATTCTAGCCAAACAGCCATGCTGCTTTGTGGGGGAAATAAACAGGCTGGAAATCACAGAGGCATTAACCACGTCTGCAGGCAGCGCTGCAAGACCCCGCTGGCTCTCGGCAGAGATGCTGCAGCCTGAACTGCAGTCAGCAGAGGCACGTAGTCCCCTTAGCTCAGGGTTTCCTGTGATGTGGCAGGGGAAGGGGGCTGGAGGCCCCGAAAGCTGGGGCTCCCTGGGGAGACCCCTGACATGGCGCCTGGCCGCTCACTCAGATTCGGGTGACAGAGGCACACAACAGACTTGATTTTAAACCTCAAAGTGGTTGTTCTTGGCGGTGCTTCTACATTTTCTGCACGTAGCCGCCAACAACTCTGTCTAGTTTGGGTTCTCTCAGACAATACTCCAGTGCAGCGGTGCATTTGAGGTTATTCCTGAGCACTCTGGGGAGGGGACAGCAAAGGGGTGATGGGAAGGCAGCCAGAAAGTGGCCACAGTGTGCAGCTGAGCCTGCCAGTGTGCAGAGCAGAGTGAGGAACCCCAAATGCTGGTGTGGGAAGCCGTGAAGGCTGCTGGGAGGGGGTGCACACCTACAGGCTGCTGTGGGAAGGTTGACAAGTGGTGGGCATCACTCCTGCCCCACTAAGCAGTCAGGAAGAACAGCCCCAGTGGTTAGAAAGAGCCCAGCCAGGAGATGTAGGTGCTGGAGGGTGTGTGTGGGGGGGGGGGGGTCCTGGAGGGAGAGAGGGTATGAGTGGGGGGCAGCTTCTTTGAAAGCTTAGATTGGGGATCCCCATCAGGAGAAATGGGAACAGGAAACCTGAAGAGTACGGAGTTGCTCTCCAGGGTTAACTAAGAGACACTTCCATCCTTCATCGCATGCCCCATCACGTCCCCATTGCACCCCTCAGATGCGAAGACCATCCCACAGCATGGTGGAGGCACTGCGCATGCGCCTTCAACCAGCGCCTTAATCCCTGAGGCTGGTGAGTAACCACCCTATAAATTACACCAGGTGTCATCGTTAATCACTTCCATCTATGCCATGTAGATGGTATCGAGATGGCCCTGGAGTCAGCTTGGCCGATTGTTTTCCCCAGAGATAGCCACACCTATCAGCGTAACCCCTCCCACCAGCTTCTAGAGCTTGATGTTCACTTCCTCCCCAGAGGTGCGGTCTACATTCCCTCCAGTAACGGGGCTGGCCGGACGCTGACCCTCCAACGTTCATCTGTTGACCCAGCAAGCCCCAGTAGGTAGCACAGGATGTGATTGCTTTTAGAGGTAGAGCCTTAAAAAAGAGGTAGCTGAGATTAAGTGAGATCATCAGGTGGACCCGAATGCAACATGATGGGTATCCTTGGGAGAGGTGATCAGAACGCAGGGATGTCAGGTGAGGTCCCCAGGAGATGATATTCAGCAACACACCAAAGAGAAAGCCCTGAGGAGAAAACAGCCTCCCCCACCTTGATCAAGGACTCCAGCCTCCAGGACAGGGGGACCCTAAATGCCCTTTGTGAGGCTCCCATCTGCAATGCTGTGGATGGCAAACCTAGCAAACTCCTGCTCCACTCTGAGTCAGGACAGACTTGGTATCTGCTGTAACTTGGAACACAGTGGAAGTAACACTGTGGTTTCCAAGACGCAGCTGGCAAAAAAGCAAGAGTGTCCACATGGCCTCTGCTTCTGCTGGATGCCTTGGAACTCACCGGGACAGCCAGCCACCAGGACTAGAGGGCCCAGCCAGCTGCTAAAGAGACAACATGGAGAAGAACTGGTGACCCCTGGCCCCACCCACCTTGTCTTTGCACTGAGGTTCCAGGCATGGTGTAACAGAAACAGCCATCCCCACTGTGCCTTGTCTGAAGTCCTAAACCCATGAGCATAATAAAAAGTTACTTCCCGCCTCTCTTTGGTGACTTGTTCATCTCCAAGGTCACTGTCTTGAACATGAAATAGTACCATCTTCATGTTGCCAGGGAAGAGGAAGAGATAATTCAAGGTCACGTGGCTGGAAAACGGCAAGGCAGCTTGGGCAGTAAAAGCAGTGTTGCTGGCAGGAGTAGTTATCAAGGACATGTTACAGGGAAGGAAACAGGCCAGCCATGGGCACAGAGACGCTCGGAGGTGGTCCCCTGACTGTCTCTAGAATGCCCACCTGCCACGAGCACTCTCCCCCAGGGACAGTGTCAGTGGATCTGTTGGATAAATTCCAAGTGGCACATTTATTTAAACTTTGCTAGATAATGCCACATTTAGCCCCCAAGACCTGGCAAGAATGAAGCCCTGCTGGAATATCTGTAGACTCCTCTATAGATATAGGGGTCTTGGCAACCTTATGCGGTACGTGTCTTTCCTGTTGCTCATTAGGAAAGAACTAAAATCTTGCTTATTAAACTTTACATGACAGTCTCAATCTAGTGTACACTAAAGTATAACTTTGAAGTCTTACGTCCTCCTCACATCAGGAAAAGCAAGGAAGATAACATCATTGCATCAGCTTCCCTTCTCTCTCTCTCTTCTCCAAGCCCTTGCTAATTATATAACGATCTCTGAACTGCCAAGCTAGGGGCATTTGCATGCCGCTCCCTGGCCGGGCTTTCCACACACACCCAGAATACGTTCTACATTGAAATGAGCTCTTCTCATCTCCAGAGCTCAGATCCCAGCTCCCCCACTGGCATCTACCCCAAGCTGTCGGTAGCTCTGGGTGTGGTGTTGGCATCCCCTAGTCCTTGTTTGTTTGCTGTTTTCTTACTTCTGTTTTTTTGTTTTAATTTATTTATTTATGCACACAGAACTGGGGCACAAGCCAGAGGTGCAGAGAATTCACCAGAGGCGGTGAGAGAATTCACCAGAGACAGAATGGGGAGCAGAAAAGGCCAATCAATAAAATACACTGCTGAGGGGAGCAGCAACGACACAGGAGAGGTCTGCCGCGCCATGTGGGTCAGCTCCTTCGTGGAGGATCGAACCCACACTGAAGCGGCCATAGCCAGCTTCACAGCGCTGTGCTCCAACCCTCTGAGCCACCACGGAGGGCCCTCTTACTTCTATTTTTAAAAAGGTATTTGATTGGCCCTCCCTGGTGGCGCAGCAGGTTAAAGCACAGCACTGAGAAGCTAAAGCCACTGCAGCATGAGTTTGATTCCCACCTGCCCCGGAGGTGACCACATGGCACGGCAGACCTCTCCTGACCTGCCCACTGCTCCCCTCAGCAGTGTACTTCATCCATCTGCCTGTTCTGCTCCCCACTCTGTCTCTGGTGAAGCCTCTCGCCGCCCCTGCACCTCTGGCCTGTACCCCAGTTCTGTATGCATAAATAAATAAATCTTTTAAAAAAATGTATTTGACTGTGGGGGGTGGGGAGGGAAGTGCACGGGATTATGGTGATGGCACATGGGTGACTTGGTGATGGGAAATCCGCGGGGATTACAATTGAGATGGAAAAAAAAATGTACAAAATGATGTAAAAATAAACTGTTATTATAAAATTAAAAAAAAATTATTTGATTGTTTTTCATCTTTTTTTTTTTTTTTCAACATTACACTGGTTTACAACACTCTTTAAGTTTCAGGAGCACAGTTTCATACCATGTCCCTCGCCAAAGGTCTAGATTCCATTTGCCATCACCCAATCAGCCCCATTAACTGTTCCAACACCCCCACCTCCAGCCTCTCTGGGAAACACCATGTTGGTATCAGAACCTAAGGGTTTGTTTTATTTGTCTGTGCATTCTGCATCCATCGATTTGTTTCTTGGACTCCCACATGTGACTGCTTTCATACGGTGCTCATCTTCTTCCATCTGACTCATGTCACTTAGTCTACTAACCTCTAGGTCCATCTGTAAGTTCCAAAATGGCAGGATTTCATCATCTTGAGCAACCAAGTGGCAGTCCAGTATGTATGCAGGCCGCATCTCTCTGCCCTTGTCTTTCAACTCAGGATGTTTCCATGTCTTTGGCGTTACTGTGCTGCCATGAACAAGGGTCATGAAAACACAACAGATATATGTGCCCTTGCGTTCAGTGCCTTTAAATATTTTCTGAGTTTGTTTCTTAGTGGCATTCTTCTTTTTTTTTTTTTTTTTTCATTTTTGAATTGCATGGAGAAACTGGTGTTGGATATTTTCTTTGGCTGTTAAGCACAATTTTGTGTGTGCTCTTTACCTGTCTTCCACTCATGGGTTCCCCTGGTCCACCAGGGCACAGGTCCTCTGCTGGCTCTCTTATGATTACTAGTCCTTATCGGACATGGCATTCATGGTAGACCAGTGGTAGCTGAGGAATGGTGTTGGGGCAGGACGAGAGCAATGAAATAAGAGCACGCGAAGTTCTGATTTGAACCATTTTGTCAAAACACTACAAGGTTGGGGGATGAGAAAAACTACCTACCTGGGAAGACCTGTGGCCAGTCATTCACGGTGAAGCCCACCAGCTGCCTGGCCTGCACGTGGCCCTTGTACCAGCTGAGCAATCTGCCCTGTAGACAGCATTCACTGCCTGTCAATTGTCCTGAGGTCTGGACTAGCAAGGAGGGCTAGAGGGGACCAGTGGACTCAAAGAGGAAACCAACAAGCCAGTGGCAATCCTTGCTCCTGTAGCTAAAACATCTTTACTAAATGCTCTCCTGGGGAAAAGCATAGAATTGCTTCAATTGTGCCAATTATCTACTTAAGGGTCAGTGTTTGTTTCCTATGACATAGCAGCTTGCCTAATTAAAATGATTAACCTTGTGTAAAAACATTGCCTGAATTTATGCAAATTACATGAAGTATTGACTTGCACACAGGGACAAGGGAGGATGGGAGGCTCTTCTGGCCTGTGACAGGCTCACTGCCCTGCAGGCACCTTCAGAGCTTCCTAAAATAAGATTAACTAACATCAGACAGCTGTGGTCTGGCCACCCTGGGCACCCTTTGGATCACCTGCCCCCCAGATGGATCACATCAGGACCTCTGGGGTGGGGTCAGATGCTGGAACTTCCCACCGCTGCACAGGGAATTCTGGTGTTGGGCGGGTGTAGATGAGAACATATGACCTTTTGTTGGTACTCAGTGCTTGCTTTGTTCCGGAAGTGCATTTAGAAGGAAACTCAGGTAAAATCAACTTGGTTCCTTCCAATCACAAGCAAGTAATAACAAACCAAAAGAAACAATCTTATTTGGGAAGCATCTTCAAAATGTATGCATTATTTGCCTACAGATACAGGACTCCTCAACATTGGCCACTTCTGGACTTATCCTGGGGACATTAAGCCCACATGCTGAAACCCAGAGCTCCTGACCAGAGAGTTGGTGTGACTGCCTGGGCCCCAACAACACACAGACCCCTGCTCCTTCCTACTGACCCTAGTGAGCCAGGACACCTCCAGGTTTTAAGTTGATTTTATCGGCCACTTGCTCCTTAGGCTAAACTATATACAACAACCATTCAAAATTCAAATATGACCATTCCAAGTAGTCCCTGAGGTTTTCCTATGTGCCCGCTAGGTGCTGAGACTGGACTTTGGGCAACCAAGACACGCTCCCTGCCCACGTCTCTCTACTATGTTATATCATAATAGGACATGTCATATCACATTACATCATACTAATAACTATATTATAGTAATGGCTGTATTATATTAATGAGTGTATTATATGTGACTATATCACTTAAGACTATCATATTATTATATGTAATTAAGACATATAATTAAGAAATATAGGTGAATATATCATAGTCCTCACCATAATCATCAACAGAACCAGTGCAAACACTAAAGCATGTTGCGAGTGAAGCAAACAGGGTGCTGAGAGTCAAAATTAATTGAGCAGGGGGTTCTGATTTTAGAGAAAGGACCAGAGAGGGTAACCCTCAAACTGACTGGAAGGTCAAGGAAGTGGGTCACAGGCATGGGAGAAAGTTTTATGAGGAGAGAGAAGCATGATGGGACTGGATTCCATCCGGGTCACACTCTCCTCTTTCTTGGCTGGGTGGCCTGAGGGGAGGCAGGCCCATGTGTGAGATCCATAGAGAGACCCATGATATAAGCTCGAAGTGAATCCTTGCCAGGGAAAGTTGACTGAAACCTCAGTCTTGCAGAAACCTCCTGGAGCAGGAGACCATAGCGATGTGGCCAGGTTCTGACCCCTGACTCCGTGGGGCAATAAATGTTTGCTATTTGAGCAAGTTTTGCAGTGATTTGTTATGCGACAGTGAACACCCCATGCAGTGTTCCTCTGTTTCTATTCTTTCTGCCTACTGGCTCCTCCATCTCCTTGCCATGCCCCAACCCTTCTCAAGTCCTTTCCTATTTTCTGGTGCCACAAGATGTTCCTGGTTTACCTTGGCCTTTCTCTGCCCAGTCCTGGAACCAGCCATTTCTCTGAGGTGTGTGGTTCCTCATGTTGGAGAGTGGTGTTTAGAAACCCAAATCTGGGTGCTGGGTGTGTTTGTTGCCACTGGGCTATCATGGATTTTAGGCCATCGTAGGAGTGGACTCAGAAGGTAATGCACATATACCTACAACTATGTCTATTTTATTCTCTAGCTGTACATGTAAAAGCCATGAGTCAGTGCTGACACCCCTGTGCCTGGCTGACAGTAGAGAGGCTTTCTGCCCATGCTGTATTTGCAAGCCCTCTGCACTAGTCAGAACTGCCCCTGCGTCCTCTGATGAAGTGACTATGCTCCAGGCTCGCTGTCTGGGTAGCAGCCCTCCCTGCTCCCACCCTGAGCCTGCCCCTGCTCCTTCCCTGCCTCTTGTTGCTCTCCTGATCAACTCAGATTTCTACAACATTAGTCTGAGAGTTCAGCGGGCAAGACTGTCCAGCCTTCAATCAACCCTTATTTTTTTTTAATTGAAGTAAAGTATACATTAAAAAGGTCACCATTTAAACTCTCTAAAGGTGTACAATCTAGAGGGTTTTAGTATTTTTTCAATGGTGGGCCACCGTCACCCCCAATTTCAGAACCTTTTTATTATCCTGAAGGAAATCCTGTTTCCTGTAGTCTCTTCCCTTCTGCAAGTGGGGCTTGCTCACCTGAGGAGAACTCTGGTGGGCCCATGCCCCCACTTGGGGTGACTCCAGATGGCTCCTACCCTCACTATGATCAGAGCTGCTATTCTCAAAGGCTGCCCACACCATCCGTGAATTGGCTATAGCGTTTGGGACGCTCCTGTCTGGGCCCTCTGATTCTTCCCCCATCTTTCCTTCTTTATTCCGCTCACATGGGCGTCAATGTCATGGATGCTGATGTTTATCATCACTCTCCTGTTGCTGGGGAGAGGGGTTGTGGGGACCTGTTCCCATCTGGAACAGGGGTTGCCACCTGGCTCTCTTGTCCATGTTGCCCATGGGATTGGAGTTTGCTTTGTTCTTAGGGGTGTGGGGGGAGAAGTGAGGGAGGGTCCTGCATAGGGCAGACGCACCTGTAAGAATTCCCTGGTGAGTCACCTCTATGGCTTTCCTGAGCCTTGGGGTTTGGAGTTTACCTGGCATCTTCCTGGGAAATAATTGAAGTCATTACGAAAAGGTCAAGTTGTTTTCAGAAAACTCTTCTAATGAAGGGAAGAGAAAGTATAGTATGGCTTTTTTATAATATTTGTTCCTCAAATGCTTAATTCTTAAGTGCAATTTAATGCTACTTGGAACTTTAATATATGTGCAACCATTTGGACTCATCCAACTTGAAGAATTGGGCCTGTAAGTACAATGTGTCTGCAACCTAGGCTGTTTCAAACACATAAGCTGAGCATTGTTTTTAAGGATGTTATTTATCAAATTGTAAATTTTCTCATGAGTTCCTTCTTCCCTTGCCCATTGGGCCAGTTCATGGTTCCCACATTGAGAAAGGGGTGCTGGCATTTGACCTTAACTCCCAGACTCAAGCACTGGGGAGAGCGGGCAGGTCCCAGCTCTGCTGAGAGCACCCTGAGGAATCTTCGCTGCTCTGGTGTTCAGTATGCATTAAGATTCCCTGGCTTCTGTTTCCTAATGAAGTCGAATCTTACCTGCCCTTGGGCAGTCCTTGCCCAGATCTTTCTAGGCTTTGTTAGCTTGATGAAATCATGCCATGTCCCCAACAGAGCTTTCTGAGTACAAATGGCTGGCTGTATGCATCAGACTGTCAACCTCCACAGCCACCAATTCTGAGGTGGCCCTCATTCCTCCTCCCTTTCTTTCTTTTTTGATTGAAGCAATGTTGTTTTACAACATTGTGTATGATTTAGGAGAATAGGTTCTCACCTCTTCAGATGGATACTACTCTACCACATGGGAGCTTCCTGCATTTCTGACCTCATTAGGTTCGAGAGCGCAGCAGCCTCAGGAAGGCGGGGTAGCCCCATGCCATTTCTGAGTGTCATCCTTGTAAGTTGGCCAAGGGGAGCCCACTGCCCAAGTACAAAGTAAGCAGAGAATCACTGCTCCTCATAGAAGTTTCGCTCCAAAAACCAGGATTAACACAATGTGGAAGAATGAGGCAAAACCTCTCTGAAGCAATGAAGCTGTCTTTTATCTTATCCTCCCCACCCCCATCTGGGTCACCTTCCGCCCCCCCCCACATACACACACCCCCAGCTGTCTCACCACTCACTAACAGGAATGGGGGCGTTGTTTCTGGAATTGCCATCCATCTAATGACTTACTGCAAATCCACATCCCAGGCTTACTTCTGGGGAGCGCCCTACTAAAAGGAGGTTCCAACAGCACACCAGGGAGAAGAGACAGATGGACGCTGGACAGACGGACGCTGAGGAGCAGAGTCCCGACAGCGGGAGGAAGCAAGGGCCAGGGGGCTCCATCCCAGAAGGAAGGGATGTGGAGGAGAAGAGCTGGAAACTGCCACGGCTTTGCAGGTGTAGCCTCTTTGGGGTCCTTGTCAATGCAAGCTCAGTGGTGGTGGAGAAGGTCAACAAGAAACACCGACAGCTCTTGAGTGGAACGATGGTGATGGAGAGCAAGGCGGCAGGGGAGCACGGAGGGAGGGGAAGACCAGAGGCTGAGCGTAAGATACGACTCTTACAGGGCGACCCCAATATGAAATAGGTGGCCTGACTGTGGGTCCTCACCCATGCACCTCAGGAGACTCAACGGCAGGCACACACCAAAAGGTTAATAAAGGGTTTATTTACCAAAGAAGGGGAAGTGAAGAAAGGAATAACTTGGGAAGAAAGAGAGGGAGGGAAATTGTCGAATGCCTCCTACCAGTTCCACTAAGCTGGAAGCCCAACAGCACACTGAGAGCCAGCTAAACCAAGAGACCCTTGGGAGGTTTTGGAGTAGGTCAGGTTTTGTACCAAGCCGGCTGCCTAACTCCACCTCAGGTCCCAGCATCCTCCCTTCTGTGGCGATGACATTATGGGATTTGTAATTCTTGGTCTTGGATCTCTTTGGTCTGGACTAGGGGTGGGGCCGGTGAGACCTATTTGTGGAGTTTGCTCAGGACATCCTCTCCCCTAGCAAAGCTAAGACAGGGAGGGTGAAAGCCGGCGAGAGAGTGGTTTTAGGCGTCATCACGTGGTGTGACAGCGTGGCCAGGTGCAGCCTGGGGCCTGATGCTCCAGCTCTCAGGCATGTGTGCAGGACACAGGTCAGGGGGATGTGGAGTCCAGAGGGCCAGCAGCCACCCCCGGGGTTCATGCCCCCAGAGAAGGGCCACACTCCTGGGTGGGACTGAGAAGTGTCACTTTCCAGAGGAGTTGGGCCTCCCTTTCGCGCAGACAACCCTACCACTTGTCACTCTGACACTGTCACACATGAAATGGGGTTTTGTATTCCTCTACCAGCAGGAACAGTGACTTTCTTCTGTGGTGCATTCCAGCTAGAATCTATCTCAGGCTCAGTTCAAGCACCCCAGACCCAAGCCCCGAAGGCAAGTCGGCAACCTGTCTGTTCTCCTATTCCTGCACCCCGCATCCTCCGAGTCTGTGGCTGGAAGGAAGGCAGTATAGCCTCTGCATCAAGTTCATGAGGGCCGAGCGTCCTGCTGTGAAAAGGCTTGGGAATGCCCGCACCAAGCTCGCTCAGCTGGACACCGTGTTCCTTCGAGAGCTGCGGCTCCCCCACTCCAAGGCAAAACTGTGGGTGGAAAACAAGGCCCTAGGCAGGGAGGGGGAGGCAAGACCCTCTCTACCCAAAGCTGGAGGCCCTGCAGGGGCTGTTGCTTCTAATTTAAATTCTCATTTCTTATTCTATTTTGAGATTCTCCCTGGGATTTTAGGAATGTTGAGCCGTGCCAGTTGTGAAGCCCTGAGCACAGAATGGTCACGCTGGCTGAAGGCAGCCTCATGCTAATGGAAACAAATCACTTGTCAGGAATCCCCTGCAGGCCCTGGGACAAAAGCTGGAAGGTCTGAGACTGGCCCAGTGGAACTGTGATGGCATGGCGGGGTGCAGGCTGCCGGGAGGAGAAGGCTTTGAGGCTCCCAGGAACTCCACAATGCAGAGGGAAGCCAGCCCCTCAAAGGAGGTTAAAGTTCCAGGGGTGATGGTAAATAGAACTGGCAGTCCTTTAAGTGGAAATCAACCCTGTTTGCTGTTGTCATAAAGATGCAAAATGCAGTTTAGCTCAGAGCAGAGGATTCTATTTGGTAGAGAGAATATCGGAATTCAGGATCACGAGCAAAGCAGAAGGACCCCCTCCTTCAACAGGGGACGCTGGGAGCAGGACAGAGGTGAGGGCAATGGGAATATGAGCACTTTTCACCCGGAGCAAATGTTGTGTCCACGCTTCCTAACATTCGCCTGCAGCCTGGCTGAATAGCCCAGCCTCATCTCATCCAGCTGCAAAAGTCAATGGAAAATGATCTGAAGTAGCGCCTGTTCACCAAGCATTTTTATGCATTAAAAGATGCTTTGCACATTTTTTTCTAGCCCTCCCCATGAAGCTCTGTTGTATGTTTCTGCATTCCCTTTAATCCCTTAGCCTACGCAAAGAACATTTCAAACTCTAGGGACCCTGTCAGACATGTCTTAGTTTGATTGGGGGGGGGGAGCGATGGGCGACCATCAAATGAAAACTAAGCTGAACAACAAAGAAAATGCCATTTTGTGTTCTCTTGGCTGAAAGACAAACAATAAATGCTGACTTGATAGGTTGACAACATTCAGGTTTA
This sequence comes from Condylura cristata, assembly GCF_000260355.1. Classification (NCBI taxonomy): domain Eukaryota; kingdom Metazoa; phylum Chordata; class Mammalia; order Eulipotyphla; family Talpidae; genus Condylura; species Condylura cristata. Next base: position 17,519,163 of record NW_004567118.1, on the reverse strand, counting down.
CCTGGTCAAAAAGCAAACCAAATAGATGCCTGAATTAAAGTCATCCTCTCTCTGCTCCCTGGCTGCTGGGAACTGACACTCATTACCAGCACCTTCTTAAGTGTCTGCCTTCTACGTTTGTCTCTCATGATCCTGACTGGATGGATTTGAGAAGGAAACTCCACACCCACCAAGCCAGCTAGAATGCCCCCAGGGGCTGGGGTGGGGGCAGCCTCCTTAAGTGGATGGCTTCTCTTCAGAGACTTTGCATATTGATAAGAGGAGTCAGGAAGTGATTGGATTTAACGCTTTTGAAGTTAAAGCTGCAGGAGATTATCCCATTGCAGTCCGGTACCCTTTTGATATAAAAAGTCACTGACTTGTGCCTATTCAGACTTATGAATTTCCACGTTCCTATTTTTAGAGAGAAAGTGCTAAAGAATTAACAGGGCTTAAAGTGGCCAGAAAAATTCATAAATGCACATTCAAAAATAATTTTCATTCTGTTCTAAAATTAGAAGCACATAAAGTCAAGAGACTCTAAACAAATTGTTAAAATGAGTACTGATGGTAAATCGAGTCTCTTCTTGTTTGTTTCAAATTCTTTGTATTGATTCTTCAGAAGCTCAAAAAGGTGGTGACTCATATTCCCCCACCAGTGTAGGTATCAAAACCAGGTCCTGGGGCTGGGGTGACTCCCCACAACGTGTCTCATGCCGTGGGGAAGTGGTCTGGGCCTCAAAGCTGTCCTTGTTGGAATGCAAACTGCCATTCTGGGAATGTAAATTGCATGGATGATAATTTCATGCTTTTGCTGTTGGAAGAAGTATTCAGGAAATGTGCTTTAGGCATATTTAGTTTGTTGAAAAACTAAGAATGTCACATATAAGGTTTGGCCACCTACTTGGCACTGGGAACTTAATATAGCATTGTTATTTTTCTATGGAGCCAGAATGCTAAATTTGATAGCTGAATAGTTCTTGGATATGTTTCAGAAGGAGATATCTATATTTGATGCCGAACAGCTCTCTAAAGGAACAACTAAAGCAGCATATTTTTCATTTTGTAAAAGGCATAAAATTTTGGCAAGAGCACTATTTTAGAAAAACTATTAATAGGTCCTCATGCCCCAACATTCAAATAATATACTACTGTCCCAACAACTGGTAAAGGGCATTGTGTGTGACACCCCCCACACATCCCCGGACCCCAGAGAGTATGGCTGGGCTGGGCACTGGCCTGTACATACGTGATGTTGCCTTCGCATGTCGTATTCTCCATGCTTTCACAAGTCTGGGAGTTCACTTCATGTGTGTATATCTTCTCTCGAAGTGGGTGGGACACACATTATTTAAGTATTTAACAATTGTCTTGTTGGCGACATTTTAGATTGCTTTCAATCCAATGGCCAACAAACTCTCAGCTGAATCTGTAATTCCCTAGGACTAAACATTTTTATATTATCAGCAAGTACTTTATTTTCCATGAATCACCTATGTATTTCATCCATTTTTCAATTTCAGTTTTGTATTCTTACAGTTTTATGGACAGTCTTTATGTATTCTGGATACTATTTCTTTGTTTGCTAAATATTTTCTCCCGTGTGTTCTATTTGTAGTTGCTAAATGTTTCAGAACTGCTATTCTTCTGTGCCTCCCACTGCATGTAAACTTGAGATCCAGCTTGTCAATCCCAACTAAAAATATCTCACTTGGATTTTGATTCTAATAGAAATAAATGTACATTTCTTGAGAAGTGCTGAAATCTTTATAGCAGTGACATGTGCTTTCCAAAGAATGGTCTGTCTGGCCATTTGTTTTAAATGTTTCATGTTCTTTTTAAGACTCAGCTAAGGCTTACAAAACCTTGTAGGTCTCTGTTAAGAAAATATTTCCTATGAAGTTACAAGGATTATTTACCTAATTAGGAAAAAATATTAAAATTTCTAAATATTTTCATATCCACCAAAACAACATAGAGTTTTTCTTCTTGCCCACTAAGAAGGTAAATTTTATCAATTTTTCGGAGAGTGAGCCATCCTTACATTCCAGATGTAAACTGTAATTATTCATATTTTTACACCTTTAATACACAATTAGAGTCAGTGAGCTAACATTTTATTTAAGGTTTTCACAGTTAAGTTCACAAGTGAAGCAAGTCTCTGATTTTTTTGGTTATTATTCTATCTAGTTCCGGGTAAAGACTGTGTTTGCTTCAAAAAATGACTTGGGACATATGTCTCATTCTCCAGTTATTGGAAGACATGCATAAGGCAGGGAGTATCTGTTTCTTGTAACTTTGGTATAACTGACACATGTCATCTGGGTCTGATGCTGAGGGCAGGTGGGTGTTAGTCTGTTTGGGTGGCTGTAACAAAATACCGCAAGCTTACAAACAGAAATTGTTTTCTGAGAAAATGTATTTGTCACAGTTATGGAGGTTGAAAGTACAAGAGGGGGCCACCATGGTTGAGGGTGAATCCTTTTCTGGGTTGCAGGCCCACATGGCAGAAGAGACAAGGGGGCATTCGGGGGTCACTTTTAGGAGTCACCAATCTCATTCATGAGGGATCTACCCCCCTGACCTAGCCACCTTCGCACAGTCCCACTTCCTAGGATGACCACACTGAGAGTTAGGATTTCAACATCAATTTTTTGGGGGGACACAAACATTCAGATCATAGGAGGGGATACCTTGAAAGAAGAGTCTCAAGGTGAGACTTGAGACCCAATTTCTCCTCCTTCCATGATTTAAAGTGACTAGTTATCAGGGTTATTTTGTTCTCAAATACATTTATAACAAGTGTACCTGTTGTAATCTTATTTGAGATGGTATTATATAGCTCAAGGAAATAAGTGCAAAAAAATAAATAAGAGAGATTTCTTTTTTTATGAAGGCTAAGCTGAGTTAGAAGGTCTACATAGAATTGAGTCACAGAGGTTAACTGGTTTAGCTTCAAACATTTAAGATTTAAATGATTAGATTTAAGGACTGGAAAGGATGGTGGGGACCAGAAATCACCACATCTGCTGTCTTACTACAAGTATGGCCCACAGGACTGTATCATCACAGTGTCACTGGGAAGCCCCTTAGAGACGTTGAATCTCAGCTCACTGCAGACCTCTTGAGTCACACTACACATTTGAACAAGGTGCCCAACAGATGCACAGACACACTGAAATCTGAGGAGCTCTGAAGTTGAAGGTTTCCAATCAGATTACAGTAAGTGTCTTAACATACTTCTTCTGTATTTTAAAAATCGAAACTGGAAACTGGCGTGGTTTATGTAAGAAAGATGAAGTAGAAGACCCATTTTCAAAGAAAAGGCCGTGACCCTAGATTAAAAGATCTATGAAGTAAATATTGCTTTTATGTTTTCAATTAAAGTAAATGCTTGAGGTCTGTAATGACATTTTTTTCTGGGATTCCTCATGTTAACACGCTCTTTCACTTAGTCAACTGTCTACAGGTTCAGACTGTGTTGGAAAATAGGCATTCTACTACAATTCATGTTTTTCTAGATGATCATTACTTCCACCCAGAGTCTCAAAAAAGAGGCAGAGAGAAGTATTCAAGTGCATATTTTTCTATAGCTGCAGATAGGGGAAGCTTTTCATTTCTATTGCCTTTGTATTATTTGTATCTCATATCGGTTGTCTTGATGTTTTTGTTTCTGTCTTTCTTATTCAGAGTGACCAAAGAATTACTCATTTTTAGTTTCAAAGAAATAGACTTCATATTTTTCCCACAATTGTTTTTCTTTTTTAGAGATAATTTTAATTGATTTACCATTGGTTTCCAATTCTATGGAAATTTCAGGCGTACAACTCCAGGTCTCCATGTGTGCCTATACCCCGTGGCACTCACCACTATCGTTCCATGATCAAATTGAGCCCCTCCATCCTCTCTTCCAGGCCTTAATCCTTTTTATTATCTTTCTACTTCCATTACCTTTGGGTTTCCAGCTCTTTCTGTCTTTCCTGTTTTCTATAAGAATTGAGAACTACAGATACTCCTCTGACAATTGCTTTGTCCATATCCTTCGCCGTGTGATGCATTCGTGAACATTCATGTCTAAATCCACAACTCACACTTGTAGTTTTCTTTTCTTTTTATTTTAAAGGGTATTTCCAAATCCTGAAAGAAAAGTATTTTTCCACTATGGCAAAAATAGGCACCATTTTTTCTACTTCTTGCCATCCATTCTTCTATTTGCCCAAAACCCTGCTTGTTGGAGGGGTAACAACATAACAGATCAAGAGACTCTAAGCCAGTATTTCTCAACAGAAACTATGTTGACATCTTTTCTTGTGTTTGTGATGCTAATGCAATGCTTAATGTGTGCATGCTCCTGCCTCACATGTGTGTGTACTGGTGAGTGTAATCTTATGTGTACAGGAATGTATGTGTGTCTTACATGTGTATGTGCTTGTATGTGTACTCATGTGTCTCTCTGTGTGTAAATGTGTAGTGTGTGGTTAATATTATGAGCATATGTGTACAGATCTGTATACACATGAATGTATGTTCATGAGTGCTTGTGTATATTCCTAACTTATCTGTATAGGTTTTATGCATGTGTGCTTATATTTATATATGTGTAAGTATGTCTTGTGTCTGTGTTTATGTCCTGTATATGATCTGTTTTATGTGTTTGTGCATATACAAGGATTTGTGTGTGCATGTACACGTGTGAGTATATGCCTATACACATGATCGTGTGTATGTCTGTATATGTTTTCTGGGACCTAGAGGATCTCATTCTTACAACCCAGCCTAAGTTCCACAGAGCTTCTCCGCTTAGGAAAATCACTAAAACTCTTCATCAGGTACAACTTTGAAAACACTCATTCACAGTGTCCAAAGGGATGTTCCAGCTATCTTTACAAGGTCTGCATTAGCATAAATATTACATTAGTGGAGCTGTTTAGAATGTACTTACTCTTGAGAGACTCCACAACACAATCTTGAAACACTTAAGTCTGACATATGCGTATCACATTTAAATAAAATAATGAGACAACTCAGTTATGTGACAGACAGTGGGGGAGGGGAGGCACAGATTGCCAATTCTTCTTTAAAAAAGAATTTAGTCCCAAAATACTTGTGTATCAGCTCCCTAAACTTCCTTGTAATCTATGAAGTTGGCCTTTACATATCTTCCATAATATCAATGTCCTTCTAAAGGCGCTTTCTTTCCATCTGTTCCATCAATTTTGTAGGTTTCATGAGTAATAGACTCTCCCTTAAGCTTTTCTCTCTCCTGAAATTATTATAAAATTCAATTATGATCTAATACTCAGTACTTTCTGTAACTGGAGAAGCTCCCCATAGAAAGTCAGACAGAAAACTGAGTATTACGTTTATCATCTATTCAGGACACAGACTCCCTCAGCAAAGCAGGCATATTTGAAATGTAAGAACAGCCCAGATCATCCTACAAAACAGGCAGATGTACAAGGGGTGCCATTGTCTTCTCAGTGACGTGGTATACAGATACGGACCTTAAAGCTAACAGAAGGATCTGTCTTCGTGTGACCACAGGTGGAATGACTTATAAACAGAAATATGTCTCTCATAGCTCCAGAGGCTGGAAGTCCTGGGGCAAGGGAAAACCAGCTCTCTCTCTCTGCCTCTTAATGCACGAATCCCATCATAGAACTCTACTTCAAGACTTCATCTTATCCTAATCACCTCCCAAACACCCCCACCTCTCAATACCATCATATTTGGAGGTATGTATCCCAACATAATAGTTTTGGGGAACATAAATATTCAACCCATGATAAGCGTGACGTTCATGTGATATCTGTCCATGTTAGAAAAAACATAATTCCTTCAGTCTGTTTCAGGTGGAGATGGAAGTATGGAAGGACGGGGTGGGGGGTCCTTCCAGAGCAAGATATCTAGAGAAGCCCCAGCATACACTCCCCTGTATGGAAGCCACACCTGCCAGTCCCAGACATACAGCCCACACCACTACCTGCAGCAACAAGACAGGAAGCCAGCCCTGGACAATACATCCTTCACCAACATTGCAGAGAAAACCAAGCTCTTCTCTCTTGGGCAGCAAAAAATAATAGCCCTCCGCCCTGTCCTTCCAGTACTGTGAAGAGCACCTCTGGAGCCCCAGCTGATGTTGCTGGGGCAATGAAGGTGTACAGCGCCAACTTCTGCCTTTTAACAGGAGAGGTCCAGGCATATCCATCATCCCAACCTACTCACATTCTAGAAGCCACACAGCTGTTGCCCACCAGGAGACCACCCACTCCTATGGCGATGATAGTGGAGCTCCCAGGAGGTAGAGTTCAATTGATAGCTTATGGAATGTTTCCAGGAGGTAGTGCAAGCCACACGTGTGCTCAAGGTGTGAAATACACAAGGGACCCTCAGAAGGTAGCACAGCTCGTTAATAACTTCTCCACCAATGACGCTTTGACATGATCACATGTGTGCATATGTGGTTAAATTAAATTATTATTAAAATTAATTTCATGTCAATGAGTAATGGGTAAAAAGAGTATTTTTCTATATTCAAAATTTTCAGAATATTCAAAAATGGAATATTATTCAGTCTTAAAAAGGAAGAAAATTCTGACACCTACTACAAAATTTAGATTTATGAACCCTGAAAACATTATGTTGAATGAAATTATCCTGTCTTATTTTTTAAGTTTTGAAACCAAATTCTTTAAAAAAAAAAAAAAAGGATTTATTTATGTATAGAAGAACGGGAGCACAGAACAGAGGTATGTGGGTTGGAGAGAGGGTAAGAGGAGTCACCAGAAACAGAGTGGGGAGCAGAACAGGCATATTAACTAAACTACAATACTAAGGGGAGCAGCAGGCAAGACAGGCAAGGTCTGCTGTGCCAATATGTGTCACCTTTCTGGCCGGGGATCAAACTCAGACTGCAGCGGTGATAACACTGAGACTTAACTCCCTGCTTTGTTTAGAACTGGGCACTAAAGGTTTGTCGGTTGAATAGTTGGTTCCCTCTGGCCCTGTGCTGTCTAATAGAAATAAGGAAGCCACATGGACAATGTCAAATGTTCCAGAAGAAAATCTATGCAAGTTTAATGTCTATAAATAAAAATACATAAAATAAATTTCTAGTAGGACATTTGCAAGTAAATAAAAGAGTCAGGTAAAACTGGTTGAAAGGTTTAGTGATAAAATATACATATTATAAAATGGGCCATTTGAACCATTTTTAGGTGTGCATTGAGTGGCAGAAAGGATGTCCTTAGGGTTTACAGCCACCATCATTGCCTACCTCCAGAAACGTTTCATCCTATAGATATTAGGTCTCTCCCCACTAAATTTTAACTCTCCTTCAGCTTCCCCTTCTTAACAACTAACTCTATTTCACTTTCACTCTCTGTGCATGTGACGGCCCTGGGGCCCTCACATAAGTAGGGTCACACAGTGCTTGTCCCTTTGTGACCATGGCCCTTTAAGACCCAAGACCCTTCTATATCATCTGCCTAGGTGAGCATAAGGAACAGAACTGCATTAAGCTGCCCTTGTGAGCACTGGCACTGTCCAGACACGATAAGATGCACCTGAGCACACAGTACCCACAGCAGGTACCACCCACACCCCACTTTCTGGCTATGGACTCAGGGCTCTGAAAGTAGGGTCCACGACCAGAATTGTTGCACCTCAACCGCCCTGCAGCTTCTGGGAGGAATGCAGACCAAGCTGGCTCATTGTTTTTTTCATTTCCTGATTTTTTTCTGCTCTGAAAAAAAGAACCCTGTCATCACTTCAGGCCTTCCTTAAAGCCTCCAACACTGAACTCCCTCTGAGGCCTTTTTGCCTGTGACCTTTAGTAGCTATCCCTTACGTGGGGTAGAGTGGATGCTAAAATGCTGTAAGGAATTTTTCATAATTGCAAATCAAGTTCTGTATTTTCATCACAATGAAATGTGTCACTATAAGCCTTCCATAAAACTCTTTGTATATTCTGTCCCTCATACACGCAGATGAAGAGAGTTCAGGAATCTTTTACTCAATTTGGCCATAAGATGTCTGAAGCTCCTAGAAAAAAATAAATGTGCATGAATCCATAGTAGCATAAATAAGTAACAGAATAGATAGATGAACAATGAGAGATGCCCTTATGAGAGATAGGCTGCCCTTATGGAAGAATTCTATTAATAAATGCAGAAAGAATTAGGAAAATACAAAATCACTGTCAGGCAAACAGCCCAGGAGCCATAATTGTAGGCAAACTCCACCAAAAGTTTGCAGTTGAAAGTCTATTGTATACTCTCAGTTTATCTTCCCCAAGACAGTTATTAAATAATTACAAAGAAGAAAATAGTAAGTTTACTGTTTCCTGTTCATATTTATTATTATATATTGTATACTTTTATGTATGGTGACCTTGTAACATTTGGTTTCTAATTCTGGCTCTTTCCTCATTAAGAAGCTCAGCAGACACAACCTTAACCATATGCCCAAGGTCAGCATCACTGATCCAAACACAGGCATCTGTCACACACCCCGGACACTCTGCCCATGGTCTGGTGCACCATCAGCTCTCCACGTGATCATAAGAAAATGCCAGACCAACCCAAGGATGAACATGCTACAGAATCACTGACCAGAGTGCTGACACAGAATCAAGTTCAGGAAGGAAAGACTGAGGAACTGTCACAAATCAGAGGGAATTAAGAGTAAAACACAATGTGAGGTGGGGAGCCTTAAATTTTGATGTTTAATTAGTAGCGGTCATTGCACCAAGGTAATCGGTTCATTGCATCTCTGCTTTTATATCTGGCTCTCCAATTAAAAAATGGACCAATCAGTTGTGAGCAATTAGGTTCAAGCTCACTTCATTGGTTAATTATTAAGACTGAAAATTTTTAAATGAGCTGATTGACATTAAACAGGCCAATCAAATGCTTAGGTTGAAAATGGTCTGATCTGTTTTGTAGGGTAGCGGAACTATGAATGGGATATAAGGGAGAGCAAGCCCCCACTTAAATTCAGTCTACTTTGGCCTCCAAGAAGGCTTCATTTGGACCACCTTCTTTGGAAGAAGTCAGCAGCCTGCATTTGAACACAGGCATTCCTCAATCTACCTCCAAAGGCGTCAACTATCAGCCTCTGATGAGACACAGGCACCAAACAATCAATCTCCATGGGGTTCACCAGCCCCTAGTAGACTTCCAGACCTCCACAGACCTTTGAGAGACTAGGACTACACCTGTCTCTGGACCTGCCTCTGACATCTCCTGCAAGGAGCACCACTGGGCTCGGCCAACATCTCAAAGAGCTGAGAACAGCCTCTGGTTCTCTAGCACCAGGTCCTGGTTCTGTCCAATCCGCTCCTGTCTGGTCCAGCGCCCAGTCAGCCTCCCATTGCTGCAAGGGTGGTGTCACCTCATCTTCCCAGAGCAAACTTTGTTTGGGACCTCTGGACGTGGCGGACACTATCTCAGTGAGATAGCTGGCCACTCTTGGTCTCAAAAGTGGTTTGATCTTCCTAATCTCTTGTTTGTTAAATAAACCCTGTTATTTTTGAACCCTGAGCCTGAGTGGTCTTGCAATTGTGCATATGGGGGAGAACCCACTGCCAGTGACCTGTCCTTCACCCTGGTCACTGTCCCTTGGCACTCCTTTGTAGTCTTTGGCACAGTTTTTGTACAGTTTGAGCCTGGTTGAGTGCTGCTTTGGTGCTATTTCACAAGCTGCAAACAAAATACTTCTTTTCTAAAGTTTTCTTGGCCGTTCTTATGCAATCATTTTGCTTTAAGAAAATTAAAATAATTCCTGCCAAATCAAACAAAATTCATTGGGATTATATTTGGTATTGCATCACATTTAAAATAAATATATAAAACTTATTAATGCTTTCAGTATATTAAATATAAATAATGGATAAATATGAAATCTAGTCATGAATAATATAAACATTTGTCAAAAATTTACATTTTCAAGATTTAAATATTCCCCTCTAGAAACATGCGGTCTCTCCCTACCTTTGAGAATTGACTTACATGCTAGAAAGAGATTTTATAACTTTCTCCAGGTGTGTTTGGCCTTTTATCATAAAATTTTTTTCTATGTATTTATGTTTTGGGTGAAGTTTTAGCTCATTCCCATAGGAAACTAGCTGTTACTTGAAAAGAAAAGATATTTGTTCCAACCACCTCTCTAAATATTTCATTCCATTATTTATTTTATCAGAAGTCCTTATATCGTTTAGATATATGTCAGCATCTGTAAATAGAGGATTGAATTTCATGTCAATGTTTATTTCTCTAGATATAAGCTCTATAGAAGAAGGAATGTGTCCTTGTTTTTTCTATATTATATCACAAGCTTAACACACAGTGAACCCTCAATAATGACTGAAGTAAGTGTTATTCATAAGAAAGAAGGGGGCTGGGGTTGAAAGGGCGTATGTACTCATTGCCAGGTGTGGCGTTCACTGCTGGGTTGTAACAAGTTGTCTTTATCCTCTGCAGGTAACAGCTCATCTTGGAGCCCTCTCTGGTGCATGACCCTTGACCTCTCGCCTGGATGAAACAGTCCCATGATACCCCTGGCATCTGGGGCTATCTCCTCTAACAGGATACGTTTCTGTTCCCAAATTCCCAGCCTGCTTTAGTTTCTTCTGAAATCAGAACAGGAGCCAGTGTTCACTGAGTCCCAGCCCTGGGCCCAGTCCCGTGATGGGCACATTTTCTGAATCTCTCCTTCAAGGGTCCTAAAAGCCTGTGAGGTAGATATTGTTATTATATTTTTTACTCTTGCCACTGTGGCCACTTCTATTGGAATTAACAATCCCTGAAGATTAAATGTTGCTCACTTAACTGGGAGTCTAACAGAGAGTTCTTATTTAAATTTTGTTCTATTAACTATTCTATTCTTTATTCACCAGATTTGCTTTTGAATGATGCTTTTATTATCTTAGAAAGAGAAAAACCCATCTCAGGATGACAAAAACTTTCTCCCGTTGAGCCCCATCAAAACAAAATATTGCCACCCTGAGAGTCTCAAAAGTCACATTTTTAAAACGATTTAAACATTTCCTCAAAAAATTAAACATTGAGGGTCCTCCCTGGTGGTGCAGCGGGTTAAAGCACAGCACTAAGAAGCTAAAGCCACCTCAGCATGAGTTTGATCACCACCCTCATGGGAGGCTGACCCACATGGCACAGCAGACTTCACCTGATCTGCCCACTGCTCCCCTCAGCAGGGCACTTCGTCAGTCTGCCTATTCTGTTCCCCATTCTGGCTTTAGTGAATCCTCTCACCACCCCTGGCCCTCCTACCTGTACCTCAGTTCTGTATGCATAAATAAATAAATCTTAAAAAAAAAATTAAGCATTGAACTGCCATGTGATCTTACTGCCACTCTGGGGTACATATACCAAAGAATTGAAAACTGGGACTTAAACAAATACATGTACCTGCATGTTCACAATAATCATAGGGTAGAAACCCAAATGACCACTGGCTAGTAACTGGATAGAAAAATGTGTTCTATGCTTCCAGTGGAATAGTATTCAGTCTTCAAAGTGAATGAAACTCTTACATATACCATAACAGGGATGAAATTTGAGGGCACTAAATGCAGTGAAATAAGCCAAAAAAAAAAAAAAAAAGGACAAATACTGTGTTACTGCCGTATCTCTCAGGCGAGGAGCCTAGAGTTGCCACATTCATAGCGACAAAGAGAATGATGGGTGCTAGGGGTTGGGGAGATGGGCAGTTAGTGTTTCATGAAGACAGAGTTTCAGCTTCATATGAGTAAAAAGTCTTAGAGATGGATGTGGTGATGATTGCAGAGGAATGTGCTTTCACTTTCTTAAAAAAATATTTATTTTTGTGTAGAACAGGGGTGCAGGCCAGAGTTGTAGGGGTCAGGATTCCCCAGAGACAGAGTGGGGAGCAAGACAGGCAGATCCACTGCAGCCCACTGAAATGGGGAGCAGCAGGAGAGACAGCTGCTGCGCCATGTGGGTCACTCCCTGGCCAGGGATCAAACTCAGGTCACAGCAGTGATAGCACTGAGACTTCATCCCTAGGCCACCAGGGAGGCCCCAGTGGGCTTTCACTTAAATACTGGAAAGTATACCTAAAGTGGTTAAAATGGTAAATTTTATGTTATGTAGATTTTACTACAATGAAAAGTAGTTATCTGTGTTATATGTGTGTGTTACATATGCACATGTCTAAACATATATCTAGATAACTAAAAGCATCTGTATCTGTTGTGTGTTATATGGTCTCTCCTAGTAACACTGAGGGTCAGAGTCAGCCTACTGGAAATCAGTTTAGTGACAGTAGTTTCCAGGTCTTGCTGATGTCTTCAGAAGTGGCTGAACTATGTGCTCAAAAACAAAACCGACCCTCTACTCACTCAGCACTCTGATATCTAATGCCTGGGTTTCCACCTATTATATATGGACACCAACTGAGTGTCCACCAGTTTAATTCAATTCTGACAAAAACTAGCCAGCATGAATGCAGACCACAGAGGTTCTGGGCTCCGCACTGCCTCTGCTGCAGGTGTGACTCACACAGCGGCCCCAGCTTCCTCAAGTCCTGCCAGCTGACTACGATCGGAACTGCTACAAATCCCGCCTCACAGTCGCAGTTGCTGTAACAACTCAGATTACTCAGGAAACATGTTAGCGGTTCATGGTAAAGGACATCGTGAAGGATACAGATAAACAGCCAGGTGAAGAGGAGAACTACGAGGTCCAGAAAGGTTAGGGGCGCAGGAACTTCTGTTCCCCAGGAAGCTGGTGGGGTGTGTTGTTCTCCTAGAAAATGGATGTGTCGGGGCCACCCGACCCAGGCACTGAAACTGCCTGAATTTGATGACATTCCTATCACCCAGGAGCCCTCAAGGAATTGAGGGGTTCAGTATAAGATACACATGTCACCCCTATACTCAGGGTGGGTAAAAAGGACTTAGGAGTTTGGTGCCAGGAGCCAGGGCCAGAGACCAAATGTATATATCTTACTGTTACTCTCCTCTGGACCTGAGTGTTTGTCACCTGGAATTTATAAGCTGTTTTGTGCCTGAATAAAATGTCGATTGCTGCAAGTGTGCAAACACCTACAATGACCACTCGAATCACAAATCTTTGCGGAAATTATTACTGGTCGTTCTCCAGATAAGAAACTCATTTGACTATTCCGTAACTACTTTTCTTTAAACTTTCGTATCCAAAATGATCTTGAAGGAATCCATTTCTGTTTCCTAAGTTGGCACTGAGGGCCCATCTGGTCCATGTGACTTTCACAAATGCTCCCAGTACCCACTGGTACCCCAATCAGACTTGCTGTGCGGGTAGCAGGTCAGGATGGAGCCTCCAGCATCTTCCACCTGAGTCTTGTGTTGGTCTAAGCTAAGGGAGGGGAGCCAGCAGAAAGGACAGGGTGGTCTTGAGGGGCACAAAGAGCCAGAAATTATATCAGAGGGCTCGTGGGCACGGAATAGTCTTGATTTGGGTGTGAGCAACTTAATGGACCTCGTCACCCAACAAGAGAAGGCAGGAGGGGAGCAGGATGGTCTCAGAAAGAGGCAGACTCTGGTCAGGCTGCTGTGGGGCACCTTGGGGTATCAGGCCAAGGAGCAAAGGGCCATGGAGGGTGCCCACCTCACAGGGCGGGCTCAGCAGGCAGAGTGCTCCAGGAGGAGCTGGGCACTGACATTGAAGGGGCAGGTCAGAAGAGACCTTGAAAGAGAACAGGCCCTATGACAAGGGAGAAAGTGGATGCTTTTAAGGCACAATGGCAGCAGTATGCAATCTATTTTATATTTATTCTCATTTTTTCAATGTCAGTCGCAGCCCACAAATTAATGTCACAGTCCACTCATGGATCCCAATCCACATTTTGAAAAACAGCGTAACAAGCCCTTGGCCCATCAGCGAAGGCCGTCCCCTGCAAGCTCCCCCATGAGGACTGTGCTTCCTTTGTGCAGGCAAATTGGCAGTAACAGGTGCATCCTCGCTGGGTGGGATGAGCTAGGAGGACATTGTGGAAAGTGGGCGTCCCCCAGGATGGCCTGTCCCTGGGGGGAGACGGGGGTCAGCCGGGGAGGGATGTGAGGGGCAGTGCCCTAGATCCAGATCTCTCTGTGCCCATGTCCTCACATGCCTAGAGGTCAGCTGCTCCCTGTATGGTAGCCCAGGGGGAGGCAGAAGACCAGGCAAGACCTCCCCCAAACAAAATGCCCTGAGGGAGTGACCCCAAGGCAGCACACCCCAAAGGGACCTGTCACGCTGTGTTTCTGTTTCCTATCGGAGAGCAAGAACCGCCAATGAGAGGGAGCAGGCAGCGGCAACAGCACCCCACCATGAGCCCTGTCACTCAGGGGACTGGCGGGCCTTGGGTTTCCTCCAGTAACTAATGCATAATGAGTCCCACACGCTGCCACCTGTGCAGCTTCATTCTGAGGGGAAATCCTGCCCGTTGGAGCCTGGCTCCAAGTGTTCCAATACAAGGCTGCACAGACTCATGTTTCCTTCAATCAGACCCCACGGTATCATCTTGTCTCTCCCTCTGACCCATGGGAGTGTGTCCCCAGAGCTGTCCAGGGACCTTGACGTATCTGTCCCCCCATTGTTTCAGGCTAAGCCCAGGATCCACTTTGAGAGGTTTGCCTGTGGCAGGCCTAAGCTGTAAAATGTCCTGCAGAGTCTGCTCCTGTGCCTGGAGAAGCCCGCAGTGACTGATGGTGTAAGATAAGGGTCACCGTGTATGTAGGCCCAGAGGTCAAATCTGGCTCCTGAAGCTTGTTATTCTAAGCCAACTTCGTTTTGAACACAGTGACACCCATTCCTGTGCGGTCTGTATCTGCCTCTGCCTGACAGTGGAGGGTTGAGCCTTTGTGACACAGGCCGTGTGTACACAAAGCCTAAAGTGTTTTCTACCTGGCCTTTCACAGGAAAACTTGCCAAGCCCTGATTTAAGAAGTCCACCTATCTGCTGGGGAGACCCCACATCCCAGCCCCAGTGCCAGAGATGGGCCATCCGACTGTGAACAGCAGAGACCCCAGGAAGAGGGCAGAGGGCCCATCCCCCCAACCCCAACCTGCAGAGCTGAGAGGAAAGAATGGAGGTTTCACGTCATTGCGTTTGGGCGATTTATTACACAGCAACAGATAACTGGAACCTACTCCCTCTCAACTCCCAATAACGACAGGGTGGAAGATGGAACAAAAGGAGCCCACTGCAAGCCAGACCTGAAACCAGGGGTGAATGAGTTCCTGAGGCTACGAAGAGCAAACTAACTGATGGCAAAGTCTTTCTGGAGAAATACCATAACTCATCACGAAACCAGCTTTTCAACCACAGACTTCTCTTTCCTTTACCTCGTACGTCACTCTATTCTCTGCAACAGTTTGACCACATTTGAGTTTGTGGGTTTTTGCCTTTTAAATGAATGTTATCATTACCAATGGTCGCCCAGGATGGGAACTTCTCATCTCTCTCACACAGAATGTCCACCTGTGTTCCTCTAGACGCAGCAACAAGCCCTCACACCAAATTCCAGAGAGGCGTTTTAAACAAACAAGCTTGTCCTTTCGAGACACCCTCGACTTGAAGAGACAGGAGCTTTCATAAAGCCAGTCCACAGTTTTAATGGTTCTGTTCAGCCTACATCCATCATTGACATCTGTTCTTTAGAGAAAGTGAAAATCAGAACACATTCTATTTGTCTCATTTCCTCAACAGCATCTTGATAAAAGGTCTTTGCCCTCTTCCCCCGGCAATAGAAACTTCTACTTGTAGGAGACAAAGGGCAGAGTGGGGAAGGGAACATACGCACCCCACCCAGCCCTGGAAGCCATTTGGGGTGGGGCTGGAGCACAACCTGACAGGCCAGTGGGCTCCTTCCCCACACCGGGGATGGTCGTAGGAGGTCCTAAGGCTGCCTGTGTCCTAAGGCAGAATCTGCACTGCCTGGTAGAAGGCTCCCCAGATATGCGATGGAGATAAGACGCAGGGGTGACCTGAAGAGGGGGCAGGCGCTGAGGGGGCTCAGCTGACACCAGCAGTGGTGAGGAAATGGGGGCTGGGACTCGGGGACTGTCAGGACCGATGTCGCCCAGGCAAGGCTCATCGGCTCTTCTGCTGGGAAACAAAGACACCCCACCCCTGCATTGGGCAGAAGAAAAAGCCACACTATATGTAACATTTTCCTCTCCTTCCAAAGAATCCAACACATCATTCTGATTCTGCATCACCGCTGATTCTGGTTTTCATAAGGCTGCCTCTGATGAGTGAGTTGGTCTTTTAGTGGGAAAAAAAGAGCCAACCCTCCCTTTCACTACATGCCCCCCCACTGAAATAACACCTGCCCACGTTCACCTGTCAAGGTGTTCCCTGTTCTAGAAGTTTCCATCCTACACTGATATAAAAATTTCAACACCATCAGCGGAGGTGGTGGGTGCATCATCCTCTAAGGGAACGAGCCCTTTTCGTGGCCCGGGGTGTTGTTGCCAGGCAGCCAAGAGGGACTTCAAAATGACTCAGTTTCCTTTTCTGACCACACCAAAAGGACCCAGCTCCACCGCATTTTTCGCCTGTGGCCTCTTCCTCTGCCCTCGCGTGCTGCCACACACCTGGCCCCTCCTTGCAGTGCTCCTCCTTGGGGCTAGGACTGGGCTAGGACTGCCCTGGGGCGGGGGTAAGCACCGGGTAAGTATTCGGGCCCTCACATTCCACACCTCCTCTCTTGAAAGTGAGCTTCCCGTCGTCCCCCTAAACTGCAGGCACAAAGGGTGGCTGCAGGCACCTGTTTCCCATGGTAAGTCCACTAACACTAGCCCAGGCCTATACAAAGCTGCAGCTGCACATACATGAGGTCTAATCTTTACAACAACCCAGAGCAGTTGCTCAGCCCCCCCCCAGGGGAGGGGGAGGAGGTACAGAGTCTAAGGTTAATAATGGGTTTGACTGTCTTTAAGAATCCTATTATTTTACTTAATTGTATATACTCATAAAAAGAAAAACCATGCCATAAATCACTAACAAGGAAGGACAGTTAATTACCTAGTATCATAATACTTGGTGTTTGAGACGGACTAACTCGATTCCATCTTGGATCCAAAATTCCACTTCAGTGAACTTTTAACTTTAAAAGAGCTATTTATTGACTGGCAAGAACCAGTTTTCAGCTAGGCATAGTGTTCCCCAAGAACTCTACAGAGATAATATTTTTTCTTTTGCTTCTTTCTATAGTAACCAAGGCCAGACTAAAGAAAAGCCATGAGCTGTAAGAAATATAATTCTAGTTCTTGGAAAGCAAATTCCACAGTCCTATCTTTCTTCTACCCTATTTTGTCATTTAAAAGCCTCTTAAACAAAGATCCCAGCAGGGCACAATTTGGGCTAATGCCTGAGCCAACACTCCCTGCTTTGTAAATCTACCCCTAAATAAAGATCATTATTTTATTTCAGCCCTGGTGTGTTTTCCTCTGTGGCTAATTTTAAAATGCATCCAGCCCTTGTCGGTTTTAATGCCCTTTGTTTTAATGCTATTTGTCTCTAAAATATCCCCTTACAAGTCCACATCAGTGCTCCATCTGGTCACTGCCACATTCCTGTTTTAGGCCTGGGGCCCCCAGGGCACTCTAGCCAGGGTATGGAAGGGCAACAGTGGCCCCCTCCGGGGCCCTGGCCAAGTATGCTGGCCTGAGCCACGCTAACTCCCCCAGTCCCGCCAGGTCACACTGAGTCCTAAGAACCTTGGTGCTCCGCAGGGCAGGCAAAAGCACGTGAGGCCTTGCTTTGCACACTGGCTGCAGTGGCTCTTCAGCTCTCTCCCACCCCCATGCGCGTGCCCTCCTCCCCCACAGGGCAGCAGGCATACTCCAATTCCAATACTACGGCCTTCCTGGCCTTCCCGCTCTTCCTACGAAGCTGGCCGCCTACCTGATACTAGAACAGCCCTGGGGACAGGGGGCGCAACAGGAGAGCAGGGCGGAGGGGAGTTGGACACCTCAAGGAACTCCCACCTCCTTGAGGCCAAGGGATGACAAAGTAGCATGCCAGTGGGGGCTGGTGAGAATGGAGCCCTGACTTGGGGGCCTCAGCCAGACACCACAGAATGACTGACTATGTAAGGGCACAGATTTCCAGACTGTGGTGTTTCGCATACCCAACAGGCCTGTTGCTTGGCTGGCCAAAATGTGGAAGGGGCTCCTGGCCTCAGGGCCTTGCCCATCTGGCCACGCTAGCAGGGGGTGGACTGCAGCGCCTCCTAACTTGAACCCCCATGTCTGCTGTGGAGGAAAGGGACAAGGGAGGGCAGGACTGGCTAGTGAAGCCTAAGGGAGGCTTTCCCTACCTCTCTCACTTTCCCTCTCCATGTTGGCTGGTGAGCCAGAGGCCTGGTCACCAGAAATCCAAACAGGAAGGGATCCTCCATCCAGGCAAAAAAACCAAGTGGGCTTTCAGCAGTGAGAGTTGAAAGCTGATTCGTGTAACACGTGGGTTTTTGGCTGTGACATTCAGAGCAAAAAGCCACCAGCATAGTAGAGGCCCATCCTGCACCCTCACCCATGCTCCCAGTTGAAACTCTCCTCTCCCAGGCTTGACCCCAGACCCTCATATGCTTATAAAAACCTGGTGATTGCGAAATGCATCGAAGCTTATAAACAAGCAGAGAGTGCAGAGTGCCAGAAGCCTCTGGGTCTATGCCACACTGGGATCTTGTTAAATACAGATTATTACCCAGAGCCCTGGGGTCACTGAGACTGCATTTCAGGCCTACTCCAGGCACTGCCAGTATAGGGACCACACTTCAGGTAGAAAGAGAGTGATGTTTCTCCTGTCTTTTCCATACTTTTAAAACACCATGCCTCTCCCTGCAAGGCATACAAATCGTGTGACTTCCTTTGATGACATTTGAAAACTGCACAGGAAATTAAAGATTGCACACAAAGTGTTGGTCTACAAGGACTATGCTTGGCTATTTTCACATCCCACTTCTGCAATGTGTCAGGAGTGTCCCAGGATCTGAGAAAACAGCTGGGTGCAAAACAACAGCACCCCACAGCTGGGACCTGGCACCCCAACACCCAGAGAGAGCAGTCCTATGTGTTACTAACCCCATTTCAGGTGTTCAGCACTCACCTATGACCAGGACTAGGTCATAGGTGACCCTGAAGGGCCTTTCCTATGTGACTGAGATTTTTGATCTTAAATCATCTTTTAATCTTTTCCACCACGTGGCCAAAAGATCTTTGGATGCCTCTATGAATTCCAGGAAAGAAGAAGGCCTCCAAAGGACCATTCATCATGGCCACACATACCAGAGGACTTTCCTGGCAAGGTCAGAGACAGTTACATGAGGGCCAGAGACCTGCCAGAGACTACCAGTTTCACCCATGGGCTATGGTTTACCCACCCTTGGCCTGAGCAGTACATGTAACATGTAACATGCCTCATGTTACAGATTACCAGGGATCTTGCTCCAGTGAAGATTCTGAGAAGGAGGTGGGTGTGCAGTGTGCACAACAGAAATATGTGAGCTACATGTGTAAATTAAAGTTTCCTTTGGCAGTGTGTTGGAAACTTCTATCAATAGGATACATTATTGAGCCTAATAGATACAAAATATTGTCACTTCATCTTGTGTCCCTAACCCCATTTCAGGTGTTCAACACTCACCATAGGCCAGGGCTAGGGTCACAGGTAACAGGGATTTGGAATGAGACCCTACATTGTCTCTGTCCAGCTACCAGGCATTGCTGCAGCTGCAGGTCCAGAACCCACAGCTTGGATCGAAGGTCTAGAGCCCACTCCCTGCCCTAGGCAGATGAAACAGTTGTGCAGATTTTATACTGTTTTCTGCAAATGCTTTGGCAAGTTCTGTACCTATTATCATAAAATTATATAAATGCTGCTCTTATCTTAGGGGCTATCCAACTCCAAGTTCATAGAACCATCATTGTGTTACTATCAAGCAATTATTTCCCAAACACCTTAATCTGCTGGTTTTACACAAAACTTGGTAAGTAAACCACCCTGTGTCTCCTGTACACCAAGGAGAAGATGTACAGGGACAGGGAATGATGGGACTAAGGGTTCGGACCATGCACTATGCCGCCCGCTGGCTCCCCAAGGGAAGGGCATTGGCAGCCCTGCGGGAGACGCTTGTCATACAAACAAAAGCACACAGAAACCCAGATGGGGGTGGGGTGTTGCAGTCCCCCAAACCCAGGGAGTCAGACCAGAGGATTAATACTCTCCTGGGACTCTCAGCCCAGGGCCTTCTGAGGGCTCTGACTACCAGCAGGCTCTCCCGTACTGGGGAACCTTCTTACTGCGCCTGCAGTAAGATGCTCCGTTCACTGTATCACACGCATGCACTCATGCTCCTCATATTGTGCCAATGCCAAGCTTTCTCCAGACCCTAACTCAGGTCCTAGGTCCCGGCTCATTCACCTCTGCCTGTAGCTCGCTGCAGCACCAACATCCATGCCAGTACCATGTCCATGTCTTATCGCCCTCTCCAATGTCATGTTCCTTGGGAACGTCAGTGTCATCCTGAGATTCACCAGGTGTCCACAGGTGATGGCCAGTGCCTGCTGTGACTGTGGCTGCCCTGGTTCCTTCTGCACAGTGACCAGGGCAGGGCTAGTAGGAACTGAACAGCCTGAATTCAGCCCTGCTGCCAGGCAACCCATAGCTCTTTTTTTGCTGCTTTTTGGGTCTCTTCCTCTTCTGTCTACCTCTGGGTCTCAGGTTGCCAGTGGGTGTCCCCAGGCAGGACAGCCCAGGCCTCTCACTGCCCTCCCAGCGTCTGCATCCCAACACGTCTGCATTCTGTGAACCCAAGGACTGTTATTCTGAAGCATGTCACAATGATTTCATATTTTAAAAATCTAGAAGCCAGTCCCAATGACACACCACAGACTCAGAGGAGGAGGCAAAGGCAGGTGGATGGGCCAGACACATGCCTGGAAGAGGTTCTCAGAGGGCCTAGGATGGCCAAAGGGCTGCCATGACGTGGTGAGAGCACTGCATGGATGAACATGTTTGTAAATAAACGAAAAAGTGGAGGTAGACAGAGGACGAATGGCAACGTCCAGTGTGACCTGGTGCTGAGGTGTGAGCCTTCTCCCGCCCCACACCAGCTGGGTCTTCCTGGATGGATGGAGAGACCAGGGCTGATGGGCTGCTGTAGCCTGGGTGGCCCCTGGGAGCAAGGCCCACACCTTCTCTCACTGCAGCAATTGGGAAGACACGCCCTGCGAACACGCGTTGATTGGCATTCCTACTTGTGTGGGTACTGGGCTCCCTGAGAAGGGAACAAGTAGGAAAAACTGTGATTGGTGATGCTGTTGACTTCATCCAGGTCAACTTTCCCACCCTGACTCATCAGCCCCTAGTGTCAACTAAGAATTAATCAGGCCGAAATATAAACAACAACAACAACAACAAAACCCACTTATTCCATTTATTCGAGAGGAGGGATCCTGACCCGGGCCACACCCCAAGAGGGAGGAGCTAAGGTCTGTTTCACCAGGCTGAGGGGAGTGGGGGAGGTATTTAAAGTACCAAGCAGGGGAATGTTCTGCACTTAGGTCATCTGTTTTGAAACTTTGGGATTGGCTGACAAGGGTCTTCAGACAGAAAGTCAGGCTGGAGACTTTTGTGGGACCTTTTGTGGCAATCTACAGATGGCCACCTGTGAACTGTAGAAAATCAATCCTAAGCACCTGTAAGGAGAGGACATTACCAGAGCTGCGGCTCTTTCTTACTCACCAACCAGGAAAAAGCAGGTTGCAGAGCCAGGCACCTCAGCCCTGGCAGGCAAGGTGAGGTGGTGTGGCAGCCAGAGACAAGATGGCGTCCTCGGCATTCACCGCCCTTCACAGAAGCTTGGGGAACTGCTGAATATTTAGCCCTCTGCTCTCGGGAGCTTAAGTTCTGGGCTTTGGGGGAGGTCTGTGTCGTCAGTGTGGCTGATTCATCCTCACCTCACTCAGAACAACTGGTGTTTCATCGACATTTACGGGATGTGAAAGAATTCTTTGGGGGTGAATTCCCTCAAATACAGGAAACTGACTTCTCAAAAGTGAACTCCACTGACCAAACTGCCTGAGGAAGTCATTGAGGAGGGAAGTTCGCCCTCCCCACACGGCACTCTCTTCTCCCTCGCTCTCAGTTACTAGTTGCCCTGGAGTGACCAGGACACCTGGCCGGGAGGATTCGGGTCAAGGGCATCTCCCGGTCTGTGATACAGTGTGCTTCTGGAAGGGCAAGGTACTCTGTTCGTGGACTGGCCAAGAGAGCTAGGTGGATGTCCCAGGCTCCTCACCTCTCTGCTCCCTCTGAAGGACAGCAAAGATGCCCTCCTCCCGCGGCCAGAGTTCATGCCCCGTTAAACAGACCCACGCGTGAAAGAGCTACACCTGTTAACTGTGATGCTCCACACAGCAGGGCTGTTGACTTTTTACTGTCAACTACAAATACAGGGAGAATTAGAGCTATTTGTCGATCCATTTGTTACAGAGATTACAGAATAAAATATCCCAACTATTACTTATGAAGCGTTCACCTGTGTCTGCCCTGGGACCCTCTGAAGCATACCAACTCCGGTTTTATCAGAAACCAGAGGCCCTGCAGACCAGCTGGGGCCAGTAGCGGCCTGGCTCTGTCTCTGCCCAGGAGTTTCCATGCCCCCCCAGAGAGAAATGAGGAGCCAGGAGGGCTTTCTTCTCACCTGAAGTTGATATTTCTTCTCTAGTTGTCTGTCCCCTCACCCCCAAAACATCCCTGCACCTTAGAGATTCCTGGCATCCGGCCCAGACTGGCCCAGCTCACCAGTGGATCTCCAAGGCGTCTCCTGTTTCGTCCTTCACTCCTCATCTTCCTACTGTGTGAGAAGCAGTTATGGGGCTTGATTTCTCCTCTCCTCCGTATTTACCCATTTTGCTCTTCACTGTGCGCCCACCCTCCCTCCCCGCCGCCTCTCGCTACAAGCTGAGGACACCGGGCTTCACTGACCCCTTCTCTGTGTCCAGCGCACAGTGTCCGGCAGCCTGTGGCCATCGGTCTCTGCTTCTGCACACTGGTGTGCAAGGCAGCATCACCCCTTCTAAGCAAATCCCTTCTAGGACCTTCCTTTAGTCACAGAGAAGTGGCAATGCACACACGTCTGGGGTGACCCCACCAACCACATCAGCCTGTGAAACAGGGAAGACCCTGAAGAAACAGTCTCTGCCCAGTAGCGGGCCCCATGCGTCCGGCCAGTGTCCCTGCAGCCAGCCCTCCATCCGCGTCTATCTAAGTCCAGTGCCCAGTTGCGTTGTGCTGTGCGTTGTGCTGTGAGCAGCCTGCCCAAGGTGAGGTGTAGGCTGTGTCGCTACTCTCCCCCCACAGCAGAAAGAACAGGGCACCACATGCCAGCGTTCAGAGGGGAGGGCAAACCCACACTCTGAAACCGCAGCCCTGTTCTAGGGGCAAGGTGATATATTTAGAAAGCAGGATGTTTGTGGGTAAATCAACATTTTGCCGTAAATACAATTCTGCCAACGAGGGAGTTTAAGCTGAGGATTGCAGAAACGTATTTGCCTGAATGTTGGCAAGAGAACTATTTTCCTAAAACAGTTTCAGAGGTGATCTTCACACTGGGGGCTCAGGGCCTTTGTGGTGAGAGGTGTGTCGGCGGGTGTGGGGAGGGGTGAGGGTGGTGAGAGGTGTGTCGGGGGTGGGGGGTGAGAGGTGTGCCGGGGACAGGAGCCCAAGCCCCCGGAGGATGGAGAAGGGGTTCCCTGCCAGACCGGCAGGCCGACCCTGCCATGTGCCTTCTCCCCACTGACCCCGCTGGGCCCTGGCACTCGGCTGGCATCTTCTGACAGTCTTGTTCCCGGAGATTCGTGCAGCTAGCCCAGGCTGGTAGTTTCACTACCAGATCTAAGAGGTTAAAAGAGAATGTTGGCGTCATCATCACAGGTTTCAATAGTATGCAGGGGAAACAAGCTGTCGGGGAGACAGTCGGGGAGACAGCAGCTTAGGCCCCCTCTCCCAGGCAGACTCCACCCTTCTATCCCAACCCCCGCCCCAGGCTCAGGCGCACCCACTTATACATGTGCACACACCCATGCTCCAGGTGTCCACACTCAGGCAGGTGCCCCGCACTCTCACGCCTCCAGCCTTAACATGATCAAGCCACAGAGGCTAGTGGTGTAAAAAGCCTGACTAACTCATTTACCTGACAGGGAGCTCATGAGTTCTGGAAGTGCAGAGTTCCTGTAGACCGCTGACCTCACACTGAGAGGCTGGCCCACAAGTGACTGCGGGTACTTCAAGCCGGTTGCCCACACTGTAAATACTCCTCTCACGTGGCCCTCCAATCTTGCCTCTCCTCTGCTACTGTATCCTGACTCATCCCAGCAGTCGACACTATGTGTGAGCAGGTGTCAGGCAAGGGCAAGGTCTTTGAGAGAGCCGTCTGGGAAGAAGGCACCACATGGGGGAGGAGACCCTGGTCGGAGGGTGGCGGTGATGGGGGAGGGGGAGAAACGCTGCCATTCTTTGCAGGTCCTGCAGTGGGGAGGTGGGGTCCCAGGTGGGGTCCCTGTGAAAATGACCGATACAAATAGTTAAGTGACTCTAGGAAGGTTCTAGAATAGGTGATACAAATCTTTGCAGCTTCTGTCTGTGTCCCTTAGATCACCTGTTCTCAAGGTCCCACCTCTTGGAACCCGGAGGCCATGCCGTGAGGGTGTCCTAACCAAGGGGCGAGACCTGAAGGGGTCAAACAGGGAAGGCCCAGTTGGTTGGTGGTCCTCCTCCATGCACTTCAGAAGGCAGGACACAGCCCAAAAGCAGACCCTTCGGGAGAAACCAAAAGTATATTTGCACAGGGGGTGAAGGAAAAGGAAATGGAGAGGGAGTGACAAGAAAATTGACTGGCTGCCACAGGGCCAGGTGCCGTTTAACCCCTTCCTGCTCACATGCGTTGGCTGAGGCCTGCGCCAAGCAGGGGCAGCACGTAGAGAGGGAGGGAAGCTGCCCACTCCGTGGAGCCTGGGGCCCAAGCCCTAGAGCTGCAGGCTGGGGCAGCTGAATGACCCCTCCAAATGGCGGGCAGCAGCCAACCAGGAGAGCCAGGCTGGGCTAGAGGACAAGTCTTCAGGCTGAGCCAGCTGTCTCAGGTGGGAGCGAGAGCAACCCACCTGTCGGGTTGTTCTGTCATTTAAAGCCCACCAGCTGGCTGTGCTCCACCCCTTGGTCCCAGCAATTCGTACTCAGGAAGTTAGGGGTTGGGGCTCTGAGAACCATGGCTCTCTTCCAAGACCGGGGTGGGTGCCCTGGTCAGAACCCCACCTGAGCCACCAGCCGCCACCAGTGCCACCACCAGCAACAGGGGGGTAGCGTCTTGGGTAACCAGTTATGTCAAGCCTTAGATGACTGCAGCTCCAGCTGACTGCATCTGCCTGGGAGATCCTAAGTGACAGCACCCAGCCATGCCACTCCCAAATTACGAGTTCAGAATGACTGTTTTAAGTCACTGAATTTGGAAGGTTTTTTTCCTTGCAACAGAAAGCCAAAGTGCTATGGAAGCAAATATCAGAAGCAGCTCATAGGGCGGTCAGGAGGGCAAATCCAGGAGTGCTTCCTGGAAGAAGTAGCATCTCAGCAGATGAGATGAGAGGGGTTTCTCAGGAAGAGAACACAGCCCAAGTGAGGCAAGAGGGAGTTCTGATGCCCTGGGAATGTGTAGTCCTTGGGAGGAGAGAGGCATAATGGTGAAGGTATTAGCACAGCTGAACTTCCCCCAGAGATGTGACACAGCCCTTGGCATCCCTGCTGGGCTGACTGTAGCACACGGTTAAAGGCCCCTGGAGAGGCCTGCAGAAGAAAGGGCTGGATGGCCTCAGAGCACTGGGCAGTTCTGCTGTGTCTGACTTACAGAGATGGCACGTCTGCGGCAGCAGCTCCATACCACTCTCTTCTGAGATGCTCCTTAGACACACATATTGCAAACACGGGGCAGAGTGACACTGACCCCCTGAGGAGTGGTGAGGAGAGCTGCAACAGGCAGGTCCCAGGGCAGCAGAGGCCACGAGGCACCTCCAGGTCCAGGGCCGACCAGGTGTCGTATCTGGCAAAGGCCCAAGGAAAGGCTGGGAAGCCAAGAGGAAAGCCCTGAAAGGGACAAGGCCAGAGATGAGACCCTCAGGGGCGGAAGCTCTAGGCGCCATGCCTGGCCAACGAAGGTGAGACATGGTAGATTAGAATCTGTAAGAGACACACGTTGCACCACTTGAGAGAAGCTGGGAAACCACCTGTCAAACTTTAGTGAGCACACATTCACCGGGATGGAGCTGCACGCAGTTCTGCATCAGGAAGCCTGAGATGGAGCCTGGAATTGTGAGTTCCTAACAAAAACCCCCCTGGTGATGGTGCTGCTGCTGGGCATGAAGGGGCATGAAGAGCAAGAATTTTAGAAGAACTAACCAAGAAGTTTCCATAGTTAACCTCAGTTCTAGCAATGGCTTAGGAAACGGAGGACTTGATCACAACTAAAAATAGATTTGGACAGTTATTCCTGAGATGGTTATCAGAGCTGTGTATGTGTGTTCTACTACTGACTAACAAATAACCACAAACTTCTGAGCTTCAGATACCATTGCTATCTCTCAGCTCCTTGGGTCAAAGTCCAGACCAGCTATCCAGCTTCTCCACTTAGCCCCTTGCCAGGGCGGGTCAAAAGCTCTCTTCTGGGGGCTCTGGGAAAGATCCAATTCCAGCTTCATCCATCCTTTGCAGCTACAGAACTGAACCTCTGCATCTTGCCAGCTCAAGATGGGATTGCCCTTCGCAACTAGATAAATTCTCACACATTCCCTACCTCACCCCTAGCCCCCCAGTGTTGAGTAACTTTCATTCCTGCTGCAGAATCTCTTTTACTGTGCAAAGTAATACACTTCTGAGAGAAACACCCAAGGGCTCAGGTTTTGGGACCATCTTCCAACACAAGATAGGGGGTCTGAAGGGAAAAAATGCCCTACATTGGGCCCTCCCTGGTGGCGCAGCGGGTTAAAGCACAGCACTAAGAAGCTAAAGCCACTTTTGCATGAGTTCAATCCCCACCTGTCCAGGAGCTGACCCACATGGCACAGCAGACCTCTCCTGACCTGCCCGCTGCTCCCCTCAGCAGTGTACTTCATCGGTCGGCCTGTCCTGCTCCCCACTCTGTCTCTGGTGAATCCTCTCACTGCCCCTGCACCTCTGGCCTGTTCCCCAGTTCTGTGTGCATAAATAAATAAATCTTTTTTTTAAAATGCCCTACATGAATGGAAAGGCAAGAACAAGAGTGGACAGATTTTGCTCACCAGATAAGGACCTGAGACCCATTTCCCACTCACCAAGATCTATGAAGAGAAGCACAGATATTTAAATACTGGGTCATGGGGGTAGGGGAGGTAAGATATTTTCTGCTTCCTGAAAACATTTCACATGTTACCAGCACCATCAAAAATGATGAATTAATACTTCCAAAGCAAAATCTATTTAACTGACTGACCAGCACCTATCTCCTAAAGAACAACAGGTAAATTGCAAAGCTCTAACTAATGACACTATTCCCTGAAACACCAACTGAAAATGTAAAGACAGACAGATTTCTTATTCATTGGCTTGCACGCTTGAGCAAATCCCATGGGCAAAACATAATTCAATAGAAAATAGTTGTTTATTTTCCCAGGGAAAAAAAAAAGTCTTTGTTGAAAATGTCTAGGACTCATTGTGGCCTAAAACTCAACTCACTGCACCCTGTTTCTGACAGCTACTGGACTCTTTTTCACTGAGAGTGAGTGAAATGCACTCGTTTCCTGTGTCGGGCTCAGCAGTCTTCATGTCCATAATCAATGACCGCTTTCCCCTTTTCCAGGGTTCCTAGTTCTCCCTCCCAGTCTTCAATCACTTCTCACACCAAAGTAAGCTAGCTTTCCCAAAATTTTATAGAGGTCGTGATTTATATCCAGTAAACTACACCCGCTGAGAGCTTACAGTCTGAAGCAATCAGACTCATACACTGAGCCCCGCTGCCATGAAGAGAATGAAGATGAGGGCATTTCTACTGCACTTCAAGGACTCCTTGAACAGCTCTCCCTTCTCCCTGCACCCACTGCACTGGCCACCACAGATCTGTTCTTGTTACTATAGCTGAGTTTGCATTTTTTAATTTTTATATCAAAAGAATCAAAAAGCATCCACTTGTTCACACCTGGTTTTTTATTTACTCGGCATGATGTCAAGATACGTTTATGTTGTGGTGTGACTCAGTACTTGGTTCCTTTTTATTGCTGAGTAGTGAATATACAGTAGGCACACCTTCTCCTTGGTTTTGCTTCTCCGGGTTCAGCTACCAGCAGTCATCCACTGTTAAAAGACAGTACCTTTTGAGGGAACCAGATAGAGAGAGGGAAAAGATAACACACACTTAATTTTTGTTAAATTACATTGTGATATTTGTTCTATTTTATTTTTAGTTATTGCTGTTGCTCTTAATGATCTCAATGTTAATATATAAATTAAGCTTTATCATAGGAACATATATATGGGGGAAAAAACGAGTGTCTATAGGCTTTGGTGGCATCTGAGTTTTCGGGCACAGACTGCAGGTCTTGGAATCACCCCTGTGGGTCAGGGGTGACTAGTTCTATTGTTGATAGACAGCAAGTGGGCTATTGTGAAGGAAGCTGCTATGAGCAGTCATGAGCAGGTCTTTAGGTCTTGATGTAGACATATGTTTTCATTTGTGTTGGGCAAATACCTAGAAGTGGAAAAACTGGGTCATCTGACAGGTGTATTAAGAAACTGTCAAGTAGTTCGAAAAGTGTTTGCCTTATTTCGCATTCCCGCCAAGACTGACGTAGTGTTTTTGTCTGTGACTTCAGTCATCTAGTGGGTGTGTAGTGGTATCTTTCCACAGTTGCATTTCTCACACATTTGTTGTAAAACATATTTCCATCAGCTTATTGGCCATTTAAACATCTTTTTGGCCATTTAAACATCTTTTCACATCATTTGTCTATTTTAAACTGTGTAGTTTATCCTTTTAGTATTAAGTTCCATTCATATAATGTTTTTTATATCACTTGACAGCTATATCAGTATTGATAGTATTTTCTCCCATTCTGGGGTTTGCATTCTCATTTTCTTTAAGGTGTCTTTGGAAATACAAATGTTTTACATTTTGTTAAAGTCCACATTGTCCATTTTCTGTTTTGTGCTTTTTGCATATAATGATACAATGTTTGCCTTCTCGAGGTCACAAAACTTCTCCCCTAGGTATTTTATGTGTATGATCTTTCAAATTTACATTGTGTAGGTAACAAGGTAGGGTTTGATGTTTAAATTTTTCTGGTCTAGATGTCCAACTGTTTGAAGGACTCTCTCGTCCCCATTGAATTGAGTGTTCCTTTATGCTGGCTGTGGGTCTCTATTCTATTCAGTGGTTCTCTGTATCCAGTATTGCAACAGGACTATATTATTCGGGACACTTCCTGCTTTGCAGGAAACACTGAACTCAAGTTGGAGTTGTCATTTCACGATTTTGTAAATTGCTTTGACTATTCTAGGTCTTTTGTATTTTCAAGTAAATTTCAGAATTATCTTCACAATTTCTACACAAAAGCCTGCTGGAATTTTGACTGGGATAATGTTGCCTCTATAGATAGTTTTGAGGTTAACTACTGGGATTATTAAGTCTCCCAGTTTAGGAACACGGTACATATCTCCATGTACTCAGACCTTTCTAAATGTGTCTTTCAGAAGTGTTCTATAGTTTTCAGTGAACAGAACCTGTGCATCTTTTGTTGAAAGTATGCGTAAGTATTATACTTGATGGTGTTATAAGTGGAATTTTTGAAAATGTGACTTTTCAGTTATTTGCTACTGCTATATGTTTAATTTTTATACATCAGTCTTACAATTTGTATTAGTGGTTCTAGAGATTCCAGGAGATTTTCTTTGTAAACAAGCATGTCATGATCAGGGATGCTGTTACTTCTTCCCCACCAATTTATGCCTTTTACATCTTTTTCTGATTGTAATGCTATAACCAGTTTCTCGGTGTGATGTTGATAACAAGTAATGAAAGAAAGCATACTTCCCTATCTTGTTACTGATTCAGGGAGAAAGTATTCAATATTTCAACACTATGCAATTTTGAGTTAGCACTAGATTATTTCACAGATGGTCTTTATCAGATGGAAGAAGTCCCCTTCTTTGCTTAGTTTGCTAGACACAAAAAATGAATCCAGAAAGAGATTTTAACACTGTTCCCTCAGCAATTTATGGATCAATTAGAATAGCCCTCAGCAGACACATAGAGAAAGTGAATATCAACATTTACCTTAACCTAAATGTCATTTTTATAACATTCAAGTACACAGAGAAAATTTACCAAGATAAATTTAACACTGGGTCATAATGCAAGTCTCAAAAAATTTAAAAGCTCCAAAATCATGCAGAACAGATTCTCAGAATTAAATTAGAAAACAGTAACAACAAAATATCTGGGCAACTGCCGATATTTATCAATTAAGCCACACTTCTAAATAATACATTTCAAAAAGAGAAATAGCAATAAAGTTGAATTATACTGAAAATAGCAACATATCAAAATGTAAGGGGGACTGCAAAAACAGTACTTGGAGGGAAAGTTATGACATTAAGTGCTTACATTAGAAAAGAGGAAATGTCTTAGGTCCAAAAGGGGCCTAAGGGGACAGCTCAGCAGACTAACAAGAAACTAAGTAAACAAAAAGTAAGTGGAAGAAGAGAAACAAAAATTGGAAGTCAACACAACAGAAAACAAGTATTTGCAAGAAATCACAAAGTTAACTCTTCTACAAAGCTAAACCTTAGTATTGCTTTTAAAGATTCATTTATGTATACAAAAGTGGGTTACAGGCCAGCGGTACAGAGGTGGTGAGAGGATTCACCAGAGACAGAGTAGGGGGCAGAACAGGCTGATGGACAAAGCACACTGCTGAGGGGAGCAGCGGGTGAGATAGGAGAGGTCTGCCGTGCCATGTGGGTCACCTCTGGGGCTGAGGATCAAACTCCACTGAAGCCATTGCAGCTGGCCGTGCCCTACCAGGGAGGGCCCTAAACCTTTGTTTAATAGCAACATAAATTAACCCTTACATAGACTAATAAAAATAGTAACAGCATACAACGTATCGATATCAAGGGTGAAAGACTGGTTATCACATCAGCTTTTCTGGCTCTTGAAAAGATAAATCAATATTTCAAGAACTTTGGCCCAGTCAGGCAATTTAATGAAATGGACAAATTCCCTGAATAATACACCCTATCAAAATGTACAAAAGATAAAGGGAATAATCCTCTATTCACTAAAGAAACTGAGTTTATCGTCATAAACCTTCCCACAAGGAAACTCGAGGTCCAGATGATTTTATAAGCACATTCTGTCAAATATTAAAAAATGATAATACCAACCACACACAGACTCTTCCAGGAAGTAGAGGAGGGAACATAGCCCAGCATGTTTTATGAGACAAGCATAACACCAACCCCCAAGACCAAAACATAACACAACATTACAAAAGGAAAAAGACTACTTTTAAAACTCAAAAGTTTATACTCATGAGAGTCAGTCTTACTGTAACAGAGACAGCTTGGTTAAGCCAATGAACACTCGCTTCGGCTCCACACTTCATAGATTAAACTTTATCCCATGGTGTCTTTTAAGAATTTACTATATTTAGCATAAATGATTTTTTTAAGAAAAAAAAATAACTCAGGGCAAAGAAACAGAAAACCACATCATTGGCTTAGCAGAAATCCAAATATAGTAACTCAGAGCCTGAAAAACTGTGTGAGGCAGGAGATGATTTGTAGAAGAAGAATGACACCGGAGAAAGCCCGGAGGGAGATGGGTCCACGCACCTTTTACTGGTGTGTAGGACAGCATTTTATAACTGTGAATTTGAGTTCTCTAAAGAAAGCACTGCAGTTTCTATTTTGGGAGATGTTCTTATTGTGGTTTGCACTGCGTAATAAATGACCTTCCTGCTCCAAAGATCTGTGATAGTGAAAAGTAAGAACTTCTTTAACTGGTTATTAAGAATCATTGTGTCACCTGGAGAATAACAAGTCAGAATGTATAAATAGCGCCTGGAATCACGTGGTGCTGAGGCGTCTCAACAACCACAGAATCCCTGCATTGGAGTCCAGAGAGACAGCAACGCAAACGCTGTGGAATGACAAAGGTAACGGGATTTCTGATGACAAATTCAGGATCCACAATCTGATGAAGAGCTTCAGGCTGACTCCCAGTGTACTATATAAACAGCAACTAGCGTGTTTATGGTAGACCCAAGAACAAACAGAAAATTTCGGGCCTGGAGCTGCCAGCAAGAGCCCAGTGTGGTCCAAGAACTGTTCGCCCTGCTTTTTGACAAGATAATTAAAAATTATCAAGAAGAAGGGTTCAGAACAAGTAATCTGACATTTCTTCCTGTGCTCATTTTTCAGTAATTCACATTTACTGTATTTCACAGATCTACTGGCTTAAGAGAGAATGGGGGAAACTAAAAGGAAATGGTCCTTCCCCATGGGTTATGAACTCACTGCTCTAAAACAGCAGCCCCAATAGGTGGTTTTAAGGCAATCGGTGTTGGGGGAAGCTGCAGGTATATGGTTCCCGAGGGAGGTAGTAACTGGTGACATTTGCCTTGCTGAACTTCTTAGTCGATGTTTACTATCAGTTTTAGTGAAGGCGAAGTGTTCTTCTACTGACCTCATTCAACCCTCCACCTTCCAGTGCATTTTTTTGGGGACAAATACAGGGCTGACATCTCCATCTGCACACCAGAGCAGCATGACCTGCACATGACATCATTGGCGACAAAGCAAAAGAAGGCCGTGGCCCATGACCAGGAGCAGAGGAGCGCCTGGCCATTGCTTGTTTCAAGTCTGCGCGTCCTGCCCATACCCCTTGCAGGCACATAGGAGGGTGGGATGGCCAGTGTGTCCTCAGCAGGAAAGCTGGAGCTCAGAGAGTAGCTGTCTCTGCTCAAATCTTATGTGTCCGCTTGAAACTCCCCTTGTTTTTCTGAGTCAGCCCCAAGCTTTCCTTAAATGTGGCTACTTGAAAATTCAAACTGGAAATGATGACTCTCTTTCCTTTGTTGCAACTTCCAAAGTGAGTGCAAGTTGAGCCCTGTCCCAGGGTCACATGCCCACTGGTGATGGGCTCATTGTCCACATCCCAGCAGTTTCAGTTTATAACAGACTGCCCACTAGGTTGTTCCCACTGCGCATACCCACCTCTACTTCCTCCACATTTTCATAAACAATCAAATGCCTAGTGAGTTTTGATAGCATATTTGATTTCACAATAAACCCATCTTGTGGCTATTTAAGTTTGATGGTAAGAAAGCATGTTTGCCAGGAAGCGAGCTGTGTATTATTTCTATGGTTTAGTGGTGAAAATTTCCAAGCTGAATGGATGTGGGGAAGGGGGAACAGTGGTCAGGCCACAGGAGGGCCTAGCGGAATATGAAAGAGCACTATGGTCAGGTCCTGGGCGCACACAGGCAATGCTCCAGACAGCAAAGGGTGCAGGCTGATGCTGGGGCCTGGCTGGAAGATTCCCGACACCACACCACCTGGCTTCTTGACCAAAGCCCTGGAGGCTTACACTCCACCCCCCTTCCTACCAACCCCAGACCCATTGGCACTGAAGGAGAGGAGAGCTGGCAAGGTCAGAGTACTGAGCGGTTGGGGGAACACAGGCCAGACGCTGATGTGTGTCTGTGGGGGTCCACGAGTTGCACCTGACACTTGGGAATTGCCTGTTACCCCTTCCTTGCCTATTACCCCAATCAGCCTCTGGGACCCGTGCAGTTTCTCAGAGTGGTGCATAGACACATCACAGGGACGTCTCAAGAGAGGTAGGGGAGTTCCTGCAGCTCCATAGGGATGCAAGGGGTGCTGATGGTGCTTTAGTTCATAGGGGGAACTCATCTGTGACAATAGGGATTGCTGGGCACAGCTGAAGGCTTACCAGTGTCTGAGAGCAATTGGGGAATGGACCCAAGTGCCAGAAACTAACTTTGCTCACAAAACAAAACAGGCCATTAAGGAGAAGGCAAGGGGCTACTTACCATGTCTGAGGGGCCTGAAATCTCCCCAGCCACTTCGGGAAACAGCAGTGCGAGGTCTTTAGCAGGCTGACTCTGTCCCTCGCCCTGTCCCCTGGAGGGTGGGATAAGGCTTCCGTGGGGAGGTACAGAGGTGAGGGGAGAAGTGGGGGCAGGCAGCGGCGCCAGTCTGATAGAGGTGGTCAAGGAGCCCAGAGGGGAACGCGTTCTCTCCACGTGGTCACGAAACTTGGCGGGAAGTCACAGGGGTCGCCAGTGTCTCAGTGTCTGAGACAGCTCAGACTCCACAGAGAGCAAGCTGTTCCCATCAGATCCAGGGTCGGGCCAGTGACTTTCATCCCCTCAATGTCAGTCTTTTCCACTCATACTTGTAGCCCTGAGTTCATGGTCACCCACCATCAGGTGCCTCCCGTAGCCTCTCTGGCCCTGGACCATCCACCCAGCCATCGTCATCCGCTCTACAAACAGGCAGCAACACCTCTCCGCAACAGTTAGGAAAAGCGCATGCCCCCAAGAACCCCCACCTGTGGTCAGCAGAATAGGGCCCCGGAGATGCCCATGTCCTAACCTCTGGAGCCTGTGGCTGTCACTTGATGTGACCAAAGGGGCTTTGTGATAAAGTTTGGGTTCGTGTGGGTGAGAATAATGTCACCACAGGGCTCTTCTCGGGAGCAGAGGCAGCCTATTGGCAAGAGCAGAGGCTGGAGCGATGTGTTCTGAGGATGGAGCCAAGAGCCAGGAATGCAGCTCTAGAAGCTGAAAAAGCAAGGGTGTGGGTTCTCCCCTAGACCCTCCAGAAGAAACCGGCCCTGCGGACACCTTTCTTCAGCACAGAGAAACTAACTGCAGGCTGCTGGGCTCCAGAATAGTCAAGGGACAAATCTGCAGTGGTTAAAGCTGGCGGGTCATTGGTAATCAGCCAGGAGGCCCAGCGAGTAGCCCTCTGCTCTCCAGCCCTCCGGAGGCGACGTGGACCTGCAGCAAGCCCCTCATGAAGGGCCTGGCCCCTGCATGGAACGTGTGCAGATACCCCAAGAGAAAGGGCTCCAAGGGAGAAGGACAGGGCCCTCCATGTTGGATATCGGTGACCCCACTGCTCACCACAGGCCGTCACGGCCACTGCAGCCTGGGCTTTGTGGGTCCCTGTAACTTGTTTCCAGACTGAGGAAAGCCCCAAAGATCTGGGGACCTGCTTCCTTTCCAAGTCACTTCAGTGACAGCTGCCATGTGTTGACACTGTCCCACCAGTGACAGCCTGAACCAGCTGACAGCTGCTACCTGCTTGCACACGGCACTTGGGTCAGAGGTAAACACCGTAGCAGAGGAGGAGCAAGCCAAGTCCTGGCCTGGTAGGTTTCCATTGAGAGGAGGGCTGACCAGCTAGCTCAGTGGCTGGTGTGGGAGGCGGGCTCGGGGCGCCGCATGGGGGTTCCAGGACAGATCCAGGGCAGGTCCCTGGGGGCTCCGGGTGCCCTTTGCACCCATTTTGCTCTCTGCCCTGCTGGCCCAGAAAGCCGGTGGGCTTAGTGTGTGCACAGACAGACTCACAAGTGCGTGTGATGTGCATGGCAACACTGCGGGGTGCACATGGCCACCCCACCCCACATCACACCTCAGGGTGTACCTCCCAGGGCGGCAGGGGAGCAGCTGTGCACACGGATGGCAGCCCCTTCGGGCTTCATTTGCTCACCTGCAGGGAGACAAGCTCAGGTGTCTGAAAGCTCATGCTGTGCCGCAGAGGCATCTGGAGTGAAGACCCAGGTCCCTGGCAGCCCCGGGCGTCATGGGCTCCCGTCCAGAGAGGCCACCTTCTGCGCGTGACCCTGATCTAAGCTCTCACGCAATTTGGGATAAACTATAAATCCCACAGGGAAGGTTTCCTAAAGATCTGTTTATTGCTGTAACTCAAAATCCTAAAACCCTCCTGACCCGCAGGCAGATCAGTGAATGAATGGCGATATTCAGTATTTGGTTTGGTGGACAACACGTTTCAAAACAGTGACCATTGGGCCCTCCCTAGTGGCGCAGCGGGTTAAAGCACAGCACTGAGAAGCTAAAGCCACTTCCGCATGAGTTCGATCCCCGCCCTGGAGGTGACCCACGTGGCACGGCAGACAGCTCTCCTGACCCACCCGCTGCTCCCCTCAGCAGTGTACTTCGTCAGTCCGCCCGTTCTCCTCCCCACTCTGTCTGTGGTGAATCCCCTCACCTCCTGTACCCCAGTTCTTGTATGCATAAATAAATAAATCTTTTTAAAAAATGGAAGTATTATTAAGATTCCAAATTCCAACCCCTTATTTCCTAAATGGGCTATTTTAACAAATGGCAGGTTTGAGTACCGGCTGTGGACCTTCCTCGCGGGGGTTTTTGTTTGTAGGAAAGGGAATCAGCTGTAAAGCAACTATGAAGTCAACAAGTCCGTTGAGATTGCCCCCTGTGGAGCTCACGCTTTGCAAGATAGGTAAGTCCACACAAATAATAATTACAGAAATGCAAATCGCCACAAGGAGAGGGCTTTTCCCAGCCTTCACCGAGGACAGCAGCCACGCCCCCTCCCTCCTCACTCTGAGCGGAACAAGTTGGCATATTTTAGTGAGCAGCTTGTCAGTATCTGTGAAAATCAAAACTACAGGTCCACAGGTCGGGGCAAGCTCCGGGGCCAGAATGGGAGCAGGGTCCGCCGAGAGGAGCGGGTGGCGGCCCCTTCGGAAGGGGGGTGCTGCCGCAGGGGTGCAGGTTCCTGATTATTGCTAAGGGAGGAAGATCCAACCCCCGGCTGTAGGGAAAGTACCGGCGCCTGTCTTGGGAGTGGGGGGGCGGGGGGGCGGGGTGCGTGTTCACAGGTATGTATGTGATTGTGTGTTTGTGTGTGTGTGTGGGCATGTGTGTGTATGTGTGTATGTGCTCAGCTGCATTTAGAGGCTTCAGGAATAACCGAGGAATGATTAATCAGGACTCAGCAAGGCAATGATCAGTTAGTGCTGAGCGCCTCTCTGTGTCTGCACAGTTCTCCAGACTTAACAGATATTCAAACTCTTTGCCCTTGCAGAGCCGCTTGGAGTCAGGGGCTGGTGCTATCCCAGCACCCCAGATCAGGAAACTGAGTGAGGGAGCAGCCACCTACCTCACTTCATATCCCAAACCTGCAGGCAGCAAATCTGAACCCCGGAGAACAGGCCCCAAAATCCAGATCGGGAATATCTGTTCTGCTGTCAAAATACAAAAGGTGAAGAGGTTGTGGAACATTATAAGTGACAGCAGTCTAGATTATTTTTTTACTTTCTTTTAAAAATGTTTTTAGTGCTTCTATAGTTAAAGCTATTCTTTTAAACATGAAAGAAGTGACACATTTTCCTTTAGGGAAAGTCAGTGCCTTGGGGCTTGTCCTCCCCCTCCTGAGATGATGTAAGTGGGCTTGATGGAGAAACGCAATGCAATAATGCACAACGCGGAGTTATGCAATCGGGTGTACATTTCACATGAGTTACAGCACACCTGGAGACCCTGATGAAATCCTGGGTGTCTGGAGCTGTCAAACACGTTTTAAAAATGAAAAGGAATACACCCGGCCCACACCCTGACTTTACAACCTATAATTAATTAGGGAAAGAAAGAGGGATCTGTCTGGTTTTGTGACTTCAACTTTCCACCTGGAATACAAAGTTCTAAGAATACCACTTGGCTCTTTGCCCACAGCTTCCTTTCCCCTTCTCCTCTCACTCACTCTTCCCCTATCTTTGAGCCTTTTTTATCTCTATTTTCAGTGCTGCTACCAAAATGTGAATGCAAATAGATTCTGCATAATTCATAAGATCCACCACAAAAAGCTCAGTGCTACTACGGTGTCCCCACCACAAACACTGGGGAGCGTCGTTTCTCCCCCTCCAGACACTCCCGCCCACTCTGCCCCTGTCAAACCCACACTGACTCAGTTAATTGGAGAATCCCAAACGAGGCTTCTCACTTGCCAAGTGACCAGGAACTTTTTCTAGGGAGCTGGTGCAGGAGCCCCGGGCCCTCTCCATTCCTGGCACCCAACAGCCTTCTTGCCTCAGTTAAGTTTTTTAAAAAATAGGTGTTGATGGCATTGAAGCACACGTTCACTCACTAAATCAATGACTCTTCTTTGTGACTGCACCATGACGATAATGTGAGTAGGTTTTTAAAGTACTAATGCCTGGGTTCCACCCCCCACCCCACCTGCACCAGAGATGCTGACTTAAAGGACGAGGGTGGGTACACGAAGCCACCAGTGTACAGTTGGTGTTGAGAAGTTTGTAGGAGGAGCCCTTGAACAAAACCCAGTCCCCAAGCCCGTGACTCCAGCCCGGAGCCCCAGCACTTCCCCCCGGGCGCCACCAGCCTCCCTGGTGTGGGGCACAAGCCCTGTGTACCCCAAAAACAGGCTGGCCAGGGGAGAGTGAGCAGAGAAAGCAACCGGCCCAGACAGCTGTAGGGGTTTGGGGGGCGGGGGAGAGGCACAGGATGGGTCCCAGAATGTAACCTAGTGAGACTTCCCATTAGGCAGAGAAAGGCAAGAGCTATTTATTTCCAACATCCAAGGATTCAAGAAATACTGAGCCTTTTAGGAAAACGAGACTAAAATAAAAATGGAGAAGCCAGGATAAAAATGATGATGAGATTGAGTTAATAAATAGGAATTAAATGAGTAAACAGAAGCAGAAGATGATAAAAATTATGGCTGCAGAAATGAAAGTGAATCTTTAAAGGAGAATGAAAATCAATACAAAGTGCCTGCACGTTCTCTTGGTGCCTGAGTCTATGGGGTCTGTAGGGCGGTATGCTGTGGCCGTGAGCACACTTCTCACGAGACATCATGTCCTAATCCCTGGAAGTGGAGTATGTTAGGTTCAGGGCAAGGGGAGTTTGGTTGAAATTAGGACACTAAGATAAAATAAGGCTTGTAATCAATCAGATGACCTTAAAGTCAGGAGATTATGCCATAGCATCTGCCTGTGTGTAGCAGGCCCCAGCCTGCAGGTGAAGCTCAGAGGAGGCGGGAAGGCTGGACACCTGCTATGGCCACTCTGAAGACAGAGGCAGACTCAGCCCAGGCAGCCAGGTGTTGCCAGCAGTGGAAAGACAGGTGGGACTTGGCTGGCGTCTCCAGGAGGAAGCCGCTGACATCTTGTTCTTAGCCAACAAGCCCCATTTCTGGTTTCTGAGCTATAGAACTACCCCATAGTAAATGAATGTTGTGTCATGCCACGGAGGGTTTGCGGCAATTTGTTATAGAAATAATCAAAAATTAATATAGCTGCAGAAAAATTAGAAAAGTTTGCATATTTTATGCATAAATAGGATTCAGTTGTGCCCTCAGCAGTGAACCCCGCTTTTCCAACAGCTCCTGGTAAGTTTTTCTCCCATTCCATATACAACTTCTACAGCACGCCTTTCAGCCGCTGCAGAGAGCACATGTTCTGGAGTGATCATGCCATCATCCCCATTGTTGAAGCTGGTTCGCTTGGTTTTGATCTGAGACTAATGTTCTGTGTGCACGTCCTTGATGAGTTTCTCAGAACAAAGTCTGAAAACTTAGGTTGCTTTGCCACAGGGCGGGCACTTCGTTAAATGCGCACCTATTGACAAACAGACGGTGGCCCTGGGATCTCCCTGCACCCCGGCCCTCTCGGACAGAGGACTGAGCTGCTGCCACCTACACATTTCAGGGAGCTCAGCGAGAATTCAGTGCCCGACCTCTCCCCTTGGGGGCCCCTGCCAGGTGCAGCTGGCAGGACAGGGATGCAGAGCTGCAGGGCGCAGCCGCAGGTGAGCCCAAGCTGCCACTTACCACAGCCGTTCTTTCAAGGGTTCAAATGGGCCAGCGTCCAACGCCACGGTCAGGTCCATTTAATTGTTGACGGACAGCATCCTCTCTGAAACTTTAGTTCCTTTAAGAAAGGGACCTGTTTTTTTTTTTTTTATGACATTCTTTCAAATTATTTTAAGATTTTTAAAAGCTTAGATACTTTGATGTGCTTTGGCTCAAAGAAATGGCTGAGAACTGTCGCTTGGGATCAGAAGGACATCGGAAGATCCCCCCTTCTTTCTGAGTGTCCCCACCACAACCAGGAGGACACAGAGCACACTTCCGCCCCCTAGGAACCCGCGGCCTCCCTTCGGGGTGGCAATACTGGACAGTTTCCCGTTTAGAAAGCATGGCACAGGGTGGCGATGGGCAGGCGTGTGGCTTCACGGCTCAGCTTTGGGGGAAAGTCCCAGTGGAGAGCGTAACCTGCCTCTGACACAAACAGGCCAAGTAGGTTGCTTCACCAGCGAACAAGACCAGCTGACAGCTGCCACCTCCAGCACCGTCTGGACCAACAGTCGCAGATGACTGTGCAGGGCAAGCTGGTGGCTTCCTGGAGCCAGACCAGGCCCAGCGGGGCCCTGATGTGCTGCTCCATGCAGCGTAGGGTCCTTGCCCTGCGCAGTGCCCAGGCTGCCTTTACGCTCTCAGAGACGGCCTCAGCCCCATTCCAGGAGGAAGTGTCCTTCTCCTCAGCCCGTTTCGTGTGTGTGAGTGTGTGTGTGTTGCAGGGTACTGTGTGAATGGTGTCTGTGTAGGTGGTCTGAGTCAGTGTGTGGTGGTGTGTGTCTGTGTGGTGTGTGTGAGGAACATGCCTGTGTGGCGTGTGCCTGTGTGGCGTGCATGGCAGATATGTAGTCTGTGTGGCGTGCTAGGTGTGTGTGTGGAATGAGTGTGATGTGTGGTGCTGGGTGGGGTGTGTGTATGGTCTCAGCGTGCTATGAGTGGATGTGGTGATAGCTGATGTGCGCATGGTCTCTGGGGACCTTGCATGTGGTATGGGTATGTGGAGTTTGCCTGTGTTTATGGGGGAATGTGTATGGCCTGGAAGTGATGCGTGGTGTGAACATGCATGTAATATGATATGCGCATGTGTGGTATGTGTACACCTGTATTTTGGATGTGTGTGGGGTAGAACTATTTACTTTTCTTGGAGAAAGGCCGAGGGGCTGAAAAGCAGTGAGGCAGAATGCAGAAAGCACGTAAGCAGCAGAACCCAGATTCCCCTGCGTGAGCCACCCAGATTTGGGGAGAACTGTTAGAAGTTGCTGGTTGGAGAGCCCATCTAGGATCGGCTGGAACCTGCAGCCCCGGCTCCCTGGGCTCAGCGTGATGAGCTGCCCAGCTGGGCGCAGGGCTGACAGCACCTGTGTCCCCCCACCCCACGCCCCAGCATCCCAGGAGCCAGTGCCTCTCAGCCTGGACAGTCAGAGCTAAAGCAAATGTCTGATGGCTCCACAGCACCACACCTGGGCACGGAGCACAGCTCATCACAGAGGCAGAGCTTCTGGTGTGCTTGGTTTCTCTGACTCACGGGAACCCCTCTCTAGGCCTAACTTGAGGCGTAACGGTGCTGGTAGCACAGGGGTTATTTCAGGGGCCTGAGAAAATGCCTCCATCCCCCCCACACATGTGGCCCCCCCACACATGTGGCCACCCCACACTACACCTGGTACCTGGTAACACCTGTGCCCTCCCGTAGGCTACCAAGTCACACAGGTGTTTCACTCCATGGAATCATCACGCCCCCGCCCCACATCTCACAGGCAGGGGGACTCTGCTCCAGCATGTGGCAATGCTCCCCCCCCCGATTCCAGGGTGATCGCCCAGATCCTATGAGCAACCCTCTGGCATAT
Source organism: Condylura cristata (assembly GCF_000260355.1). Classification (NCBI taxonomy): domain Eukaryota; kingdom Metazoa; phylum Chordata; class Mammalia; order Eulipotyphla; family Talpidae; genus Condylura; species Condylura cristata. Next base: position 17,477,353 of record NW_004567118.1, on the reverse strand, counting down.
AACACTGTTCCCCCTTCTCAAACCTGACTGCCTGAGGAGGGAGGGGGCTGCTTTCACGGGAGGCAGGTCCATGAACTTGAGAGTCTCTAGAACAACAGATGGTAATTTGTTGACACTGAGAGATTTAAGGGGCTCAATTACCGTCCTACTGAAAAGCTCTCTCTAAAATAAGAAAGCACACAGATTCCTCAACACACAGAAATCGCTGACAGCTTTGTTTTCAACCCAGCAGGAGTAAAAAGAAGCTGACAACTTATTTTTGCAGGTTATGCTCATTCAAGTCTATTTTTAGACCTTTTTCCTAAGTAAGTGCACCAGAATAGCATTCTGTTTGAAAATCACCATCTGCTCTGAGCAGTGAGCCCTGTCTCACAGGGTCTAGATGGGCTGGCCTGGTCAGTCACCGGGCGTTTCCACAAGAACAAAGGGGTGTTTGTGTCTCCACCGCGGTGGGTGTGCAGCCATCTCTCCAACATCACAGCCGCGGGTTGGGGGAGGTGGGGCAGGGGAGCCTTCAATATCCCTCAAACAACTACTACTAAATATATCTTACTTATAAGTTTAACACCACAAAAATTTGTTCTGTCCTTTGGGGAGTTAAAATAATCCCTTGTATTTAAATAGATTTCTTATTAAAAGCCTAACCAACCTTATCTTGGTTGTTAGATAAAAATTAACCTATGGAAAAAAAAAGGCAGAAAGGCCCTCCCTCTGGCATGTGGTTCTGAGAGCTGCCCGCCCACTCTGGTCACTTTTTCTTGCAACTCCCAGAAAGAGGCCCACTCGGTGGTGACTCACCCTTCTATGGAAATGCATTTGGTGCATGAACTACATCATGGGGTTGCAACCTGACACGTGAGGCATGGGTGGGGTCTCCTGGAACCCCAAGGCCAGCATGAGAGGCAAGAAGCCCCAGGCAGGGACTCACCTGCCCACCTGCTATTTGTAGCCTTCACTAAACTTAGCTGCTTTCACCTCTCAAAACCTAGACATTAAATTCCCTTTGGGGGCACAAGGGAAAACAGCTCAGCAGAGAAGCTGGCAGACATCGGTCAGGGACAGGCGTGAGGGCGCGCAGCAGAGAAAACAAGACTGTTCCCCCAGGAGCACCTCGGCAGGAGGAAGGAACCAACCAGACTTGGGGAGCCTGAGGCCGCCTCCCACGGCTGCCACTGCCACAGCAGCTGTGCCTGGCCCTGGGGTGGGGTCTGCCTGCGCAGAAACCCTGACATCCCATGACCTAGGGGGCATGGAACCCTTCTAGTGTTCACTTTTTCTGACCTCCCTCACATCTCCCAGGATAATTACCAAAAGGTAATCATGCTCATTAACACACGCGCAGTCCAAATACACAAATTCCTTCTTGGGGAAACCAGTACTGTACTAAAAAAAAATAATAAAATAGATGGGCCCTCCCTGGTGGTGCAGCGGGTTAAAGCACAGCCCTAAGAAGCTAAAGCCACTTCCGCATGAGTTCGA
>NW_004567118.1:17434864-17475664 GCF_000260355.1 Condylura cristata | reverse complement strand
CCAAAGTCAAGTTATGGCATGGGGCTTTCTAGCCCACAGTGGAGCTCGTCTGAAACTTGATACTTGAGACAGCCAGCCTCCTGCTGTCTGCTCCCAGATGCAGGAAGCAGCCTGCACTTGGTCACTGCCCTGTCCAGAGGCCCTGTTCGTAGGCCGCACCGGTTGCATGGGGGCCTGCTCCCTGCACCTTTGCACGGGCTCTGGATGCCTCCAAAGTCAATGTTTAGCCAGTCCATTATCGACTTCCATGGGATTTGGGAAGCCAGGGCTTGGGGAGTATGCTTGGAGCGGAATCTTCCAAAAAGATCCCTTGTATAGAGGGAAAAAAAAAAGCCGTGTATAGAGGTCCATCCCAGCAATGAAGCTAAGACTAGGATGTGCCAGACTCTGCTGCTGAGGTGGAAAGCCAGCCCCTCAGCGTAGCGCTAGTGTGAATGTCACACAGTTCCATTCGCACACCCCCGCGCTGCTGTCGCATGTAGCAATGGAAGGTGCCCAGAGAGCACAGTCATGTAGGTCTGTTCTGCAGAGAGAATGGGAATTTGGGCCTTGGAAGAGAGCGTTGGTGGGGGTGGTAGGGGTGGCGGTGGGATTCCTCCCCCGCTTTCCTTTCCATTCTCATTTGCACCGTGTGGCAGTTCTAACTAATCTTATTATCACTTCAAACTTCCCGGTACAGTGTCTTCTTTTTCAGAAGAAAGCAAGCCAAGTGTTCTCTTCTTTAGAAGCTGTATGTGGGGAAGAGCCCACCAGAATTGCCTAGGTATCAAGCAGCTAAAACTTGTCCACCTGCTCCCCGCAGTTGAAAAGAAGCCTCTGTGTTTCTGAGGGTGGACACCAAATACTTTGAGGAGCAAGACATGAGAAAACTGGCACTTAGCTGAGAAACCAAATGAAAGGATAAATAACAATGGAGGTGACTTTAGGTGAATCTGCACTTTAGTAAACACAGCCCTTACAACATCGGGAAAACATTGATGCCGCTGAGTCCAGCATATTTACTCGTGGCAACGTGGATTTGAAGGGTCTTGCAATAGTGAAATGGCTTCCTGGATATGCTGGCCACAGTGCCAGAGCAAAGTGAGCAAAAAACGTGTTAATAACTAGCAACACAGGCACACAGGTCAGCCCAGTCACACCAACCAAGCGAGGTGAGCATGTCAACTTTGTCTCCCCTGGGGCCCAATCCTCCCCCAGCACCCCCAGGTGGGCCAGAGGGAAGTGCACGTCCTCATGGTGGGAGGGCGGGGGAGACACCAATGTCCTCCCCTGCATGGCCAAGCCAGCTGGCAGGAGAGAAGCAAGGTGGGAGAAAATGGGGTCTTGGACTCATCTGAGGTCCAGATACTCCGGGAGCCAGCTGGTCAGTCCAGTTTGCCTGTCCAGCTTAGCTCTGGTTAGACCGTTGCCACCACCAAGTCTGCCAGCACAGAAGGCAGAGGTGACTTCTCACCAGTGCCCTCCACTCGCTCACCCTCCTCCCGCACATTCCTTACCTCCCCGGCTAGTTTCAGTCCTTGTGGGTGGCCCCAAGCTGGAGAGCACTGGCAGCCCCTTCACCCCACCCCAAGCTCTCTACTGTTGTTCCAAGGCAGAGGCCATCAAGCTGAAGTCTAGAGAGCACAGAATCCTAACACAAATCGCTAAGAGGCACAGCCCTTGGAGAGCACCCAATCCGGACCCCAAGCTCTCCACTTGACAAGCCTCCCCCATGGTGAGTCTATGCAAAGCCACATAGTCTAAGCGGTCTGTTCTCAGCCCCTGACACCCCCAACACTGTCTACGGCAGCACCCGCTGAGTGTGAACTAGAGACAATGTAAAGACCCTGCAATGTTCTTGCCAGTGTCCTGCAGGGAAAAGCCCATCAGCAGGAACTCGGGCAACAATACTGGCTGACTCGAATCCTACCATCAGGGAAGTGGGACAACAACTGTGAACCCTGCTGGACCTGTCACATCCCTTCCTACCACACAGAATATTGAGTCAACGCAGAGCTCTGCTCCGCCCTCTTTGTAAACGGGTACCTCCCACGCTGAGTACAGAGTGTACTAAGAAGGCTCAATAACACAGGCAGCCTGGCTCTGTGTGGCCTCCAGGCCTTCAGGGTGCTGGTCACCATCTAGGGGTCTGGATGGAGAGCTGGGTGCAGTTGCTGGGCAGAACTCGGTGGGGGCCTTAGCAGAACACCTGCGTCTGAGAAGGAGGAATGCTTTAAGGCGAGTTATGGATGTGTGAGGAGGAAGTTTCAAGGCAGGGGGTGGGTGAATTGTGGGGAAAGGATGACTGACGAGGTCATGATTTGGCTCTGTGGCTACTGTGGGTTTGGGGGCCAGCACAGTAACACTCCTGTTGAAAAGGCCCCCCCCCCATCCACTCGTCGTAATTATTCCCATGGTGTCAGGGAGGATGTGGTGGAGCAGGTTCAACAGAGGCTTCTCCTGGAGATTTCACGAGCGAGCTGAGTGAAGAGAGGTCTTCTTGCTGCTGCCTGTTGGTGTGGCAGGTGTTTGGGTGAAATCAGTCTAGAGGACCAGGCCACTGGACAAAGCTGCCACCAGAGAATGCAAGAGGAGAAATGGAGTTATCCCCGCAGCCTGCACCCTGGCCTCAGGTGTTCCCGAGGACGCAGCTACCCTGTCCTGCCAAAGCCCTGTGCTTGCAGCAACACTGTTCCCTTTGCTTAAGCTTCTCTGGTTGATGTCCTGCCACTCGCCAACAAGATTCTTCATACATCATTGTAGACTCACTCAACTGAGATTTGGAAACTTTACAAAATGCAGAAACTCAGTTTACCTTTTCAGTCATATGAAATCAATGAGCTGTCACCCTAAGTTCCATCATTCACGGGGGCCTGAGAGTCCTGTTTTTGTAGCCCCCAAATTATTTACCAAGCATCACTATGTAGTCCATACCTACCTCACAGACGGAGCTCTATAAAATACAACAGACATTTTCACAGCAACCCAGAATCATAAGCTAAAATGAAAACACGATGGTGGAAGAGTGGTCACACATGAACTAACCTCATGAAACTTTTGCTCCTAAAAAAAATCCCAGAGGTTTCTCTGTTTCACTCAGTGGCTTTAAAACAGTTGCTAATTGGGTAAACATTAAGAGGCCAAACACATTCGGTTATTTCTGAAGCACATTATGATGAAGTTCTGTTTGAATCTTCCGTATTTGTGTGATGAGAGTTATGTCACAAAGTTAATCATTCCCAGAATGCTTGCATTCAGGGTAATGAAAAACGTCTTGTGCAAGCAGCCATTAATCAGCGCGTCGCCTTGCATAACGGTGCTGAAGCACGTGTCAGGACCCTGAGACCTTGCTGTGTAGTGCAGGCCAGGTTTGTGCCTCCTGCTGACCTTTCCTGAGCAGAACTGGAACCACGTGACACACATTCCTGCCAACAGTCACTTATCTTAATTTGGATGCTATGGAGAAATAGAAATTTCAGTTCCTTCGGAAGTTCTAAAAAGACTTTGAAATCCGTAGTTTCTGGCACAGTGCTGAGACTGGCTGAGAGGTGTTACTCTTGGTCATTACGAAAACTACCCATTAAAACTGAACTCAAATATTTTGCTCAAGTGGTTTCTGGCATTTGTGTTAGAAACAATAGGCACAGCCTCGCAAGATTACTTAATATGTAAGAAAAGAAAAGCAAAAGGTCAGAGACTTTAGGAGCCAAAGACCTAGGCATAATACATCAAATCTCAATCCATCATGTTTGAAGTTCTTGAGCAATAGCATTAGCGAGAAACTATTACTTAATCTTGCCAGTATTATCCGAAGAGGACACTTGCGAAATACTCAAGACAAATATGCTGTTTTTATTACATGAATCAAAAGCCTGTATGGCATAAACTGTTTTTGTAACAGCCTCTATGGAGCAGACTGGTAATTAAGGTAGAGTAACAACAATGACCATGTTGTTTGAGGCATGCTGAGAGTTAATAGTGTGGACAGAGGTGTGATTACTCCTGTGGAATTCCCACCTGTTGTTTTCAATGACACTTTAAATGGAAAATTCTTCTGAAAATTAACTAAAGGCGAATTATACATTCTGGAAACCAATTAGAACACAGCTTACTCCTTACTATACATCAGCAATAATCAATCATCAAATTTCATCTTGATTGTTTTCATTCTTTCTTTTTTTAAGGAAAGGACTCTTGGATTCCATCACTAACAACTTTTACTGTATTTGACACTTACCCATGGTCTGGCAAGTTCGAACTGATGAACTGTTTTGTCACCATTGTCTTTTCCCTTCTCTCCACCATCCCTAGTACCCCCTTGACCCATTCTCCCACCCCACTTCCTCTTAACTTCAGAAAGGTTTATTGGTGTATGCAACATTTTGGGTATTCTTTGTCAAATCATCCTCTAAGCAAATGTCTAGTCTTTGTTTTTCTCATTCTGACTTGCTTTACTACACATAATTCCCTTGCCTGCCTTCCATTTTGCTCAGAGGGAACACCCCATCTTTCCTTATGACAGAACTGTATCCCCTTGAGTGGATACACCACAATTTCCAATCCTCTCTCACTGGGCATTTAGATTGTTTCCATGCCTAGCTATTGTAGATCATCCTGCAATTAGCATCGTAGAGCATATATTTTTGGAAATAATGGTTTGGATAGATGCCCAGGAGTGGGATAGCTGGGTCATATGGTATTTCCCATTTTTAGTTTTTTAAGTTAAATCTAGATCATTTTCCAACATGGCTGAACCAGTTTATGTTCCTACCAATGGTATAAAAGGTTAGTGCCCAACTAAGGAGTACCTAGAGATGGCAAATTGTTAAGGGATACTCACTCAAAAAAAGGATGCAGAACAACTGTGTGAAAAAGGTAAATGAAGCAGACTCTTAAAATCTTAAGATTTTAATAGGATTGATGTACATAGAGAGTGAGATAAGAGGAATTCAATAATAGTTTCCCACTAAAACTACAAAATTACCCATCTCCTCATGGGCAAATGCCTACCCAAACAGGCTCAACCCAAAAGTGGTCTGAAAGCTTACTATAGAAGAGGCTTAGGAAAGTCCCAGAGGCCCGGGGCAGAACTCAAAATTCAAAATATGCCACATCAAGGTAACAGCTGCCATTGTCTCCACCATGGGCCAGGAGCAGCATCTCAACATGTGTATCATCCACGTCTCTTCCAAGTACCTCAATGTGTCTGTCTCCTACAAGTCTCCTCCCCACTTTGTTCCTCTTGTCTTTATATATCCACCTTACTGTTTCCCAGCTGTCCCCACCAAGGAAGTTCAGTTTATGGCATGCTGGGGCTTGTAGTCCTAGGCAGCTGCCCGTCAGCAGGAAGGGGGAGTGCACCTCTTTCATGCTTCTCCTCTTTTGCAGAGAAATAACTACTCTTCTTTCTCTGCATCTTCTCCAGCAGTGTTGTTGTCTTTTTTTTTTTTTAAGATTTATTTATTTATGCATATAGAACTGGGGCACAGGCCAGAGGTGCAGGGACAGTGAGAGGATTCACAGTGACAGAGTGGGGAGCAGAACAGGCAGATGGACAAAGTACACTGCTGAGGGGAGCCGCGGGCGGGTCAGGAGAGGTCTGCTGTGCCATGTGGGTCACCTCCCGGGTGGGGATCGAACTCATGCTGAAGTGGCTTTAGCTTCTTAGCTCTGTGTTTTAACCTGCTGTGCCACCAGGGACGGCCAGAAGGTCTTTTTAATATGTACCATTCTCATGTGTGGTCATGCTCTCATTGTGGTTTTGACCTGTATCTCCTTATTAGTGACAATGAACATTTACCCATGTGTCTACTGGCCTTCTAAGTATCCTCTTTGATGAACTGTCTGTTCAAATCTGCTACTCATTTGTGATTGGGTTGTTTGTTTGTTTTTCAACTGCTAAATTATCAGTTATTTTACATTTCCTTGATATTAACCCTTTGTGGGTTACATAATAGGTAGATATTTTCTCCCATCCAGTAGTATGTCTTTTTAATGTAGTTATGCTTTCCGTCACTGTGTCAATACTTTTTGAGGTAATTTCAATTGTTTATATTTGCTTTTATTCCCCTTGATATAGAGGTCAAGCTCGCTGATTTCATAAATCATTTTAGCAATAATTTCCTCTTATATATTATTGTGTAGTCTTAATGGACTATGTATGGATTAATATACTAATCAGAATGGAGTATGATTTAACAGCGTAAGGGAACAACTTATATTTTTCCTAAAACACAAAACATTTATAAATGCTATGATCTTACAATGGCAAGGAAAATAAAAGAAAAAATAGACAAATGGAAATATATCAAACTTAAAGGCTTCTGCACAGTGAAAGGAACTACCATTAAAATGAAGACATTCCACTAAATGAGAGAAAAGATTTGCACATCATACACCTGACAAAGGCATAACATCTAAGATCTACTACAAACTCACAAAAAAAAGAGAGTGAGAAAGAGAAAGAAAGAAAAAAGGAACCCAGTAATAATAATAATAATAATAATATGATAAAAGGCAGGAGAATTAAATATAATCTTTTCCAAAGAAGACATATAACTATCCAATAGGAACATACAAAATATGTTCAACTTCACTATCATTCATCAAATTAAGACCACAATGAGATAAAGTACTGTGGGTATGGCCTATATCAAATACACCTTGGCAAGGGAGTGGGTGAAAAGTAACCCTTATACCCCTTGGTGAGGGGTGCAGACTGGTCCAGTCCCTTTGGAAAGCAATATAGAGGTTTCTCAAAATAAAAACATGCTATATAGGCTCCCCTCCTTATTTATCCAAAGAATGCAAAGATACTTGCTCCAAATGACACACACACTCCTATGTACTTTGCAGCAGATTTATAATAGCCAAGTATGGAAACAGACTAAGTGCCAAACAACAGGTGAGTGGACTAAGAACATGAAGTACACCTAAATCCATGCATACAATAGTACCCATACCAGCACCTAATCTATGCTAAAATTCCATGACAATTAAATGTGTGAGGGGCAAGGGGTAGGAGGAAGACAATCTGTTTAATAAATAGTGCTGGAAGAATTGGAAAGAACGAAGTTGTATCCTCACCACCTTTACATGAAAATAAATTTCAAATGCATTAAAGATGGTGCTATAAAAGCTATAACAATACATAGAAGACTACATTGGCAATACATTCCATGATATCAACAAGAAAAATATCTTTGGTGACTCAACTCCTATAGCAAGGGAATTAAAAACAAAAACAATTGGGATTACCTCAACTACAAAGCTTCTAGTGAGCAAGAAAATACAAGATAATTAAATAGACACCCTACAGAATGGGACAAAATATTTCAGTATTTTTTCAACAACAAACCCAAATAAACTACTTAATAAAATCTTAATAAAATGTGCAGCAGATATGAACAGACTATTCACTAAAGGGGATATCCAGAAGGGTCAAACGCATATGAAAAAGGGTCAGCATCACTCCTAGTAAGAGAGATGCAGATTAAAACTACAGTGAGTTACGACTTCACGCCCATAAAAATGGCACCTATTAAAAAGACCCACACAGCTGGAGAGGCTATGGTGACAAAGAAACCCTAGTATACTGTTATAGTATACTGTAAATTGGTGAAACCATTATTGAAAGTAACCTGAATTTACCTTAAAAATTAAAAATAGAAGGCCCTCCCTGGTGGCACAGCAGGTTAAAGCACAACACTAAGAAGCTTAAGCCACTTCCGCATGAGTTCCATCTCCGCCTGCCCCGGAAGGGACCACATGGCGTGGCAGACCTCTCCTGACCCGCCCGCTGCTCCCCTCAGCAGTGTACTTCGTTGATCTGCCTGTTCTGCTCCCCACTCTGTCTCTGCTGAATCCTTTCACCCCCCCCCCACATCTCTGGCCTGTACCCAGTTCTGTATGAATAAATAAATCTAAAAAAAAATTAAAAATATAAATACTTATGATCTGACAATCCCACTCTTGGGTATAGAGCCACAGAATATGAAACCTTGAACACAAAAACCCTTATGGTCTACAATATTCACAGCAGCCTTATTTACAAGAGTTGGGACATGGAAGCAGCCTAAATGTCCAGTGGACAAATGGCTCAAAAAGATGTCGTGTGTATATAGCATGGGACATTATATACATATCATATCACACATTCAATATCATGCACACATGCATACATACATGCATGCAATGTTACACAGCAGTTTGACAATATGAAACACTTTCAAAAATTACTGGACAGCCACAAACTTACTGAGGCACTGAGGTGAAAAGGGTGGGGGCCGAGAAAGGGACAAGGGGACCAGGGGGCACAAGGATGCTGATGGTCGTGGGGAAAATGTAAAAAAAAAAAAAAAAAGGAAATTTGGCACAAAAGAAAATGAACAATGTGAAAGGTGGGTTACATCACCACCAATATGGGACTCAAGAGGTAGAGATGACACCTTTCTGATGGATGTTACTACACACAGCCATCACCAAAGTCAGAGCTCCTTTTGAGGGTGATGGAAATTATGCTTACACAACTCTGTGACTTTACTAAAACCACTGAATTGTATACCTTAAAGCTTGACTTTAATGAAATGTGAATCATGTCTCAAAAAAAAAAAAATCAGCAAGATGTTTTTTTTTTTCAACACCAATTTCAGGGTTCCAAACCCAGGATCAACTCAGAAGATATAGAATGGAGCTTCAAAAGTTGCCTTTTCCTGGGGCCAGTGACTTTGGGAATCTGGGGCCTCAGGTTTGCTGAGTAGATGAGTAGGGGTCTGTTCCCCACAAAGTGTAGCCTCATTCTACATCTGCTGAAGGTCAGACTCGGGGTGAGGACTTTTCCTGTATCCCTTAGCCACCATTCTCTTTTTCATGGTTACGTTCTAAGACTAGTCCATCCCTAGAGGAAGTTGGGTCAGATTACAAAGATAAGGCTTATCAAGTTCTTCAGTGCACATTTTCATGCCCATCTAAGCTAACTTTTGATGTGCACACAGCATATGTAGAAGTGCAAATGGAATAGTGCAGAGGGTCGCCTGGCCAGCTACCCACCCACCAAGGCTTGCAAGAATGCAGGTGTGTGAGAGGTCACTCTGGACCTGAACTCTGGCTTGGGACACGCACCCCACGCTAGCCTTTCTGCAAGTGGTGTTACTGTAAGTCACACGTACATTCCCACAAAGACCAGAGACAAGGAAAAGTGACTCTTTTGTAGCACACAGACCTCTGTCAGCGTTCTGTGAGCCGCCCATGTGGAACCTCCAAGGGGGGGGGGCGGGGTTTAAGACTAAATATCTCAGCACTTGCTGGACAATAATTAGATGTGTGCTAATGCCATTCGTGGCAACATGGATGGAGCTGCAAGGGATTATGCTCAGTGAAGTAAGTCAGAAGGAAAAAGAAAAACATTGGATGGTTTCATTTACAGGAGAGCTATAGGGAAAGCAAATAAGGGATCAAGGAAAAAATAACAATATCTATAAAAAAAATGAATAGAAAACAAAATAAGCAGAATGCTATAATTCAGACACATTCTGCAGGTGGGGGTGGAGGAAGATGGTACAAAACGGGCAGGAAGAGCACAGGGGACTGAGGTGATGGTGCAGGGGTGAGTTGGTGGGGGGAATTCTATGAGGCCTAAACCTGATGTAAAACATGCAAATAAAGAAATTACAAAATATCAGAATAAGAAACTTGAAAAAAAAAGAATGTGTGTCCGCTAAGTGAGATGTCTGTCTTTTCCTAGCTTTTATGGCATGTCCCACATTTCTTGTGCTGGTATTTTTAAAGCTCTCTCAAGTTACGGCGGCTTGTGAGCAAGTTCAAGGCTCATCCAAACTGTCCCAGAAGTGTTACTAGCCAGCTCAAAAGAGATGTCACTGCAGGAGCAGCTACAAGAAGGCTACATTTCTTGCTAGACAAACCCCTCTCCACTTCCCAAATGGCACAAAGGATTCATTCCACACTGTTCAGAGGCTGAAAGTGAAAGTGACTGTTTTCAAAAAGGTCAAGAAAAAGCACTTGCCCATTTTCAAATTCCTCTGAAACCTTTTCCTGTGAACATTACCACTGAAGGAATGTCGCTCCAGGCTGACATGGTGCTGCCTTTTGACATCTCTTCTCCGAGAATGTTTTGTCAAATGTGCCCACAAGAGGCTGCATTCAGAGGTTATTTCCAGTCAGTCTTTGAAATGCATTTCGACTGATTTTTTAAAAAAGATTTATTGATGTATGCATATAAGAACTGGGGTGCAGGCCAAAGGTGCAGGGAGTGAGGATTCACCAGAGACAGAGTAGGGAGCAGAACAGGCAGATCTACTGAAATACACTGCTGAGGGGAGCAGGTGCAACGGATGCCTGCTGCACCATGTGGGTCTGAACTCTTGCATTCAGATGAAGAGAATGACCCCCTGATCAGGGGTTGGGGTCCTGCATCAGCCCCTCTGTGCTTGGCTGCAGCCATCAGCCAATAATACAAAAGTGGGCTGCTTTTCTCAGGGTCACCTGCCTATCCTGCCCACATTAGAACTGAAAACATGGCATTCAGATATGAGGGTGATGTTTCTTACAGCAGTCAAAGAACTACTGCCTAGCAACGGGTTACCCCATGGGCCACCAGGCCCACCTGGGGGATACAGCCATCTTCTGTACCTGTGCAGACGCCCCACTGGGTGGCACTTGCAGACACCTATCTCACATGTGCTCAGCACCCCAACACTGAAGGAGTGGGTCTGATTGCTTCGGGGACAGCATTGTCCTCAGCGCCCCCCGCATTTCTATTTCCGCTTGGACCTCAGGCAGGGAGAACTTGTGGGCCTGGAGCACGTAAAAAGCTTCACCCCAGAAGTTATGTCTGGACAAATGAGAGCCAGGAGCAGTGTCATTGGCTCTTGCCTGGCAGCTTAGTTTCACACAACAGGTCTATTGAAAGCTGCCAGGTTCCCGACAGGGCCCTCCCAGCATGAGTCTCAGTCTAGGTGCCTGAACAGGTCCCCTGCCTTGGACACAGTTGAGACTCCCCGCTCCCTTCTTGTCCCAAGTCTCCTGCAACAAATACAATTGCACTTCCTTACCTGCATATGACGACTTGCCGAGTCAAAGCTCTCCTGGAGACACTCACGTGCCTGCCATGGTGACCTGGGTGCCGCCACAGGCGTAGCAGCAGGCTTGATGGGAAGAGGTGTTTTGCCCAATGTTACATCACCGGTTTTGGAAAAGCTGAAACTTGGCCAAAGAATGTTGTCTATGTGCTCTCCAGAACAGCACAGAGCAAATATATGATCACTTGAGAGCTGAATGCAATACTTGAGACAAGTGTGACTGCAGGCTGGCCATGCTTGCCCAGAAGCCTGGGGCACCCCAGCCCACGCGTGCTTCCTTTAGTTGGGGATTGCTGCCAAACCGCAAGTTTTCAGACTCACACACTGGGGGTGTGGCAGGAGAGGATTGGTTTAGGGGAGCAGAGCAGCAAGGCCACACCCTGCCCATGATTAACTGTATCTTCACAGATCCGGTGCACAGCTAATGGCCACTTCAACAAACTCTGGTCCCTTGGGGTTACAGTGATTCCACGTGAGAGCTCTGAATAGATTCCTGCTCTCCTCCAGTCTCTGAAACTATAAACTGACAAACTTGTTTCCCAGGGCTTCTGACTGGCAGTGAAAACGCAGGTAAAGTGCCGGTTTAGAAGAAGCACTGAACAGGCGTCACCGTGGCACCGGCTTCTGTGTCATCCGGCCACCAGATGGACACATTTTCAGTCTTTCCCAGTTGCAGAACATTACTGAACCAATCAAGGCAACAAAGCTGACACACCTGAATCAATAGCTGCGGGTCGTACCAACGGGCTGACAGGTCAACCCACACAGGTGCAATCCCCAGCTCCACCACCAGTCTCGGGTCCTGACTGCGGTGTCCTGCCGGGCCAGGCGTGGACAGGGCCTCTCCGCCTAAGGTGCTGTGAACAGTGAGTGCAACAGCAAGCACACGGGGCACCTGGCAGCACTAGGACCTCATGAATGCTGTCACCACCACCATCATAACCAAACCCAGTCCAGTCCCTCAGCTTACACCGATCAGGATCTTCAGTGACCTGTGAAGTCTCTTTGAATCAAAACATACCATATACCATATACGATGTGTTCTCTATGATGGGAGTGACCCCACTGGGGCTAAAGTCCCTATTCTTGCCCCCAGAACTGTCAGCTTCCTTCCTGCCCTCTCCCACCTAACCGCCTTACGCTCACACCACGCGTGTCCCATGGAGAACCTGACCTCGCTGGAGGTGTAGAATGTGGTCTGTCCATTCTCCCATCAGATGCCTAGTTCTCTTCCTGAGAATGTGTCTGAAAAGAAGAAAGCAAAACAAAACACCACTGCACACCAAGTGGTTGTCAATTGGGAGCTAGTCATCCGGGAGCAGCTGGATTCTAAGGAAATTCCCAAAGAGGAGGACTGTGAAAATCCAAAGGCGAACATTTGCAACTGTTTCAGGGCTGGAGACCAGACCCATAGGTATTTTGAACAAAGGGGTGAATCCTCTTGCTGCCCACAATGTCCCCCAATCACAGTGTGTAGCTTATTTCCTAGATGCAGAAAAATGGTTTTGCCAAAATACAGGTAACTCTAAAGTGCTGCATTTTATATTTTGTGGCATGTGCATTCTTGAATACAGTAATTTCTATGACTGTTTTGACAGTCCAATAACTGCTGACACACATTAATTAACATTTAACCAGTTGGATAGACAAATATAACAGCATGATTAAATATTAAGAAACATTTGCCTGCCAGGATTCTGGACCTCCAGTAAGAGCAAATGCAGGGCCTATTGCCAGATGAGTTAAGGTCATGCTAGGAAAAGGGTCAATGACTAGCCAGCTGCAAGGCCGTATGACAAATGAGTATTTTCTGTGAAGTGTGGCATCCACGCAATACACTCCATTATGCCCACCCAGTGTACGAAGCATGCAGTTGAGTGCTGTCAGAAAAGTAATACTGTGAAAGCCAACTTGTTGACAACTAGAAAAGGGAAAAGGGGTGGGAGTGGGGAAGGACTAGATTGACAGAAAACCAGGTTTATTTTTTATAGACAATGCCACACCGTTGGAATGATCCTTTTAGTCACATTAAGTGAGTTACAGATAACCTACCTCTTATTTTGTCCATTAATAAAATCTTCCTGTCTCAGAAACTCAAATCATTTGCAAATTCTTTTCTTTTAGAGATGTTAGAAATCAACCAGCACTAAAATACTCCAAGTTTCCTGCTCTGAGATGTAGCACATTTCCTGCAATGAAATGTTTGCTCTGAATGGTCACATGCTCGGTTATCTATCCTCCATTTTTTCTCTGGCTTAAGCTGAACATACTGACAAATCTACTGCCTCTCCGACTTGGGTCAGCTTCTGAAGGCATTTCGCATGAGGGTGCACAAACACTTGAGGGCTGGAAAACAGGAGCACCCCTCCCCAAGTGCCTCGTCCCTGCACTAGCGTCAGGAAACTTGCTCTGCTGAAGACAAAGCCAGGGAAAGGCAGGCCTCTAGCCAGACAACTGGGCACACCCTTTTCTCTCGCTACACTTTATAATTCATCAAGTCTATAATATCTAAGTCATATAGAATGATATTCTCGCTTGCAGGTACACTCCAGTGACAATCAGAGCTTGTTAGGAAATTATCAGCAACAGACTATGAATCCAAGTTTGGGAGACACAAGTCACTCAGTCACTCTTCTTTTTCCATCAATATAACTATTTCCTACTCGGTTAAAAATGGGATTTGAACATGGATTGGACAGGACAAATGGCCCTGAAACCTTTACAGAATTACGAAAACAAGGACCAGCGTTTCAACTGCAAATCATCATGTGAGAAACAGCTCAAGTCTTCCTTGACGACCGTGGGCATGCCACCACCGGGGCTGCCCAGGGCTAACGTGAACTTCATAAGCCCCTGTTATGTGGTGCTGATGAGCAGCAGGCTCAGCACCACAGGTGGCAAAGCAGAGTGCTCCCTTTTGGGAAGTCTGTCCACCTGACACCAGCTGGCCACAAGTCCACACTTGTTTTTCAAGATTTTTAGAATTGAGATTGAGAGTTCAATTTCCTAAATCTAAAAAAAAAAAAAAGTTTCTGTGATTCTTAAAAGTTCAGTCCAAGGTCCAAGTGCTTTCCAGAACAATGAAAGTGCAGCACTGACTGGGAATGCACAGAACAGGCAACACACATGCCGACGCCGAATCTTTGGCTTCACTGCGACAGAAGCAGGGCTCAGGGCCAGCGCAGCGCTACTGGGACTAGCAAAGACTGAGCTGCAGGTGCTGGGCAAGGGCGGTTTTTCCAGTGCCACTGCGCTCCACCCTGAGACTCGCCTCAGAAGGCAGCAGTTTGATAGTGAACAGAAATAAAGCCAACCCAAGCCCACTGAAAACCACATTCTCGTTCCTGCACGCACGGAAGGCTAAGTCGTTATTCCCACACCATGTTTGTCTCCCCTCCCCGAAGGGCTGGCTAATCTCAGGCTGCTGTAGCAAGGCACACTGTGTTCTCCTTTCCTTAATGAAGCCAGGAGCAGAGGAAAAGGAAGCACAGGGCAGGCTATAACCCCAAGTCGTTTCCACACCCAACCTAGGCATCAATGTTTTCTTTCTGAGTTGGGTCAGGGACCAGCCACTTGTCAGGTCTCAAAAGGATACCAGTCAAGACCTCCGGTGGCCTTACAGAGGCACAGTCCCAGCTATGACTGGATTAATTCACAGCCATCCACGCTGTATTCCAGGACTGACTTGGAAGAAGTCACCTGACAGAGATAAATGGCATGGAAAGGTGGTTCCTGAGATTCAACAGGCATTGATTTACCCAATTCACAAAAAATGGGGTACAAGAAAACTTTTCAAGTTTTCATTAAGTTTATTAATATTTGGTAATTTTCACTCAAAATACCAATTCCCTTTTCAACTGGAGATGTATGCTTGTGTCCCTGTGCATGTGCATATAATCCCTTAGAGAAACTTTATTTGGTGTCACATTTTTGGTATATAGAAATAACTTTATTTTTATATTGCAGCACAATAGACATACAATCAATATTATTCTCTCCTAAAGTGTGCAATATATAAATTATTCACATTAAAAAAATTAATAACAGAAAGCTTCATATGCAGGAAATATTTAAAAATGTACACCTACTTGTGGGCCTGTTTTTTGACAGGACACACTACGAGCATTATAAATGTGAGTGGCTAGAACAAGACATGGGAACAGAGTACAGGCATGGGCCCATTCCGGGTGCTGGGTGTCCCACCCCAGGAATATGCTCTTCACTGTGGGCGTTGGGACTCCATGTGCTGAACCATACAGTGGATCTGAAAGATACCTCCAGAATAACATTTATTACACTGGCATTTCAAAAATTTCTCTTTCTTCTACTCTCCTTTATAGTGAGGGGGCCTTTTCTCTTTAAAAGCAAGAAGACCTTCAAGTCTGTCTTTCGTGGGAATAGTCTAAGGGAAACAAAATGTTACATTATTTTTATCCAAAAGAAAAAACAAAAGTTTAACAAGTGTTATCTAAGAAAGCTATTAAAAAGCACACTCTAAAAGCTGAAATATATTAGTCATATTAAAATTCTGGAACTAAATTTCATTATAACTTCAAATACCTCTTCCCCATTTCCAACATTCTTTAAAAGACAATAGGTTTTTAAAGCCACATTAAGCTGACAAATAAATTAAGTACAAAAAGTAGAGTCCCATGTACTCTTCAAGCCTCCCACACCCTAAACCCCCTTTTATTAACACCTTGCATTAATGTGGTACAAATGTCACAAATGATGCATTAATCTAAGCCCATATTGCAAAAGGGTTCACTGTGTGGTATGTTCTGTGGGTTTTGATGTGCAGAACATCACGTATTCATCAATACAGGAGCAAACAGATTAGCGTCACTGTCCTAAACACCCCTGTGCCCCGCCTCTTCATCCCTGCTGCCCCTTGTTCTAGCTGGAATCATAAAGTGCATCACCTTCCAGTCTGAAGCCTTCCCTTAGCAATACGCATTTAAGGTTCCTTCATGTCTTGTCTTAGCGTGATAGCTCATTTCCTTATCATTTCCTGAAATGTCTCAATATATCAAAATTTATTTGTCCATTTATCTCCTGAGAGACATCTTGTCTGCTTCCAAGTTTGGTCATTACAAATAAAGTTGCTATAAACACTGACCTGCAATTTTTTGTGTGTGGGCATTCCTTTCAATTTATTCAGTTAGTTCATAATAGCATGATTGCTATTATTATTTTATTTAGTTTTATAAAAAATGGCCAAATTGCAGTAACTCGTTGTATTTGCTTTCCTTAATGACACAGGATGTTGCTCTCTTTTTGACACTTTGGTGAGGTGTCTATTCTTATCTATGACCCACTTCTTATTGTCCAGTTTTAAGTCATTTTTATACTTTGGAAACAAGTCCCTTCTTTAGCAGACAGATGGTTTGCAAAGATTTTCTCCTAGTCTGTAGCTTGTCTTTTTTTCTGTTCAGAGTCTTTGAAGAGTTACTTTTAATGAAGTCAAACCTATAATTTTTTCTTTTACGGATTATGCTTTTAGTGCCTATCTAAAAAGACACTGCCAGTCCCAGGGCCACTGCGATGCTCTGTGTTATCTCGCAGAAGTTCCATGTCCCCGAGAGAGGCGGTGACTGCCCCTCTTGCACCTGCCCAGTATTTGCCATATTCGCCTTGGCTAACCTGGCTAGAAGTTTGTGAATTTGATAGATCTTTACAAGAACCAACTTTGTTTCATTAATTGTTCTCTTCTTAATGTGGAATTCATTTGCTCTCTTTTTTTCTTTTTCAACTTTACATAAAGTAGAAACTTACCGATTTTTGTATTTTTCTTCTTTATAATATATGCAAGGGATGCTATAAGTTTCTCAACACTACTTTAGATGCACTCCCACAAATAAGCTCAGATGCTGCATTTTCATTTTCATTGAGTTCAAAATATTTTTAATTCTACTTAAGACTTGTTGATATATACATTTTTTTAAGTAAGAAGTGTGTTATTTAATCTCCCAATATTTTGACATTTTCTACACACCTTTCTATTATTGAATTCTAATTAAATGTTATTGTGATCTAACATACTACTTGTTATGATTTCTGTTATTTGACATTAATACCTCAATACGCTTTTAAAAATTTGCTTCAGAATCTGAAAGCAAAGCTGTTCATTTATAAAGGTTTATAATTTACTCATGAAAGGTGGTGCTTTATAAATGCAAACCAGGCATTTAGTAACACTAGACAGTGTCGTTAATTTAAAAGTGGCCATGCTTAAATGGGACCAGTGTCTAATTTTCAGAAATAGTAAGATAAAAGTCCTTTGCTACCTCAAATGCCCTAAAACAAAGTTGTTTCTTTAAGGAAAGAGAGACGGGGAGGTAAAAAGAGAAGGAAGGAAGGAAGGAAGACAACTTCCTTTTCTAAAAAAAAAAAACAAAAAAAACAAAAAAAACCCTACTCATTTGTACACAGAAAGAAAACTGGGTGACTTGAACCAGTGAAATTTAGTGGAAGCTCGGCAGACTGGCAGCTGCTCACAGCGAGGGCTGCAGGCAGGCACGGAGCCGCTGCCTTCCTCCCACCCTGGGCCGCCGGAGGGCCCACACCCACACCACACCCAAAATACGCCCGAGCCCAGAAAACAGCTACCACACAAACGGGACTCGATTACTTCAGAGCCTTCTAAATTACGCAGGCCAGAGTCACTAGTCTGTGGAACTGATCTGTCATAGGAACTGGTAACAGACATCACCTGGAAGGAGGTGTCATCATTGCGTCTGTGGCTGTCATACATACCTGAGCATAACATGCTTCTTCTATGGCTAGCCCTGTTACTAAGTCCACCTGAGGATAAAAACAGAATTCATTTCAGTAGGAATGATTGTTAAAATATGGTATACTCAATATAAATTCAAACTTAATAACCCCGGAGTTGGTCCAACAAAATCAAGGGTGTGACCCGCCTGAAACCAGGCTGCCTGGATTTAACTTCTACCTCCATCATCAGCAAAATTATCAGGAAATTAGGTAACCTCGCTGTGAGCAAGAGGGAGCTAGATACTTACCAAGTACAAGTAGTGTAAAGGTAGAATGAATGATAAAATGTATTAAAAGGTTTACAAAGTATTTGATAATATATATATATACATATATGCATACATACACAAGATGTTACAAAGTACTTAATATCACACATTGTATTATATATATTGTATATGTATATTATAGACTGTAACACGTAAGAACCATATAAGGTATTTGTAAGAATTTTCAAAACCAAAACCTGTAAATTTAAAAAACTGCATTTACTGCTAACAAATTCAGTCTCTCTCTTTTTAATGCTATGAAGCCCAAAAAGATACAGTGGCTCTAGGCCTGTAAGAAAGAAGTATCTTTCCTCAAAATTCCCATAACTTAACCAAAATTACAAGTCCAATGCAACAGAGTGCTTACATTGCTACTGTGTTCTGCCTTCCCTTCCCCTGGCCTGACCCTATGAAGACACAGTCCAAGTAACCTCAGCACACCCTACTGACTTGCCTTGTTCACATGTCTCCACACAGAAAGCATCTGCAGAAGATAAAGGTGGAGACCTGGGCTAAGCTCAGAGAAGAGCTGTTCTCTTAATTTTCTCTAAGATGATGTTGGTGCTGAGTTCACACTTAATGTGTTTTTTTCTTTTTACTTTTGGTTTTCTATGAAATACCAGCTAAAAAAAATCTAGTAACTCAATGGCAAAAATGATAAGTATAATTATGTTTATAAAGAATGAGAGAAATGACCAAATTCTGTAATTATGATATTGAGTCAACAACTATAAGCAGAATGAAATCAATGATGTTATGATTGTAAAAGCAACTCTGCAGCATTCAGTTATAGTAGCATTGAAATAATCACATTACAGAACATAAGAAAAAAAGGTAGATTATCATAGACTCTACATATTGCCAACTTAAACTTAAGCTCCCAATTCCATCAATAACTTTAAACATTAAGGCACTCACCTCCATCCCTTGATTAATTGCTAATTTTGCCACTCTCATTGCAACAGGTCCCTAAAATTCAAATTAAAGAAACAGATTTCAATTATTACTTATGTCAATTATGTTTTACAGCTCAGTGAAATTCAGAAACTCCCATTCTTGGATCCATGGCATAGAAGCAATAATAACTGTGATGGAAACTTTCTTTTAGGAGTCTTTAAGGTCTCTCTCTCACATCAGTAAGTGACTGAGTCCATGGAAGCTATGCTGGCAAATGTAGATGCTTAAAGGTGAGCAGGTGAAATGTGCCTAGTAGAGGGCTTGCTTTCTTCACCATATCTCCACAGAAGTAGGGAAAAGGAGACAAAGTACTTGGCACTAATACCACCCCCCATTATTGGTATAACACAAGGCTGGGGTACAAATGAGGCTGACATTACTGATGAACATGGGCTTCAGATATGAATCTCTCCTCGATGGTCACGTTTAATAATGTATCTTCTGGAAGTGTTCCCATATCACACAGATGTTTAAAATCTAACTTAGTCCTGCCGGTTGTGTGAGGGTCACTGAAGGAAAATCTGAGTGTCCTCTATCAGAAGTAAAATATTATGTCTGTCTTCAAAAGCCACAATTCAACTGAAGGAATTCAGTTATTTGACCATGTTTTAAAAATTGTTTGTGTGATGAATTAGAAATCAAAGCATATTTTAAAATGTCTTTTGGATTAAAATGCGAGTTAGATTCTAATGGGCAATAGCTGAATGAATACATATGTATGATCAAATAGAAAAATGTCATTTTTCCTTTCAGAGTTTCAATGCTCAACTTGAAATTATTTAAGTGTGCTTCCTTGAGTCCCATGTTGAACCATCTTTGATAGAGAGGCAATTCTACAATTTTCTTAGACAAATGTCTTAGTTTTAATTCTACCATTCTCTTTTAAACAATGCTCTCTTGTGTGAAAATCTCTTGATCATCAGC
This sequence comes from Condylura cristata, assembly GCF_000260355.1. Classification (NCBI taxonomy): domain Eukaryota; kingdom Metazoa; phylum Chordata; class Mammalia; order Eulipotyphla; family Talpidae; genus Condylura; species Condylura cristata. The sequence continues at coordinate 17,455,662 of NW_004567118.1, read as the reverse complement.
TGATCCAGAGAATATGCCTGTAACACTTCCATATACACCCAAGTCTCCAAGTTCCTGGTGAAAATGTAGATGAAGATTCAGGGATCTGAGGGAGGCCTGGAACTCTGCTTACACACTAACCAGGACACCCAGTGGCCAGTGCATAAACCACACCTTGAGCAGCAAGTTTTATTTAGCACACTGGAAAAATGAAAATGCTATTAGATACAATGCATGGTTCAATAAGCTTCTCTTCTAAGACATAAGACCTAGTCTTATGTATATTCATTTTATGGAAGCTTTCTAGGTTTTTTTGAAGAGTAATCATTCAATGACAGTATGAAAACTATAAAAATAAAGTACCTTAAAGTTCACTTTGTAACTTCTGTATATATTTGTTATATTAATCTTGTTGCAAATGGCAAGGTTAATCCTTTTTCATAAGTGAGTGGTATTCCTTTGTACATATGTACCATATCTCCTCAACCCACTCATCTGTCTTTGAATCTTAGATTCTTTCCATATTTTGGCTACTGTAAACAGTGCTGCAATGAACACAGGCATGCATATATCCCTTTGAGTTAGTGTTTTAGATCCTTTGGGTAAATAAGTACAAGAGGGACTGATGTATCCTATGGTAATCTATTTTCCTGTTTCAAGAAACCAATTTCCATCTGCTTTCCATAAGGGCTGGAAAGACTGCATTTGTACTAAGTGTATAAAAGCTGCTTTTTTTGTACGCCCTCACTAACACTTGTTACTTCTTGTCTTTTTTATATGAGCCATTCTCATGGGTGGGAGGTGGTTATCTCATTGTGGTTTTGATTTGCATTTCCCTGATAATAAGTGATGATGAATATGTTTTTGTATGCCTGTTGGCCAACTCTTCTGCCCATGTTTTGATTGGGTTATCTGTTTTCTTTTTGTATGAGATTTCTGTGTATATTGGATATTAGCTCCTTGTCAGATGTATGATTTACAAATATTGTTTTCCCACTCAGTAGAGTGAGTTTTTGTTGTAATGGTAGTTTCTTTTGCTATGCAGTTTTTACTATGATGTAGTCCCATTTGCTTTTGCTTTTGTTTCCTTTGTCATTCGAGTTGTTTCTAAAGATATCCTTAAAATGAATTTTGTAGTTTTGAATATATTTTCTTCTATTTTTCTATGGTTTTAGGCATTATATCCAATTTTTTGTTTAACTTCTGTGTATGTGTAATATAGTGGTAGTTCCATTCTTCTGCATGTGGCAGTCCAATTTTGCCAACACTATTTGCTCTTGAACACGTATATGACTTGACTCCTTTTTCTATTGTATAACCTGACACTTTTATCATAAAGTATTCGCCCATATAAGTGTGGGCTTATTTCTGGGTTCGCAATTCTATTCTTTTGCTTTCTTTTGTGTTCTTAATTCATAATCATGCTTTTATTATAGCTTTGTAGTATAGTTTAATGTCTGGGAATGTTATAAACCTTTTTTTGACAGAATTGCTTTAATTATTTGGGGTCTTTTGAGAAATTAAACAAAAAAATGAATTCTAGTAATATTTGTCCTATTTCTTCAAAGAACTTCATGGAAACCTTGATAAGGATTACATTGAATCTGTAATTTTTCCAATGCAGTAGTATCTTTCCATTTCTTTGTCGTCTGTGTCTTTCAATAATATCTTTCAGTTTCCATTGTAGAGGTCTTCTATTTCCATGAGGTACTTAATTCTTTGTGATACCATTATACATTGTTTTCCTGATTTTATACTCTTCTAGTTCACTGTTGGCATTGTATATAGTAATGCAATCAATTTTTGTATGCTGATTTTGCAGCCCATCATGTCACTGTACTTATTTATTTTTTCTAATAGTTTTTTTACTGGAGTTTTCATTGTATATAATAATCAGATGTGCAAATCACAGTTTTACTTCTTTCCAACTTGGATTTCTTTTATATTATCTTCCTGTCTAAGTGTTCTAGTCAGGAATCCAATACTATGTTGAATGGTAGTAATGAAAATGGACATCTTTGTATCTGAGCTTTGAGGATAAACTTTACATTTTTCACTATTTAGTATTTTGTTAGTTGAGGGTTTGCTATATATGGCCCTTCTTATACTGAGGTTATGTTCCTTCTATCCTTCTTTTACTGAGAGTTTCATCATAAACGAATGCTGAATCCTGTGAAATGGTATCTCTGTATCTATTAATATGATCTTAAGACTTTTATCTTCTATTTTATGGATGTGGTGAATTATACTGATTAACACATATTGCACCATCCTTCCCTCATTGAGATAAATCCCACCTGAGCACGATGTGCAATCCTTTTAATGTATTACTGAATTTGGTTTGCTAGGACTTTTGTTGAGGATGTTTACATCTGTGTTCATTAGGGACATTGGCTTGCAGTTTTCTGATTGTTTAAAATTTGTTTTTGTGATGTCTGTGTGGTATTGATGTGGAGTAATATTAACCTCATAAAGTATGTTTGGAAACAATCTTCTTCCTCAATGTTTGGAAGTGTCTGCGGGTAAGTCTAGTTAGTCTTTGAAAGGTTGATAGAACTTACTAATGAAACAATCTGGTCCTGGGTTTCATTTTTTTAGGAGACTTTTGACCATTGTTTCAATGCCCATGCTTGTAATTAGTCTGCTGAGGTTTTCTATTTCTTCCTGATTCTTGGTTGTTTATTTCTAAGAATTGGTCTGTTTCTTCTATTCAGTTCATTGTTATAAAGATGTTCATATGGTAGGCTAATTATCCTCTGTATTTTTGACCTGTCCAACATAACTTCATTTTTGTTTCTGAGTCTACCTTTTTTTCTTACTCACCAGGACTTTGTCCATTTAATTTTTTCAAAGAACTAGTTTTTTATTTTGTTGATCTTTTGGACTTTTTTATTTCTATTTTATTTTTCATTTATTTCCACTCTAATTTTTATTATTTCCTCTCTTCTGCTGCCTTTGGCTTTGTCTACTCTTCTTTTACTAGTTCACTAAGGTGTAAGGTTAGATTATTTGAATCATCCTGGTTGCTTCCTGTGCTGTTAAATACTGTCCTCTCGGTGCTGCTTTTGCTGTCTCCCAAGAGTCTGGTAACTTGTTTTCATTTGCCTCAGGTAGTTCTTAATTTCTCCTTTGATTTCCTCATTATTCCAACAGTCATTCAGTAATATGCTGCTCATTCCCCACATATTTTGAGTTTCCCCACTTTATTTTGTGGCTGATTTCTAGTTTGGTAACACTGTGATCAAGGAAGCTACCTGATGTATTTTAAAACTTCCTGAATATATTGACACTTGTTTACGTGGTTTATCCTTGAGAATGTTCCATGTGTACCTGAACAGAATGTGTATTTTCTGCTTTTAGGGTGCAATGCCCAACATATAATTTATTAAACCATGCGGCCTAATTCCTCACTTAATGCTACTGCTCTCTTATTTATTTTCTACCTGGTCTATCTGTTCACTGATGAAAGGGGAGTGTTGCAGTCCTTCTACTACTATGTCAATGACTATCTGGGTTTGTCAATAGTTGCTTTACACATTTTGATATGTAATATTTAGTTTTACATATTTTGATGCACATGTGACATATATGTGATGAGTATTATGTCTTTCTGATGTACTGATACTTTAATCATCATATACTGTCCATCTCTATCTCTTTTTATCCTTTTTTTTCGTTAAAAGTCTATTGTATTGACACAAGTGTGGTGGTCCCAGCTCTTTTTAGGGTTCCACTTGCGGTATGATTGTTTCCCCACCATCTGCCTTAAGACTATGTTTATCTTTTGGGCTTCGATAGGTTTCCTGGCAACAACATAGTTGAGTTTTGTTTTCTTGCCTTCTAACTGATGAGTTTAGTACATTTACATTTAGGGTGAGTACAGATATTAGGACCTGTAACTGCTATTTTTCTGGTTCTATTTATTTCTTTGTTCAAATTTTGTGAATTTTCTCTTTGATTCAGTTAAGAGCGCTCTTTCAACATTTCTGGTAGAGGAGGTCTGACACCAAAGTTTTATGCCATTTTGTTGTAAAACAGTTATTTTGTTAAGCTGTGATTTCACCTGACTACATGTACCTTAAATCTCTCTAGGCAGAAATTTCCCTGGAATTTGGGGAAATATTAATGCCAAAGTTACAGTGAATTTCCTTTTTCTACTTCTTTTAAAGTAATAAAAAGCTTTTCTATGTGTTCTCTCTATATATAAATTCAGTATAAGACTCTCTTACACTATGAGAGATAAATTACAGAAAATTATAGCTCACATATTCGTTGAGACAGAGTGGGCAGTATCCACACCAGTAATGTGCTTCAGAAACCATGGAACTGTGATGCTTCATTTGACAGTTGTCAAGGCAAGGCACCTCACAGCAGACTTGGGCCTTAAGGTTTGGCAACAAATAACTCCAAGAATACTTTTTGAAATTGGATGCAAACCTCTAAACAAATACGAATGGAATATGTATTTTTCTGGGTATAAATGCCAAAAGGATCCCTGGCCCCAAACAGGTTACAGATCCTATAGGAATTAAATGACTCCAAGTTAGCGTGTAAGTTATTTTAACTCCTGAAATGATTAGGTCACAAAACTTTAAACTCCATGAGGGATTAAAATAGAACAAAAGAATATTTTCCCTCTCAAGTTAAAATCTTTTAATCCAGGAGATTACCTGTGTGGAAATAAATGAAAACCACCCAAATGATGAAAGAAAAGCCTATTAATTAAAAACTTGATGTAGCAAGGGAGTTAGGCACCATCACTGTGGCTGGCAGAGAGTCAAAGAGGTTTTGCAGAGCTTTTTACATTTGTTGCTGAGGGTCAGGTGTTCTGTTGGGCTCAGCATTCTACTGTCCTCTATCAAGTGGCCATTATTCATCTGCATATTCAATCCACACCTGCACATCTCTAGGTAAAACTTTTCTCAGAGATACTGAAAAACATGCATGAAGAATAGTTTCATTGAGACTACAAGTACATCTGGTAGAATGCCAGAATCCTCTGCCCTTGGGAGGGTGCATTACTTAAAAAATGCAGATGCTAAGGGGCTAGAACTCCACGAAAGTCATTCTTGGCCACCTGGTATTTTCCACAGACCTTTCCCATTATAAAATCACACAAAAGAAGCAAAGGGAGTGAGGAAAATAAGGACAAGGAAAGAAAAGGCATCAAATCAAAAGCAACTGTGTCAGCAGCCATCTATCACTTTGTGACCTGGATCGCGTCTGAAGTACTTTATATCCTAAGATGACAGTTTGGTTTTATTTACAGATGCTTGTATAATCAAGTGAGTATTTTCACTTCTGCCTTAATTCATGGTCAATTTTAGCCTTCTACCTCCTAGCCCAATGACTAACTGGCCCTCAGATTATCTGGATTTTCATCCTGAAGGCTTTTTATGTGCCTATGTGACTACTTAATTTCTAGTTTTACAGACACTATATACTTCTCTACTTGGAAGCAAAAAAGGAAAACAAAGAAGTGAGTTAGTAGTACCTTTTTCTTAAAGGGCTGTAGATCATAAATATTTTAAAACTCTGTGGATGTTATCATCACAACTGCTCAACCTTGCAGTGCCAGCCCAAAAGTAGTCACACACTCTACAAGAACAAATGGGCATGACTGTTCTAATACAACTCTACTTTTGGACCCTTAAACATAAATTCTATAATGTAATTTTCATGTGCCATAAAATATCTTCCTTCTTTTGATTTTTCAGACCATGAAAAGTGTGAAAATTACTATGGGAAATAGCATGGAGGTACCTAAAAATTTTAAAAATAAAACTGCCATAAGATACAGCAATCTACTTCTGGATTTGCAATCAAAGGATATGAAAACAGGATACTGAAGAAATAGATACACTCCTATGTTCACTGTAGACTTAATGACAGTAGCCATGATGTGGAGCAATTTAAGTGTACATCAGCAGATGAAAGCCCAAAAAACATGTGGTATATTACCAATAAAATGTTAGGCATAATGAATGAGGAAATCCTGCTATTTTTAATCCCCTCCCAATATACTTTAACCTATAATTTCAGAAGAAAGGGATAGTTGAAAAATATACCTGAAACAATAAAGAAAACCTTAAAACAGAGGAGTCTTCATCTCCCAGGACAAAGAAAGTGAAGGAAAAGGTACATAGATGGGACTACATCAAATTTAAAAGCTTCTGGGGCACAATAGGTTAAAGTACAACATCATAGAGCTGTCTGCAGCTATTGCAGCATGAGTCTGATCCCCAGGCCAGAGAGGTGAACCTACATGGAGTGGCAGGCCCCTCCTGTCTCGCCCGCTGCTCCCCTCAGCAGTGTATTTCAGTACATCAGCCTGTTCTGCTCCCCACTCTCTCTGGTGGATCCTCTCACCCTCCTGCACCTCTAGCCTATATCCCAGTTCTATATGAATAACTAAATAAATCGTTAAAAAAATGTAAAAGCTTCTGTACAGCCAGAGACATTAGCCGAAACAAAGAGACGCTCTACTAAAAAGAGACGCTCTACTAACAATTTTTGTATGCCAACAACTGATAAGGGACTGATCACAAAGCTCTACAGAGAGTTGATGCAACCCAATAAAAAACAGTCCAGTCAAAAACTGGACCAAAGAGCTAAAAAGACACTTCTCCAAAGAGGAAATGTAAATGGCCAACAGGTATATGAAAAGATTTTTAACATCCTGATAATCAGGGAAATGCAAATCAAAACCACAATGAGACACCACATATTAAAAAAAAAAAAACAGTGAAAATAACACACATTAAAAAAACTAGCAATAACAAATGTTGGCGGGGATGTAGAGAAAAAGGAACTCTCCCACACTGCCAGTGGAAATGCAAACTAGTACAATCACAATGTAAAGCTGTTTGGAGGTTTCTCAAACTGCTAAAAAGGGAGCTTCCATATGACCCGGCCCAAAAGACACAAAAACATTAATTCAAAGGATACCTGCACCCCCATGTTTACTGCAGCACCATCTATAATAGGTAAGACATAGAAACAACCCAAACACCCAAAAATAGATAGCTGGGTCAAGAAGATGTGATACATCTACACAGTGGAATACTATTCAGCAATCAAAATAGATAATCACATGCCATTTGCAGCAATGTGGACAGAGGTAGAAAGGATTATGCTTAATGAAATAAGTAAGAAGGAAAAAGAAAAGTATCCAGATAGTTTCATTTATAGGAAGTATATAGGAGAATCAAATAAGGGATAAAGGGAAAAAATAATAACAACAACAAAAAATACCCTGGTAACTATAAATCAGAGACAATCTACAGGGGAGAAGGAGGGAAAGGAATCAGAACAAGGGAGGGAAGAGCACAGGAGACCATGGCAATCAATGGCGCACAGGTGAATTGGTGGTGGGAATTGTATGGGGACTACATCTGAGAGGAAAACGCATATACCGCACAAAAATGAACAATGATGATGTAAAAATACATAAAAATAAATTATTTTCAAAAACAGTGGGGGGTGGTAAATGTACCAGACCATGATGATGGCACACGGGTGATTTGGTGATGGGAAGCCCAAGGGGAGTACAACTGAGATGGAAAAAAAGGCACAAAATGATGTAATAATAAACTAGGAAAAAAAAAAAAAAACTAGGAAAAAAATAAATTATTTTAACAAATAAATAAAAATATTTTACCACTAAAAAATATAAAATAGGAGTCCTGAGGCGCTATTATTATTAATAAGGAAGTTGTGTGGGAATAAATATATAATGAGTTTCAGATTTTTTGAAGGATAAATGTGAGGAAATATATTACATAGAAAGAAGTTAAACAACACCTACATCATCATAAAACATAATGAGACAAATGTCTGTTTCCACTTATCCTAAATGATGCTACTGCAAGGAAAGCACACTTAAGACCATGGTTGTCTTATTAGAAAGTGTGCTTGAATGTGGGGTGATAGAGATGACAAATGTCCAGTGCTGTTTCTCTCCACACACTGACTCAAGTGAAAGAGATCAGTTGACAACTTAAATTGCTGTATGTTCTGTTCCAAGTAACACTCACATAATGCTATCAAAGTCAGGCTACTACTTGGCCCTCAGATTATCTGGATTTTCATCCTGAAGGCTTTTTATGTGCCTATGTGAATAGCTAATTTCTAGTTTTACAGTCACTATATACTTCTCTACTTGGAAGCAAAAAAGGAAAACAAAGAAGTGAGTCAATAATACCTGAGGTAAAAACTCTCTGGCGAGGTCCAAAGCCTTTCTGTAGGCAGCATCGCCATTCTGGTTCTGTTCTAGAACGTGGCTGATCAAGCCCACTTCCTTGGCCTCTTGGCCATCGAGCACACGTGCAGAGAAGATGAGCTCTTTGGCTAGGGACATCCCAATGGCACGTGGCAGTCGCTGTGTTCCCCCTGCAGATCAGATGAGAGAGAAAGAAAACACATGATGACCTGATGTCCAATAGTTTTAATGTTTCCGTATTTCATTTCTTCACTTACAAAAAATTAACCAGGTCCAAAAATTTGTATAGCAAAATTAGTAGCTAGAAAACCACTTCCAAGCAAAATCTGATTTCTTAATTCATTTATAAGATTAATAACTTGAGAATCTTACATCAGTAAGTGATTTTGCCCTGAATACTCATGTGACATAGCAGGTATGTTCATTAACCCAATACACAATCTGCATCAGGAGAGGCTGAGTGCTGGGCAAGCTGTACTGCCCATTAGCCCATTTACCCATACACCAAGCGTGGTATCCTTCTTTTAGCTTAAAGTTTATCAAAATCTGAGAAATCAGTACATAGACGCATTTATGATAAATGAATTGTAAACTAAGTTTAATAAACAGAAAATTACTCATGAAAAAGGCTATGTCCTGATAGTCTTTATTCTTTTAGTGCAAGTACTAATGGTCCTTCAATAAATTATTCTACTAGATCCATTTTCTATGACATCTTTCAATGCTGAGTCTGATAAAATGATGACGTTGGTAAAAGCAGGTAGTGGAGCACTAGCTTCGATTTCTACCAGTAAGAAGAGGAAATGGCTGTAACATTAGGATTTATCTAAATCTTTCCATTAAAATGGTTCCTGTGTTGCAAAAGGCTAGAGAAGCAGCTGGCTGCTAGGGTTCAGGGGAAGAAAAACAAGTTGGTGGCCTGCTATCCCAACAAGCTCACTCTGTGTGTTTGGCTCAGAAAGCATAAACATTTTTCTTCTGTATTCATTACCAACACTTAAAAAGAGAGTGCGTTGTTTCATACAAAAGCCACTTTCTACAGTTGCACTGTACTCTGCCACATATTCCACCACTACTAAATAATGCTCTATCAATTAAGAACTTTAACTGTTAAATAAGTTTAAAAGGAAAGTAAAATTCTTTTGTTTCCACATGTCTATCAAAAGTGGGAAAATTAAAGAAAAAAATGAGATAGCAAGATATAAGAAAGTCTATTTTCTTTCCAAAGTAATTCTGCATTGGAAAGACAAAGCTTAAGGCACTATAACTAGGCAACCATATCAAGCACCATAACCAGTATTTAGAAAATATGAAGTGATGGAAACAAAAAGAACCTCAATGAATTAAAAAGGGATTAACACGTTTGACCTAACATAATGACAGTTGATTAGGACACATATAAGTAATTTTTACCACAGTAGCTCTATTTATTCACGTAGCTCATGAAAACTTTTATGAGATCAAAGAATTTGTGGTACTGTATTAAAAATAAGCACATTAGGAAATAACTTTTGTATTGTGAAAAGTTTAATGCATATCGGTCAAGTTTAACACACATACCCTCGGTGATCATACTCTGTAATGAACAGATATGTTTTCCAAGTCCATAAAGCTTAAGTCCATTCATCCTATCACGCACAGTATCAGTCTTCAGAAATGAGGACTTGATAAAAACTTAATGAATGAAGGAGCAGTTAGTTATGAAACTTCACACCATGCTCCACAAGCTGGGTGATAGAGTGAACAGCTTTTAGAGAACACAGCATGAAGCAGGTGCTGAAGGTGGCCTGTGCTCTGTTAAAAAAAAAATAATGAATTACAGGATTTGAGGAAAATCCTTCAACTTGGCTCCACAACTCAAACTACCTAAGACTGGCCTTTAAGAACCTCACATAAGTATAATCAAAAGACTTTATCCTTTCGTGACTGGTTTATTTCATTGAGCACATCTTCAGGTTCATTCATGTTGTATGTTGTAGAGAATACCACAATTTCCCTCCTTTGTAAGACTGAATAATCTTCCACCTTACACCACATTTTGTATATCCACTCATCTACTGATGGACAGACATTTGGGCTGCTGCTATCTTTTAGCTACTGGAAATAATGCTGCTTAAGAATATGCGTATACATATTCTATCTCTGTATGCCCCTTTTGCAACTGTTGAGGGTAGAAACCCAGAGCTGGAATTGCTAGATCATATAGCAAATTCTATGGTTATTGTATGTCTTGTGAGGATTCCCCATACTGTTTTCCACAGCAGCTACACCATTTTACATTCTCATCAGCAGACTACAGAGTTTTAATTTCCCCAAATTCTCACCAACACCTGCTAATCCCTAGATGTGCAGCCATCTTAATGGATATAAAGTGGTATCTCATTAAGGCTTTCATTTGATTTCCCCCAACAACTAGTGATGTTGAGAATATTTTCAAGTGCTTATGGTCATTTGGAGAAAAGTCCATTTCCTTTGTGTATGTCTGAATGTTAGTTGTTAATAGGAGTCCATATTCTGGATGGTAATTCTTTATCGTGATTTGAAATATTTTCTTTCATTTTATAACTGCCATTTTATACTGCTGATAGTATCCTTTTGATGCACAAAACATTTAAAATGTTGATTTTTTTCTCTTTTTCCCTACTTTTTGGTGTTAAATCCAAGAAATCACCATCAAGTCCAATGTCATAAAGTTTTTCCACTGTCTTCTAAGAATCTTAGGCACTGATTTTTGGTCACTCTAGGTAATTTCTACCTAAAGTGTAAGAGGAGGTAAATTTTATTCTTTTGCATGTGGAAATTCAGTTTTTAACACCATTTGTTTGAAAGGATATTCTTAAAGAGCAATAATAATTAATGATTTAATTCATCTATTCTGATTGAAATTTTGCCTTTAGAAAATCAGTTTGCTGAGAAATTTTCTGGCCCGATTTCCTTTGCTGCAAATACTTCACAGAAATCAAAGACAGATGGTCTGAACTATATTTTTACATTTGTGGAACTACAGGTAATTACCCTCCTTCATTGTTAGACAAATAAAACTCATGATTTCAACTTTAGTTTGCCTTTTTAAAATTAATATTCATCATGTGAATAAAGAGCTGTACAAATGAAAGTTACTCAGCTGTAGTGTAATGCAATAAAAATTTAACGTGATTGATGTGACATCTCAGATTTTACAAATATCTCAGAAATAGTTACCACCTTAAATAGAAAAGTATCATGCCAACATTCTATTCCAGTTTGAAAGTATTTGCTTATGAACAGCTACTTTCCACTGTGAATTTAAAAATTAACACGACTGCAGTTAGGAGAATCAGATTTAGTGAATCAGGTTTACCTTACCTGAGAAATAAACTCTATCACTTGGCCTAGAGTGGAAGAAAAGGACTCAGGTTTTAAGATTCAAATACAGAGTATTAGAGATAATAAATTTCAATAGCTTATGTTTAAGGTAAAAACAGTCTGTATTTTCTTACATCAGGCTTGCTTTACTAGATTACACAGTCTGCATAGTTCACTTCATCATTAGAGTTCAGGATCATTCCAGATAAAACTCTACATAAAGTCCTGGGATTGACAAAATTAAGCCGTAAAATTAAAAATAGGGTTGTCCCAAAAGGAATTAATGTGGTTTCACTCTGACAGCAGCCCCAACACATTTAAGACTCCATTCAAATTCACCTACCCCAAATTTCAACATGAGCCCTCACTTCGAGTCCAGTCATGCGCTACACAATTGCCCCTGGGATGGCATGGAAGTCACTCTACCAGAAAGGAAACTGAGGCTCAGAGTTTTTAGAACTTATCTAAAGACAGAAGATTAAGTTGGAGAAGTAGGGTTCAAACCCACCTCTGCCTGATTTTTATCTGTTATGTCTTCAGAAAGTGAAGAACAATTTGCAAAATGAATGCATATCTTAAGCTTACTTTGCAAAACAAAAGGTATGTGCATGGCATATATAAATAGACACAAAATATAACTATGTGCTAGTCCAGAGAGCAGCTGGGGGCAGCTGATAAGTAAAACCCACTTTCTTCCATTTTGTCTTGCTAAGTTCTAAAAATGTTCTGCAGTATGTAGGCAATATGACATTGCAGTAGGACTAGAGTGTTATAGCAGTTTCGAAGACCACAGTACAGGGAGACAAAGAGCCACCCACTAAAACAAGCACCCCACGCCACTTCCTATGTTCTACAGCGCTTCAGGAAGGCTTGCTTCTTGGACTGTAGTGGGAATCAAAGTATCAGCAAGTAAGGATGCCTCATGTGAGACAATACTGCAGTACTCCTCCAAAATCAAGAAACAGAACACTAGCTGAGAAACTCTGAGACTCATAAGGCTCCTACTCAAAATCTAGCACCTTCAACTGTTTCCAGGAACAGGAAATTTAGAGCAAAATTTGCGCTCTCTCTCTCTCTCTCTCTCTCTCTCTCTCTCACACACACACACACACACACACACACACAAATACAACCATCTCTGAGTCACTTCATCACCTACCAGAAAAGGGCACTCTGTGGTGCTCCATGAATCCGCATGATTGTGTGTCAGAGTAACGAGCAAACACAAACTTCTGCAGAACTCAACGCAGGAATCTGTGTTACTAGACTATGAAGATAAGGAAGCATCTCAGCTGCTGATACTCCCTCTTCTTGTATGGAAATGTTCAACTGATTTCTAAAACTTGTTGCCTAAACTCTTCTGACAAGGAGATTCCAATTTAGTGGCTTGAGGTGGAACCTAAGTTCTTGCCACATGTCTTGCCATTCAAGACATCAAGATATTAAATGAGGTTTGCTGACTCACTGCTATAAAACAAGAGGTGGTAATGGTTATTTAAAATACAGCAACAGAATATTTATAACTAAATGAAGAGTCAGAAGATGCACCCCAAATGCTTTATACTTATTTTCGGGACCATTTAGAACTAATTTCCAAGATACCAGTGCATTGTTTTATTCATTCAACAAATACTTAGCCAACACCATGAAATTAACAAAGTCATACCTACTGCAGTTTACACTTCCCAGGAAAGCCCAGGATAAGCAGAGCACAGGAGAGTAGAGACTGAGTGTGCATCGAGCACTGTTTACAGGAGGAACTTGAGATGACACTGGTGCAAGACCAGAGAAGTGAGACTCACATGGTACACTATTTTGTGACTCCCATCTGACTACAGGAGAGCACAGGGAGATGGGGAGAACTAGAGGATAGATCAGGAAGGCACAGTGGCAGCTGAGAAGATCGGGGCCCAGTTTCTGTGGGTCTCCTGGGACCGGAAGGCCTGGGGGGTTTACTCTGAGGATGACAGGAAATCATTGAGCATTCAAAAGCATCTTCTGAAAACAGTTGTGTGGTATTGTCCTTTTCAAGAGAAGACTTGGGTTTGAGGAAAACCTTCAATCATTATAAGACAAGACATTATGAGTCAATGATCATTTATGAGTTAAGAAGACAGACAGAGATAGATGTTCGCACTATTTGGAAAGAAATGTCAAAACAAGTTCCCAGGGCTTTCTACGTCTGTCTTGTTCTGTCTGCTCAGCAACCACTGCCCCTATGAAAACCCCGGTCTTGTTATATGTAGTGGAGGAAAATAAAGGATTCCCCCGACAGATCCTCTCTGTCTCTATACCAACTCAGCTGGAAAGACATCCAGAACCAGGAGGCCTCACACATGGAGATGTTCCGAGCAGACATGCAGTGCAGCGCTGGCAAAAAGCAGACCCCTGCCATGGTGCGCACTGTCTAGGCCCAGAGCTAGAGGCTCTGGCTGTGCTCTCAGTCTTGTTCTCCAGGCACCTACTGATTCTGAAAACCTTACCATAAATTTCCTTCTCATGGTAGCTACAACTTTCATGTTTTCCAATATAAAAAAGATACAGTAACATAACAAGTTTTGCTTTTCTCTCAAAAAGTTAAAAAAATAAAATCCATTTGTTCAACCCAGAATTATTGGTTGAATGATCTAATCTGTGCAAGTTGTGCTCAACAAACAGGTGAAACAGACAAGCATCTCAGCTCATGTCTTGAAGGCAGAGAGGAAATCTATCTCCTGTCTAGATTTTTAGCTTGAATGTGTGAGTAGAAGCTGGAAGACAGGAGGCAACAAAGGTGTGCTGGCTTCATTAGGTGTCAACAACTTTATGCCTAGGTGTCAATGCTTGTATGTTAGTTAAGACCCCAAGAATATCAATTAAATGCAGTGATGTGGCAGATGTACAGGACAGCTGTGCTCAGCTGCAGCCCACTGCTTTCAGACCTCTCCCCGCCATTGCCACTCGCCCCAGCCTTCCTCCAGTGACGCTAAGTTTGTGGGTGTCTTCCAGAAGAAAATTTCTTCACTGAAATAAACACCCAGAAATAAGTAAGATCTTTCTCCAGGATGCTGTGATAGTTACATGTGACAGCTGGAGCAATGGCAACCACCTTGCAAACATGACAGTGTTGGGAAGGAAACCGTGAGTGGCACAGCAGGAAGATGTCACTGCACTACTGAACCTGCCAATGCTGCAACTGCCTCACTTCTGGAAGTGAGATAATACATGGTATTTGCCTACTGTTTAATCTGTCTGAAATGGACTTGGCAGTTTTTGTACCCAAAATGTCTGGGAGTATAGATGGACTGAAGAAAAGAGGTCTGAGCACACATTTTAAAGTATGTAAAGCAAACATACTAAGAAATATGATAGGATGCTAGGCACAATTAATTACAGATTTGGGGTCTGTGGTCATAAAATAAATTATCACTTTTTCCCCAGCAGGGAAAGGTACAGAGTAGGCAGATGACCTGGACCCTTTGCTAGACAAGTATAAGAAGGGGCAGAGTGGAGCCCAGCAATAGCGCTAGCTGACATTCCTGTGCAGATACTCTGCAATGCCACGTGAGCTGGCACTTCCAATATAATCATTCTCTCACTTTGCCTTCACAGTTCCCCAATGAGGATGGTACAAGCTACCTAAAAGATCACTTATAAGGTCATTATCAGAGGAGACCAGGAGCTCTAGACTGGATGGAAAGGAGAAATGTGACTGAGAGTGAAAGTGGCTGTGGACTTGATGATTCAATGAGGACCCAAGAAAGTAGAAGGTTAGCAGACTGCACAGTGAGATGTAGTCGTCTGGACTTGCAATGGAGGAGTTTTGATGATGCTCAAGTTTAGGGGGAAATCATTACTATACTGAATTAAGGTGGGGACAAGGAACAGACTTTGAAGTACCATCACAGACAAAGAACTGAAATTGAGTTACACAGACAATCTGAGATAATGTACAAAAGTATTTATCACAGTTCCTGGAACAGATTGTCTGTATTTTTAAATATGTCAAACAGCAAATATTAGAGTACTAGGAATCTATTATTTTAATTGGAAGAAATTCTTAGTTTGTCCAAAAGCTTCAACTTATTTCCCCAAGTATTAATAACAGATTTTTAAAACATTTCTCTTAAATACCACTAGTTAATGATTTAACACTTAATAAATTCATCAGGGGGTATAGTTGTGAGCAGAAAATGAATCTATCTGCCATGAACTATATTTGCTTTTATGTGGCACTGGACCTGGAATGCAATTACGTCCACTCACTGGTCAAATGGAAAATCTTGAGGTTGAGGCAGGCAGTGCACTGAAAAGTCACCACGGCCACATGAGAGGGTGGAGCGAGCGGCAGCATGCTGGTAGTGAGCAAACCCAACCACAGGTGCCCTGGGTTCGTTCTCAGCCAGATCTCATTCTCTTTGTGGTATTCAAGCTTTGGAAACAGATAGCAGTGGACCTGGGTGTGAAGTCACAGACAAAATAACAAGATACAAACACTCAAAACGCAATTTTCTATCTTCTTCAGCTCATGATCTATCGATAATATAAAAATGAATTTAAAAAATGTAGTTTTTAAATGGTGTGTTTCCTCCTTATTTACTAATTTTCAAAGTAACAAGGTGGTTCTCCAGCATCCTCCAAAGATGATCAGTAAGTTTTTAATCTTTGAAATCATCATAAACAGAAAGCCTTGCTTAGGGTTATATTTTCCTTGAATTATTCAAAACAAACATTGCAAACAATGTTAACCCTGAATTTTAATGCCCATTGTAACTGACTTCTGTGGAACTCCAATTGAGAGCTCGAGGCAAGTATTTTTCTTGAGCATCTGGGACGGTATAAAACTGACCTCCCTTCACACTTAAAATGACAAATCGGGGTTAAAAAGGGATGCTGATATAAACATGTATGGCATATTTATAGCCTCATTGTGCCACAATCTTACAAAACCCTTAAAAATATTTATCCCCAATTTGTGACCAATGTTTAAAGTATTACAATCCTTTCTATTCCCTGAGGCTATCTAGCACATTGTAAAGCAATGAGAGAACACGAACACACACACTGAAACAAGAGAGAAGTAAGTAAGGCGAAAACTTAACTGGCTAAATCCAGCAGAACCTACATGAAATTTGCAAGTTGAGCTCTGTGTTGCAGTATTAGAAGGTGGTTTAATTATCTTCACAGAATAAACTACGCTGACCGGCAACACATTAAAACCTCAGTGATAGTTTTTAATCGTACTTATTATAGAAACCTTTTTTAATTGTTAGCCTCTTTATTATTAGCAAAAGAGATATGCCTGTTTTATTCATTATTTGTTAAATACAGATTTTTTAAATGTTTACATATACTTTTTACAACAAATATTTGCTGAAGAATTGTTTTTAACTTTTGAAGAGCATGTTTTTATATACCAATGAAACATAAACTCTTACTCTTTAAATCTATTTTAATAACTGTGGAGCCCACCCACTCAGGCAACCCACACCCACCCAACACCAGTTTGCAGTGTGGGGAGATGAAGTCAGGACTTTGTCCTGGTAGTTCCAGGGGGCTGTGAAGGCTTCTGCCAGACCACCTCTCCCAACCAGCACAAGGGGTAGCCAGACCAACCTGTCTCTCGTAACTTGGGTCTTGAGAGGGAAGAAAATGGTTGGGTTCATTAATTAAGTCAAGCAAAGGTTCCAGACAAGCCTGCTAAGTGTACCACCAGGCAGAACTCTGTGACGGGGGAAATGGTCTGTGTCTGGGAGTAACTCACCACATGTGGTTACGGAGGACAGCACTTCAAAGTGACTAGCATGGCTGAAGTTTTAATTTTAGTTAATTTTAATAAATCTAAATTGAAATAGCCGTGTGGTTAAAGAACAGCCCTCCTGGACAGCCTCTTTAAGAGTTTCCTGCCCCTGAGAGCCCCCACGAGCTCCTTTTTGGTCACACTGCTTCTGTTGCAAAACTGAAGACGCTGATACAACCTACAGTTCATTTCAACATGTGCAGAGCCTAAGAGGTGCAGCTGAGGTGCAAAGTCTCCCCATAGATCACCTGTGGGCAAGGGGACACAACTCAGCAGGGAGGGGAAAAGAACCTATAGCCTACATAGCTCAGGTAACTACCTCTGTCTTGTCCAAATGAGAAGGGGGGCATTCAGAACCAAATGATTAGTCTGTCCTTAAAATACAGCTGCATCAGAAACAAGACAGCAAACTAGAGTGAAAGCAAGATCCTTCCAACACCTTAACACAGACCTATCCCAGGTTGGCTTGAAGTTACTGGGTTGTTGCAAGTCATGTTACATTCTTGCTTGAAAAATAGAAAAGAATACATCACTTCTTTCCCAGCAACCCAATTAATTTATTAATTGCTCAGAGAAAATTAGAAGAAGGTTCCAAAGGAACCTACTGTATTCTGATTTCAATTTACTGGCATACATTTAGCAGACAAATTCCCATGCTTCAGTAATAGATATTTCCTATCTATAATCAAAATTGTATGTCATAACATGTTACTGCAAATATAACTATTTTATGTATGTTACAACTTTTCTACTTTAATCTCTTGTTATTCAGAGTGATAATGTGGTATGTTATATATAACATGTGTGTAGCTAGTTTAAAGTCATATTCGTATCTATCACAGTGATTATCCCTATGTAAAAATGTCCTCCTTTTGAGATTACTTATAAACATATATAGCTTAACTGTGGGTCAAATGAACACAAACATGAATACATACATGTATCTAATAAGACATACTTTAAAGATTTTCCTTAATACAGTATTGCAAATAAAATACTTCATGTTTACCACTCAATAAATCAAATAATTACTGAAATAACTTACCAAATTTATCCACTTACTATCTATAGATAGCAACAGAGTCTAGTTCCTAGCCCCAGTGGAGGGTGACTATGGTAAGCCATAAACTGTGTAGTCTTGAGAAGAAACAGTTGTCTCAACTAGTGACTAAATTGTAAGGAAGGTGTTACTCATTTAATGTGTGCCACGAATCAGCCCAACCTCAGTAGTACAAAACATCACACACTTATTCTCTCATCATTACTGTGGGTGAGACATCTAGGAAAAGTGGAGCTGGCTCTCGGGGCTCAGGGCCCTGGCGACTTCCTCACACACTACCTGCAGGTCCTCTGGTCCCTCCCACAGATTCCACAGGGCTGCCCTGGGCACAGTAGGAGGCTTCCTCCAAGGGCAGCATTTCAAGACAGGATGTATAAAACCATGGCCATAGTCCAACAGCTTGCCTGAGCCGTGGCTTTCCATCGCTCTGAACACATACTGAGAGGGAAGCCATCCAGTATGCCCAGTCTCCACAAGGGAAGGGACCACACATGGGAACAAATGTTTTAGAAGCCCAGACTGATGCAGCAACACAAACTCAAAAAGTATACCCCACCTCTACCCCAAGCATACTCAGAAAGTAATTCTCCAAACTTCAAATTCTTTCATTCTTTCAAAATCAAGGAAGAGAAAAACAGAATGTGTCAACCATTAATTAAAAATAAATAAATAATGGGAGGGAAGAAATAGGGAGAAATCCGGAAGAAACTGGAAGATTTCTTGATAGGAGTGTGGAATATGGGAGAAAGTACACAGGCCTGCCACCTATATTAGAAGCAGAGACTGTGACACCCCTCAGAAGTGTTTCTATTCTTTCTAAAACATAATGATTCGGCTGTGTCAACAAGAATGGACTGTGACAGTACTTCATTAATATCAGGCCTTGAAGTTTTTATTAGATGAGGAGTCTAATAAAGGAGTTATTAAGGTGATAGTGGCCACTCTTTTAGGTATCTTCTAGATATCTAAGTATCTGCCCTGAAAACATGTGGAGTCAGACCAAGTGAGGAATTTGAATAGATAATATGCATAAAAATGTGATGTTCCTAAAAATGGGCCTAAAGATGTGAACACTTTTAGTTTTCCCTGTTAAAAGCAGGTCACATGATGAAAACAGAAGAGTCCATGGCATAGGAGCACCTTTACTGATGTAAATAATCACCAGTTATTGATAAGCTGAGTACTATGTCATTTTTTCTTAAGAGTTTTTATAGGGATCCTTCGAAGCCACTACTATTATTACCCTCATCTGATCAGTCACAAGTCAGAGACTCTAAGTCAGAGAGGTGAGCCACCAGCCTGTGCCCAGCAGCACACCAGTGGGTCCTTCTGAGTCCACAGGCAATGGCTTCTCCTGCCACAAACTACCTTTCTGTACAAGTGACCAAACACAAGACTCCTTGAGTAAGCTATTTTCTGGTAGGGAAAACCTTAGGGAAATTAGTTAAAATAAGAATGTAAGTGGATAACTGAAGCCAAAGGAAAAATGAACTAGAAATCCTATTGGTCTGGTATAAGAGGCAGCAAACAAGGACTGAAAGCCTCAAAACAAAAGTAAATGGCAGTAAATTCCCACCAGGAAATTGATTTCGATGATCACCTCCCATCTGGGGGGCAGATCTTCCTCCCCTGTCTGCTCTGTGATGCCAGCACACCCCTGTCTCAGCCTATGATTTTAGGGCTACTACATCTGTAGGACAAAGCAGAGGCACACAGGATGTGGAGCTGCATGAGGGCGCCTGGGCAGCTGTGCCTGTTGCCACCTCCTGGCATTTTACTCTCCTGAATGAAGTCATTAGCATTTCTCCTTATTGGGAGAATCACCAAATATTTTGTGAAACTAAAGCATAAAAAGATTTTGTTATTTAGAGAACAGTCAACAACTGTTTCATATTAGGAAAGTAGGATGAAGCAACTCTAAATTACTGGAGACAAATTATTTTTATATAATATATCCAGCATCCAGTCAATTTTGCAAAACCTTAAGTTACAAGAAAAATAGAAAACCTGTCGAAAGCAACTTCTTCCTACACCTGAAACAAAGCATATACCATTAAAAAAAAAAATTCTTCCTAAATCAGCAAGAAAAAAATCATGTAACAACACATTTTCACCCACACCTACTCTCTTTTCATGTTCAGCTGGCTAATTTATAAAAATTACCCCTCATAAATGGGGTTATGTAAAACAAAATAAGTCAGGAGAAAGAAATAGACACACAAAACTCATGTGTGTGTCATGTGAAATACAGACAAACAAACTAAGAACTAAACCAAAACAAGCCCTAGAAAGCTAAGCGTAGAACTGAAGCTACCAGAGGGAGGCGTTGGGGGGACAGAGCAACGGGGAGAGGGACCAGTGGAATATGGGGGGGACAGAGCAACGGGGAGAGGGACCAGTGGAATATGGGGGGG
>NW_004567118.1:17433333-17434764 GCF_000260355.1 Condylura cristata | reverse complement strand
GGAATATGGGGGGGGACAGAGCAACGGGGAGAGGGACCAGTGGAATATGGGGGGGACAGAGCAATGGGGAGAGGGACCAGTGGAATATGGGGGGGACAGAGCAATGGGGAGAGGGACCAGTGGAATATGTGGATGGCTATGCTGGTAGCTGTGGTGCTGTGACACACATCGGAAGACGTGTGAACCTATATCCCAAAATGACATCCAATATTATAAACCACTGTTAACTCAATAAAAATAAATCCTTTTTCAATGTTCAGTACACAGTATTAACAGGATAGCAATTAAAATAGAACTGTCATAACAAAATATTGAGGAAACCCCTCCAAACACTGGCTACCTGTAAACTTCCTTGTTACTCATTTTTTCTCAGTTACTCAGCTTGCTTATAAGTGAACAAAAGCTTCAACTGCAGATTTCATAAACATGTTTTTAAATATTTGTTAGTTTCACACTTCAAACTATACTAAGGCACAAGTGGATAGAAAATTAGCTTGTAACCAAACAAGTAACTTCTTATAAATGCTACTAAATGTACACAAGTGGCCAATCAGGTTAGCCACTTCCCTTTATGCTGTTCCCAGTGTGCTGCAGCAGACACACACAGACACACACAGGCTCCACAGAGCAACCCCTGTCCTCTCACTGCACATTTGAAGGGAACAGTATTAGGGAACTTTCAGCTATGACAGGTATTAAGTATTGCTGTGCTAGGATGAAAGTTCTGTTTCCAGTCAAGTATGGCTTACGTCAATGATTACCAAGGTGATCCTCTGAAACATGAAGTTTGAAATGCAAATATTAAAGTTAAATCATTGTCGGTATTTTTTTGATGGAAAACTCTTTAAAACACTGAAAAACAATATGCTTTGATTATAAATTTAAAATGTACACTGCAGATTTTTCTAGGTTTGATACATGGTTAGCTCATAGCTAATCCCTAGACTCTCTCTTTAAACGCAAGAAAAGCAACCAAAATTAGTTGAAAAACCAAGGGGGACGAGGAGAAGAAGGAGGCGGCAGTGGAAATGACACAGTCATCACAAGTCCAGGCCGCAGAGGGAAGACGTGCCAGAGATTCATGGGATCCTGCAGAAACTGGGGGGCATATGGCAAAAAAAAAAATCTTGCGCCAATACCCAATCCACTTGAATTGCCTTACCAGCGGAAGACCAATCAGTGAAGGAATTCATAAACTAAACACTTTCGGAAAGACAGCAGCCTTCCCAGGAAGCTGTCCTGCAGAGATAGTCATTTTGGTTTAATCAGGTCAAAGGAAAGGTAGAATAAAAGAAGATAGGGGGCCCTCCCTGGTGGCGCAGCGGGTTAAAGCACTGCACTAAGAAGCTTAAGCCACTTCAGCAGTGAGTTCGATCCTCGCCTGCCCCAGAGGTGATCCACATGGCGTGGCAGACCTCTCCTGGCCCGCCC